>NW_024736148.1:7202012-7249471 GCF_018991925.1 Homarus americanus
GTTTGAGGAGACTAAAGAGGCCGATACGGGACCCGCAGAGTCGTCCACATGTGCAACGAATGTGGAAGACTCTGCATCTAGTTCGGGAGGGGCGGTGGCAGCGTCTTACCGGCGTTGGCGCTTGTCTGCCTCGCTTTGCAGTCGGGCTAACTCGAAAGTATTGACACCTTCTCCTGTGGTGCTCTTACAAGCATTACTATGTGGAGTAATCGACCCCCAGGTGAGGGAGTCGATTTGGCACTTTTTTCAGGTTTGTCTGTAGACTGTCCTTATACCTTTCAGTTACCCGCCGACGTTACGTTTACTATTCGTTAGCTGACTGCAAAGTAGCTGCTTTAGCAGTTTACTGTCGTCCACGCGGATAACATGGCCAGTCCAGCGTAGCTCTTCATAGATAATGGTAGCCTCGATGCTTCTACAGTTGGTGTCGGCATGAATACTGGCATTTGTTGGTGAAAGTTTTCAAGTGCCTTGAGGTGCTTTCTGTATGTGACCCATGTCTCACTGCCATATAACAGGGTGGGGAGGACCACTGTTCGATATACATGCAGCTTTGTAGATAATTTCAGGTATTTAGAGCTGAAGACATGGTTTCTGAGTCCGCAAAAGGCTTGAGATGCACATCTGATCGAGTGCTGAATCTCCTCATCGATGTCTGCGGTGGTGGACAGGTGGGAACCGAGATACCAAAAGTGGGTAACACTAGAGAGGGTAATACCGATAAGCTGGATGGATGGTGGAGGTGTGTCTGAACCTGGGCAGGTTGAAAGAGAATCTGAGTTTTACGTACATTCACCTCAAGGCCGAATTGCGCATGCGCATATGCGTAGGTGTTTAGGATCTCCTGTACGTCTTGTTCAGTGTGAGCAACAAGGGTGAGGTCGTCTGCATACTGAACTTCAGTTATGGAATCTGCCGACACCTTTGTTCTTGCCGGGAGTCGTCTTATGTTGAAAAGACCTCCCTTCACCCGGTGCTCAGACTGGGTACCGTTGTGCAGGACACTGCCATTCATACCATCGTGATGTCGCCTCATAATGGCGATGAACTTTGGTTGGCAGCCAAAACAGGGTCCACCAGAGGGCTTCCCTGTTGACCGAGTCGAAAGCCTTGGTCAGGTCAATGAAACCCATGTATAGGTCACAACGCTGTTCTCTGCACTTTTCCTGTATCTGGCGGGCTTCAAGGATCAGGGAGGAAGTTTTCCGCCTCAGGATGGAGTCTGTTTCGGAGGAATCGGGCGATAATCTTGCCAGCTACAGAGAGCAGCGAGATCCCACGGTAGTTGCTACAGTGTGACCGGTCTCCCTTGTTCTTATAAATATTGACAATGGAAGCGTCTTTAAGAGGTTGGGGGATTTCCTCCTTTTCCCATATATTCTCCAAGAGAGAGTGGAGACGGTTGGTAAGCAGAGGTCCTCCTGCCTTATACACTTCGGCTGGGATTCCATCAGATCCTGAGGCTTTGTTATTTTTCATCTGTTTGAAGGCAGTAACTATCTCATCCAGGGATGGAGGATACCTGAGGCGGGTCAGCTCTTAATGTTGAGCAATGAATGGTAGTGCTCTTGCCTTGCAAGCAAGATGTCACGGGTTAGATTCCCGGGCCTGTGGAAAGTTGTTTGGACACTCTTCCTAGCCCCCTTGGTCCCTGTTCATCTAGTAGTAAGTAGGTACCTGTTGTGAATCGAAAAGTTGCGAATTTGTATTCAGGGAATGTTGTTGGAGCTTTTATTACTTGTATCTAGGCTTGCTGCCTTCGCCGTTTTGGGGCTACGTGAAGTGAGAGCTTGGCTCTGACAAGTCGATGCTCAGTGTCACAGTGGTCTGAGTCACGCATGGCATGGGTGATGAGGACATCTCGGCGATCTCTTTCTCTTATAATGATGAAGTCAATGAGATGCCATTGTTTGGATCATGGGTGTTATCACGAACCCTTGAACTTGGCGGCCTTCAAAACAAGGTATTGGTGATAATGAGGCTGTGCACAGCACACTTGCTAAGGAGGGGTAGGCCGTTGGCATTAGACTTTCCGAGTCCATTTCTCCCTATGGTTCCCTGCCAACTCTGGCATTGAAGTCGCCAAGGAGCACAACCTTGTCTTCCCTGGGGATAGAGGTTAGCACTCTGTCAAGGTCGGCATAAGACGCCTCCTTGATGTCATCCTCTGCATCCAGTGTTGGGGCGTATGCACTGATGAAAAACGCATGACGTGAGTGATTCAGTGGGACTCGTAGCGTCATGAGGCGCTGATTGATCCCAATAGGCATTTCAGTTAGCCTGTGTAGGATGCGTTGGCGGATGGCAAGGCCAACTCCATAAATGCGGTTTCTCTCCTCAGCAGTCTTACCTTTCCAGAAGAAGGTGTAGCCAGACCTCCTTTCTGTGTGCTGGCCTTCATCTGAAAGCCGGGACTTCCTGATGGCAGCTCTTTTGCCACAAAGGCAGTTTTTCTTTCAGGACGCCCATTTGTGCCAGTATCCAGAAGGGTCCTGACATTCCATATAGTGACCATTAGAGGTTGTATGGTTTGTTTTTATTGGGATTTGTGATTATCACTGTGTTTTCGATAGCATAAGGATGACCTTACTTGTTGCGGTTGCCCAGATAGGTTGGGTTTTTAGGCAGGCTATTTTTGGGGCACCTTTTCTCGCTTCCTCCCCATGTGGGGTGAGGAGAGTGGCTCCTTGAAGGGGCTGCTCATTTGCACAGACAGGACCGGATTGCACTGCTGCCTAGATCCCAGTGCATAAACGACCATATTATCTGTGCCGCCCATGTGCTGAGTTGTGACTAGAGACTCCCGGCAGTCATTTCTGCCTGTACCCGTCGGCACCCGTCCGTCGCCATTGGACTTTTGGGGGTATAGGGGTTTTGATGATGATGAACTGAATGATGGCTGCGCGTGAGTTGATTTATGTGGTGAAGCAGGAGTGCAGGCTGCAACCATACATCTTGGCTCTCTCTTTTCCTAATCCAGTGTAACAAGTATTGCAACGACTGGGGAGAGGGGGAGTTGCAATGGACTGCCGATAGCCCAGTTTGTTGAGTTTCGCCTTAGTAGCCTGTCCATCAGGCACTGCCTTCGTCCGCCGGTGTAGTCGTTGGGTTCCACGATAATCATCTTTTCCGCCTATACCGCCGTTGGGGGTTTGTTGGAGGTCTATAAGCATATCACACACACACACACACACACGTACCTGAGCATATACAGGATCTCTCCCATTGGGTTGATCCTCACTAGAACGTTGGGAACAGTTACGAACTGAAACTCAGCATCTTTTGCGTTGGGGAAGTAGACCTCAGGCTTCCATATGGCCTTCACTAGGTTAGGGTCATTAAGATCAAGCGGCTGGGTGATGTTTGCGTGGTTGAGGCGCTCGTCTACCCACGCTTGTCTTAAGTACAGATCCACAGCATAATCCTGAAGGAGAAAAGGTTTAAATTAAACGGCCATCACACCAACAGGCAAATACACAACGAGTAGTTCATTCTTGTGTTAAAGTGACATTTTGCACAAACTGATAACTAATAGTGTAGGGTAGAATGATGATTTGGTCTTGTTTAGTCTTGGGGTACAACACAGACGACCTTTAAGGTTATACAGCAAAATGATATTGGTGAGAACTTTACCCTTTCAAATAACACAATAATATCATAACAATTATAAGTCACAAAAAGTAAATAATATCCAAAGTGGTTATAAATATCAGGTGGATCGGTAAGGTTGTTATAAGGTACTCAGTTAATGAAGTGAAATAGGCGGCCCCTTTGAACCTACTCCATCCTAACATCAGCCAACAGAGCGTACCCATCCATTAGAGAGGGTGGATGTGTTGGAGTCGCTGCCGCTATATACTTGTTTTACCTGCATGCCCATTATATGAACATGGTTCATCAAGTTCAATCTCGAAACACCTCAACGAAACACTAACCAGGAACAATATTGAACCTTTTGAAATAAGCGACGAAGTCCCTTCAAAATAAATCTTGAGGGCAGTAACTTCACGACCTAAACCCACGCCAGAAATGGACCATGAACTCCCTGACTTAGGCCAAAGTCAGTATAACCGAAGCCTCGACGTGGCCAGTCAGTCCCCTCGGGATCACATCTCCTCCAGCGACACCGTAAATCTCCGTGAGCTTAAGACGTATACTCCCAGCAACAACAGCAGCCATCTGGGTGCAACTACAGTCAATGGATGCAACTAGATGATGTCGACTTACTCCACACAGGGACAAGACCCTCGAGCTGCAGCGTCAGTAGATGAGTTCGACATGCAGGCCCATGACCTGAACTTCCTGTACACGGGTGACGGGAAGTTCGAGGGCCCATTATAAGCTGACAAGCGGATGTTCGAAGGTTTTGCTAATACTGTGAGTTCCGGCCCCCTAGAAAAGGCAGAAGCTGAGCAAATACATCAAGCAACGCCCCAAGCTTCAGTCACCGAAACGGCAGTATTAGCGGGATGAAAATTGTCCAATATAATGTCCCACACAAGGTCCCTTAATACACGTAACCAATTGTCTAACCTATACTATCAATTAAACCCAGACACTATTCTGTTAAACAGTACTGGCTAAAGGACGAGAGCAAACTGAAAATTTTTGGCTACACTGTATACCAAAGAAACATGACGGGTGAGCAGTGAGACGATGTCACTGTGGCCATTTTTGTTTTCTATTTTTGGGGGGTTATGGTGGGGAAAGGATGGAAGTCATGCTGGGGCTCAAGGCACAGCCGGACATGAATCTTAGAGAAGTCACAACAGATAGTCGTTGGGGGAAAAGGTTGAAAAAGAAGTTTAATGTGTTAAAGAGAGGGGGAAGACACTCTTGTTTTACAAGTTAGAGAGTTTGTTGGCTAACTAAGCTAACCTCAATGGTAACTTTGGTTGACAATGACTAGTTTGATTTTAAAATTAAATGTTTATTAAAATCTTATTAATATATTACGTTATGGACTCAATAGATTGTGACATGTTAAATGTGAACTTATATCATCTAAGTTTTAATCTAAGGTGGATCGTTCTGTTGTTCTTAGACGGGTCATGGTTTGGGTTGTTGTAATCAGGGCAGACTCCGGGGCCAACAGGAGTGGGGTCGCACTCTGTTCATGTCTTCCCCGCGTAGGTGGTCTGGGCTGGGAGGGTCGTCCAGAAGCTTGTACCCAAACGTTCTTCCCTAGGCGATGGAACCTGAAGTTGAGGGCCTCTGTTTTATATCTCAGGTGGATGGTTTCCACTGTTTCCTGGTAGGGCGGCGCTTGGCCACTGGCTGACCTCAACCACTTGTTTTGGAAGCACTGTCTGGTATTCCCGAGTGTGACGAGTGATACGTGCGGGTACTCCAACAGAGGCCTCACCAGCGCATTTACAGGTGGACTTGTATCTACTCAGGCATCAGTTTAAAACGTTTTAATTTGGCGACTGCAACTTTGGTTTTCTTTAGTCTGTCCTTCACGTGAGAAATGATGCCCGTCCGAGAGATGATGGGGGCCGAACAACATTGCCTTGTTTAGAATACTCAATCTCTTCGTCGTCGATCATCAATGGCGCCGGCTTGAATATGGCTATGGGTATGAATTCAAATTTCGTCTTGTTTGTTTTTATTTTCCATTTATTTTAATACTCCGAGATACCCTCTATTGCCCGAGCAGTGGACCTTCCTGGGCAGGTAACAATCTGTGTTAAATCGTCGGCATACATGAGGTACTCGCTGTCGACGATTGGGGGTGACAGGTCAGCCGTGTAGAGCGTGTAGAGCGTGTAAAGGGTTGGTGAGAGACAAGAGCTCTGAGGCATGCCGCTCATGAGTGAGAATTCTTCTCCACAATGTTCTTGCATCTTGATTTTGGCTCTGCGGTCCGGAATGAAGTTGCACAGCAGGCGCGTCAGGTTTCCGGTTAACCCCATTTGTATGCTCGTATACTGCAGCCCCGCGTGCAACTTAGTCAAACGCATTGCTTTCATCCCTCAGCACTACGTTGCACTTCAGGCGGACAGTCATGGCGTTGGCGATCTGCCTGAAGGCATGGGCTATGGCGGTGGATGTGCCTCGGTACTGACGTCTTCGTCCTCCAAATACATCCGCAACCACTTGTTTACTATTTTTTCGAGGATTTTGGCTGGTACCTCTAGCAGCGCTATTGGTCAAAAGTTTTTGACTTTGTTTGGAGGCTTCCCTGCTTTTGGTATGAGGCGGATAACGGCGATTTTTAACATCTTAGGGAAGTATCCAGAGGCTAGGCAGGCATTGCATAAATGAGCAAGCCTCTCTATCATGTTGTCAGGGAGTTGGACGAAGATCTTCTTGTTAATATGGCTTTGCCCAGGTGATTTGTTTTTATACAATTTTATGACAGCTGACACAGGAACTATGCCCTCCGTCAGGTAGCTGTCGTCCACCAGTCTAGTGAAGTCAATCCGTGGGAGCGGCTGGAGCAGGTACTGATGGTCCTGCAACTGACCTAAAATGTCCTCCTCAAGCTCCCTGTTGAAGCCCTCGTTCTCCTGTTCACTAATGGTAAAGATCTTTCTCAAATATCGCCGATGTAATTGTTCTTGGTTTTCCTCCTCGAATATTTTTACGTTGTTTTGGTCGAGCAGGTAAGGGACCGTGCTAGAGGTGGAACCCATCAGTCGCTTGATCCCTTTCCAGAAGGCAGCAAAATCGCGGTAATTGTTGGCTGCCTCCCACACCAAGGCGGCCCACTTTTGCTCATGTAGACGTTTGCTCTCGTGCTGGATGTCTGTCTGTAGCTCTCGGTACCGGTCTCTCAGCTCTTGCGTCCACCCGCGGATAGTGGCTAGCTGTCTCACATGATCGAACTGGACACTAAGCTGCCTCAGCTGGTGACTAGTGTTAGGATGGGGAATGGTCCTGTGAGTGGTGGTTGGGATGTTGTTGTCCATCTCCGTCTTCACATCCGTGTACCATTGTTCGACCGCGTCGTCGATGTCATTGGGGCTGGCTTCTTCCAGGTTCCTCCCTTGCTTGAGAATGAGAGACTCCTTGAAGGAGTCCCAGTCTCCCCGTTTGAGGTTTGACCTGATGTTGGCGGGGATCATAATGGGATTGTATAAGAGCGTCACGACGACTGGCAGGTGATATCTGGTACTGATGGGTCCGGCTAGACTCTTTGCAAGAGAGGACTTTGTCAGGTTTTGTGGCACTGGCACGTCTGTTCAATGTCGGTGAAATCTGAGCAGAGGTGTTGCAGTTTTCCCCTTCTGATGTTGTCATACAGTGCCACACCGACGTTGCTCTCATTACCGTGTCCGAGTATGGCGTGGCACGCATTTATGTCCCCTAGGATGTGTTTTGGATTTCTGTGGCCCAGAAGCTGGTTGAGGTCTTGTTCGGGTAAATAAGGACGTCTGGGAGGTTGTTACATTGCGCATATGATAACAGGTCCCATGTTTGTCTCCACTTGCACTCCTAGAACTGAATCCTCGAAGTCTAGCAACGCTCTGTGAATCAGCCGTGACCTGATGGCCACAACGACACCATTGTTCAACTCACCCGTCATGTTCCTCTGGTATACAGTGAAGTCAAAAATTTTCAGCTTACTTTTGTCCTTTACGCCAGTACTGTTTAACAGAATAATGTCTGGGTCTAATTCATAGTATATGTTAGACAGCTCTTTACATCTTGTAAAGGACTGTGTATAACATTATGTTGGAAAATTTTCTTCCTCCTAACGACTGCCATTTCGGAGACTGCAGCTTGGGGCGTCGCTTGGAGTGTTTGCTCGTCTTCTGCCATTTCTAGAGGAACGGAACTTCTTAGCAGAACCTTCGAACATCTGCTTGTCAGTAATAGCGGGCCCTCGAACTTCTCGTCACCCGTGTACAGGAAAATGTTCAGGTCCTTGACCTGCGTATCGAAGTCATCTACAGACAATGCAGCTCGAGGGTCTTGTTCCTGTGTGGAGTTAGTCGCCATCACCTGGTCGCAATTATTGACTGTGGCTGTAGTCCGATGGTTACTGCCGTGGCTGTTTTCTAGATGTACTAATAGCATAAGAGGGCATAATATAAAACTGAGCTATTCGAGTTCTAGGTTATTACTTAGGCCAACAAGACATCACTTGCTGATGCACTTTGAACAATGCACAATGTGTAAGCATGCCTACTCAGGAAGAAACTGACATGTGCTATGTACTTGATGGTGGCTCATTACTCCGAAGGTTGCCATGGTTACGAGTTAATACATTTTTTTCCATTTGCCAACTTTATGTCTCCTATGTGCAAAGGAGGTATGCTGATGCAATATCTGTCTTTGATGGCTATGAAGCTGATCCCTCTACAAAGGACATGTCTCACCGTCGAAGGTCCCGAGGAGTGGTTGGTGCCAAGTTCAACTTTGTAGAAGGGACGCCGATTAAGACAAAGAAAGAACACTTCTTCGCCAACAGTTAAAACAAGCAGAGATTTTTATTAATGCTTAGTCAGAAGATGCAAGAAAATGGCATCAGAACTGTTCATGCGGATGGTGATGCAGACTTACTGATTGTCCAGACGGTAGTAGAATGTGCGTCCAGTCGTCCTACTACCCTTCTTGGAGAAGACACAGACCTCTTGGTGATGTTGTGCATGCATGCTGACACAACCTCATTTCCCCTTCTGTTCAGATCAGAAGGACATCAATTGGCTGAAGAAACAGCTGGGTCCAGAAATATGTTCCTTGCTGCCATTCGTGCATGCCATTACTGGGTGTGACACCACTTCACGTCTCTTTGGTGTTGGAAAGGGAGTTGCGAATCAATGACGAGTTTAAGAAGGAAGCAGCAGTCTTCTTGAAACAGTCTTCTAAAGAAGAAGTCATCTGTGCTGGCGAGAAGGTTCTGACCTGTTTGTATGGTGGTGACGATGGTGCGGGCTTGGATGTCCTGGGCTACAGAAAGTTTTGTGAGGAGGCTATGAGAGGTTGGTCTTTCGCGCGGACATACTTCCAATGTCAAGAGGGGCTAGGAAACATTTTGAATCCTGAAGAATGAGGATGGATTTACAATCGTGCTTCTTTTGAACCTAAAACAACCGACTTGCCACTCGATCCAGAGGCACTGCTACAAGTAATAAGCTGCAACTGTTAAGTGAATTGTGATACCTGGAGGTGTAGCTGCAGGAAGCATGGTCTAGAGTGCTCAGTTGCTTGTGTATATTGCAGAGGGGTGGGTTGCACAAATGCTATGTCATCTGTGGACACCCTATCCGAAGATAACAATACTGAGTTTAAGTAGATTCCATGTCATAGGTTGATGAATTTCAACTGACTGATATGCTATATGTAACGTCACTATTTGGTGTTCTTTGTTTACATGGTAACGTGATCTTTACTAGCTATATGACTTATCTAGGCACATTAAAAATATATGTTATGAATATAACCGAAAATTAGTTTTCCAATAATGTGTTATGTTATGTGATAAAGATTTTGTTCAATACTGGAATGGTAAAGATTTTGGGGGTAGTGGTAACCATAACATATAAAACCGTGTACAGTTCTTTAAATGCTTGCACTATTTCATTCAAAGTTGTTTTAAATAGCGTCCAAGGGATGTCAGGATAGGACACAGTTACCATAATGCAGTACTTGAGTAATAATCATAAAAATAGAGTTAATAGATGAAAGTCGGCAGGAATTTTTTTTTCAGTAAAATTTGATAACAAATCATCATTGCAAAAGTATATGTTAATAGCCAGTGATGCTATCTTTGGTTTGATACCAAATATTCCATTGTATCTTCTTATTAATGTAACTGAAAAAAATAAATTGGAAAAACAGATAAAATATTATTTTCCCTGTATTCGTTCCAGATTCATGTAAATTTGACATTTTTCCATCCTTTCCATCCTTCTCTAATTTTAGTATGTTATCTGGCCAGGTGTCTAGAGTTACATCCTGCAGTTTTCATTTCTGTTGCAATTTGTTCCAACCTGGACCCTTTTTGGAACTAGATTGACTGGATTAAAAGAGGCTTGCAATGCCTGCCTCGGCTCTGGATACTTCTGTAAGATGTTCAAAATCGCCGTTATCCGCCTCATACCAAAAGCAAGGAAACCTCCAAACAAACTCTAAAACATTCGAACGATATCGCTACTGAAGGTATCAGCAAAAATCCTCGAAATAAATAGTAAACAAGCGTTTACGAATGTATCTTGGGGTCGAATGCGATCATAATCCCACCAGTACCGTGGCACATCCACTGCCAAAGCCAAGGCCTACGAGCAGACCTGCAACGCCATGACTGGCCGCCTGCAGTGCAACGTAGTGTTGAGGGACGCCAGCAAGGCGTTTGGCAAAGTTTGGCACGCAGGGCTGCAGTATAAGATCATACAACCTGACGCGCTTGCTGTGCAACTTCATTACTGACCGCAGAGCCAAAATCAAGATGCAAGAACACTGTGGGGAGGAATTCTCACTCTCGAGCGGCGCGCCGCAGGGCTCTTGTCTTTCACCAACCCTTTACATGTTCTACACGGCTGACCTGCCAGCCCCAATCGTCGGCAGCGAGTACGTTATGTACGATTTCCTAGTTGTGTATTTTATTGTCTTTTTTTCTTAACTTATTGTTTTATTGGTCCAGAGATTTTATGGATCATAATGTCTCTGTGTTATTTGTATTCGTATGTAGTTAGTTAACTGTATTTTAATTTATTATTTTACTGTTCAACATTTCAAAATCACAACACTAGACAACTTGTTCATTGAAAGGTCTGACCATGAAGTTGTATGCAGTGCCATCCATTCAGTACTTGCCTTGTATGTTTAAGTATGAATGAACTTACGTAATAGTTTTCCATCGTATCATGTGTACGTACTACGATTTCCTGGTTGTGTATTTTAGTCTCCTTTTTCTTTAATTAACTTATTGTTTTATTGGTCCAGAGTTTTTGTGGATCATAATGTGTCTCTGTTATTTGTAATCGTATGTAGTTAGTTAACTATAATTTAATTCATTGTTTTACTGTTCAAGATTTTAATCATGGACCATAATGCATATTGTTTATATTCATAAGGCATATATTTTTGTGGTCAATAAAATATCTATATATCTATCTATCTATCTATCTATCCATCTATCTATCTATCTATCAATCTATCTATCTATCTATCTATCTATCTATCTATCTATCTATCTATCTATCTATCTATCTATCTATCTATCTATGCCGACGATGTAACACAGATCGTCACCTACCCAGGAAGGTCCACAGCAAGGATGAAGCGACTCACTACTCGAAATTCGAGGTCTTACCCATAGCCAAAATCAAGCCGGCCTCAACATCTCTCGGACGAGCATCACGCCCCACGCGAATGACAGACTACAGAAAGCCAAAGTCGTCGCCGCCAAAATCAAACGATTTAAACTGATTCCTAAGAAGTTACAAGTCCGCCTGTACAAGGCGCTCGTGAGGCCCGTGTTGGAGTACCCACACGTTCCATTCGTCACACTCTAGAAGACAAGACTACAACAACTACAGAGCTTCCGAAAAAAGTGTCTGAGGTCAGCCAGTGGCCAAGCGCCACCTTACCAGGAGACAGTGGAAATCATTCACGTCAGGTTCTATCGCCTAGGGAAGAAGGTTTGGGACATGCTGCTGGACGACCTTCACAGCCAAGACCACCTCTGCGAGAAGACATCGACGGAGGGCGACCCCACGCCTGGTGGCCCCGGAGTCTGCCCGCCCTAAAACAACCCAACCCGCGACCCATCTATGTCCTCCACAACGATCCACGTTAGATTAAAACTCAGATGGCATAAGATCACATTTAACAAGTCATAATTTAGTGAGTCCATAACGTAACACAGTAGTAAGATTTAAATAAACAAGTAATTGTAAAATCAAACTAGTCATTGCCAACCAAAGTAGCCATTGTGCAAACTCATTCTAAATCCTAGGTTAGCATTGTTAACCAACAAACTCTGTAATAAGTAAAACAAGGGTTGTCGTTCCCCTCAGTTTAACTCATTAAATTTATTTTCCAACCATTCCTTCCACGACTATCTGTCGCGACTTCTCTATCCTTCATGTCTTGCTTTGCCTTGAGCCCCAGCCTGCCTTTCATCCTTTCCCCACCTTAAGCTTAAAAAAAATCAGTCTAGAGTCTCTCTGATGCCTGACGCCAGACAATAACACACTCAGGACCTCACCATCAGGTTCGATGTCCACCGACTTCTCCACAACTCACATACAGTATTTACCTTACCTACCTTATTTACCTTATGGTCACCCTCTAGAGGTGGCCATGCCTATGGAAGGAAGCCAGTGGCCTGTGTAATATCCCTCAAATGTTTTTGATAAATTTGTCAAGGGCTATTTTGAAACCCAATACTGTTCTTGATTCCACTACTAGGGCTGGTAGACCGTTTCATAGATCTCCCACCCTCTGTGTGAAAATGTAATTCCTTTTATTCGTACTACATGATAACTGTCATAGTTTTTCCTCGTAATGGTGTAAGAGTGGATTATATTATATAAAGATTATAATATATTGTGTTTTTTATATTTCTTACCGTAGATTTCGATACCTTCACACTGGTTACTTACAGGAGATTATGGTGTATCTACGTAGAAGTTCACTCTACATTTATTTGTCAAGCTTCCATACAATGATTTACAATTTGCATGGATATATGAGTCACTCACCTTCACACTGTAATAAAATTAATCTTCTAAAAGAGAAAATGTTCAACTTGGGAACACATGTGATTACTCTACTATGGGTATGACTTAACAGAGCCTTAATTCTTCAAGTGATACATTTACTGCCAGCCTGGATTGCTCTTGTTGCAACCAGGCTTCTGTATGTATATTATGTATGTTGTATGTATACCATGTATGTACTCTATTTATATACATTACTTCTCTAGTCAGTAGCGTGTGGCAATGCCCCTGTTTCATGTCACCACACGCTTAGATAAATGTGCCTGGCGACATCTGGAAGCTGCTAATGTACCACTTACCACATGTCGCCTGAGAGGTCAGAGAGAGGTCAGTTGACCCCTATAGGAGTTTAAGGACTACAGGCGCTTGTAAGCGCCCTTGTATATTTCCGTTAATAAGAACCTACAGAACTCTACAGGTGTTTATGTTCGCTCCTGTAGTTAGAACCAAGTACCCCGAACATCTCCATGGCGCAGTGAGTATCAAGTGATCGATTAAGTGGAAATAAGTGCGTTCGTGAAAAATCAAGACCAGACCTCCTCCGTAACTCATCATCCGTCGCCATTGTCTCCCAAAAAATTCGTTTGAATGACCAACGAGTTTTGAGCAGTGTGCAGTGACCGTAAGTTCCTGTGAAGTGTCTTATGCCCTCGTGTGTGTGTGTCCTCGAGGGTAACTCACCCTCTGACGCTCACCCCCACCGCCTCCCCGCCTACACACACCAACTCACGCCAGGACACACTGTCTGCGGTCATATATATATATATATATATATATATATATATATATATATATATATATATATATATATATATATATATATATATATATATATATATATATATATATAAGTTACTTATCTGTGTATTCAATTAATTTTGTTGTCTCAGGTCTGGTTGATACGACGGGCTGACCGATCAACACTGATTTGAGATACAATATACAGATAAAGTAATTATGTCCAGGGCCTCAAGCAGGGGTGTCCCTAGCACCCGGATGAATCAGACGGATGACAGCTCTACAGAGATGGATGACCAGTCAGAGCGCAACGCCCCACCCTCTCCCAACACATCTCCCAGCCACATCCCTCGACGCTCAGCCTCGTCCTCAGAGATAATTGCTCTGATGAAGCTTATGAGGGAGGAAAGGCGTCAGGATGAAGCGCAAAGACGTGCTGAGGACCACCAATGGAGATTGGAAGATAACGAACAGTTTGCAGCTTTGATATCTAACCTCACTGCTAATCAAGCCCTTGGCCCTTCCACTGCTCAAGTATCGACTTAATCAGATACCTCGTCAACGCCTTCTGCCGAAGCGGTTGTCCAACCCCCACCCACCTTGAAGCCTGATGAGACTTTCCAGACTTTTCGTGAGTGGCGGCGACGGTGGACTGATTATGCTACAATGGTGGATCTCCAGAGCTTGCCACAGCCTAAACAGCTCATTCAGCTACGTATGTGCCTGTCTTTGGGAACGCAGCATGTGTTGGAACATATGTTGCAAGTGCCCCAGACGTTTTTGTTGTCTGTAGAGCAGGTACTGGATGTTCTAGAACGGCACATCAAAGGTCAGCGGAATGAAGCTCTCAGCAGGAGGGAAGTGTTTAGCTGTAGACAGATGGAGGGAGAGACTTTTGACGATTTCTATGTATGACTCAAGAGAGCCTCGGAAGAGATAGACATATGACCTGGTAATCACCAGCAGTGCGAGGAGACCCAGTTGAAGCAGGTGATCCTGACGGGTATTAAGGACGAGGAGCTTGTCCAACGCCTCACCTCCCTCGACTCTTCCTCCTCTGTTAAGGATGTATTGACAGTATGTCGCTCCTATGAGGCTGCCAGGTGTGCTACCTCTGCCATCCGAGCTCCCCCTACAGCCGTACGGGCTATGTCCCAATACAAGAAAGACAAGAAGTCTACCCCAACGCCTACGCCTACCACGCCCACGCCCGGCCTCCTTTGCAACAGCTGTGGTAGGCAGCACGGAACACAGGTGTGTCCAGCCGCCGAGTCTACCTGCGACAGTTGTGACCGCAAAGGCCACTGGTCACTTACAGTACGGTACCCAGACAAACGCGTCCAGTGCAATGTGTGTGGTCGTCTGGGCCACTATGACAAGTGTTGCCCTACAAACATACCCAAGGGACAGCGCCCTTCCACCAGTGAGGGCCGCCCACAGTCGCCAAATCAAAGGCACGACGACCCTGGACAAAGCCCGACCCATATTAGGAGGGTGTACGCCTCACGTCCCAGGACCAAAGTTCCCCAGCACGTCAGCGTCATCGTGACCTACAGCAGCGTGTCATCCTGTCTCGAAATGCTGCCTGACACCGGCGCTGACGCTACGGTCATCGGTCCCCAGCATTTGCAATGCTTGGGGCTCTCTCCAAGCGATCTAGGACCGCCTCCCAAGGACCTCCGCGTCACGGCAGATGGTTCACAGATGGCACTGGTCAACATAAAAAAAATTCTCATGGTTCTGGATCAAAACAGTCTGATTCTAGTGTAATTGTATGTGCTGAACTCAATTATGACATTCGTATAGCTGTATCAGGCTCAGTTTTCCAGAACCAGCATATCTATATATTTAGTGTACCATGCTATTCATACAGTAATTTATGTGCTCATTGGCTCCACTTATGCAATTATTTTGTCCTGATTTGTGCTTTTTTGTTTGTTTCAGTTTGCTGATTCATGATATTGCATATCTACACCTGCATGATTTGTAATTACTCTGAAATTAACAAAACATGGAATGTCGCAAGTGTGTGAACGGTGCTGACAGTTTTTGCTACATATGTGGTGCCTTCACTCCTGGTAGCCTCAAGAAACCAATCACAAAAGCTGTTCGACTGAACTACAAAAGTTACTTCAAATGTCATTTGGGTGACCAAGACAAGAAATGGGCACCTCATGTAGCCTGTAAGTCTTGTGTTAACCACCTGAGCGAGTGGATGTGTGGTAAACGAAGTTCAGGAATGCCGTTTGCTGTACCAATGATATGGCGTGAACCTAAAGACCACAGTAGTGACTGCTACTTCTGTCTCACAAATATTAAGGGAATAAAAATCAAGACACGAGGCAAGGTACAGTACCCCAATATTGCTTCTGCAATCCGACCAGTACCGCACAGTGCTGAACTTCCAGTCCCAAATCCACCGACTGAACAAGAATTGAGTGATTCCGATTCTACCTCTACCTCAATGGAAAACGACTACCAGGATGACTCTGAAAATACCAGGCCTAAACTATTTACTCAAGAAGCGCTTCATGATCTCATCAGGGACCTAAACTTGTCAAAAAAAAAGGCTGAAGTTTTGGGATCCAGACTAAAGCAGCGTAACCTGCTAGAAGATGGAGTGCATATCACTACAGCGCGTTACCGACATAGACAGCTGTCTGCATTTTTCAAGATGGCAAACAACCTTTGTTATTGCGAGGACGCAGTATCTCTCATGCAACAACTCTGCAAGTCTGAAACATACAAGACAGAGGATTGGAGGCTGTTTATAGACTCAGGAAAAGACTCTCTGAAAGCTGTTCTTTTACACAATGGCAATCGGCTTCCATTTGTCCCAATAGCACACGCAACAAAAATGACTGAGAGCTATGAAACAATGAAAATTCTGTTGGCCGCTATAGAGTATGAGAAACACCAGTGGAAGATATGTGGCGATCTCAAAGTCATCAGTTTACTACTGGGCCTTCAGAGTGGCTCACAAAGCACATGTGCTTTTTGTGCTTGTGGAACAGCAGAGCTGATGCAGAGCACTATGTGAGAAAGGATTGGCCGACAAGACCAAGAGATGCGCCTGGAAGGTTTAACTGTGCTCACAATCCGCTTGTAGATCCAGAAAAGATATTTTTGCCTCCACTGCATCTAAAGCTCGGTTTGGCTAAAAATTTCATCAAAGCTATGGATCAATTCGGTGCTGGGACTCTATACTTATCTCAGAAACTAGGTGGTGTGGTTTCCGAAGCCAAGTTGAAAGCAGGTGTCTTGAATGGACCACAAATTCGTATACTAGTTAATGATAGCGAATTCACCAAAACATTGAACCCACTGGAGAAAAAAGCATGGGAATCATTTGTCAATGTGTCAAAGAATTTTCTTGGAAACTATCGTGCTGACAACTACAAAGAAATCGTAACAACCATGCTTCAGAATTATCATGCATTGGGAGCAAGGATGTCCTTGAAATTGCATTTTTTCCACTCTCATATTGAATTTTTCCCAGGTAACCTTGGAGACGTTAGTGATGAACACGGCGAAAGATTTCATCAAGATATCGCCATAATGGAGAGCAGATATCAGGGACAATTCAGTCCTAACATGATGGGCGACTATTGCTGGACACTGCAACGAGAAGAGAGCAAGCTGTACAAGAGAAAGAATAAAGTTCAGAAGCACTTTTAGAACTTCATATTTTGTCATTATAAAGGATTTGAACTTGTGTTTTTTGGTACAATTTTTTATGAGCTTATCTGTGATAGGTTTAAAATTGTGTCTTGCATGACGCGATAATGTTACTACATTTACTATTTTTTTTATTCTTTAAGAAAGTAGGTCTGATGGTAGAATGAAACATCCAATTAATATTCATTAATATGAAATTAGTCATGAAAGCACAGTCACATGAGATAATCTCATCTTTTGCACGACACGTGATGGAATATTAAATATTTGTACCTATTGATTTTTTTATAAAACCTGGTCTGATAGAACAAAACAAATATCAGATTCGAATTCAGCAATATGAAATTTGTTGTGTGAGCATGATCTCATATGTGAACCATTTTGGCTGTTGACCAGTGTGGCCCCAGCCCTAGGTTCACTCTATGCACATGTCACCTTTGGCAACAGGTCGTGTCAAGCCTGGATCGACGTGCATAATGGTGTCCCAACTCCTTTGCTGTCCTACAGACATTGCCAAGGGGTGGCCATCATCTCCCAGGACTTCCCAACACCGATTCTCGAGGTAAAATACGCCAACAGGGTGCACGAAGGGAGCAGCAACTACCCTGCTGCCGCCCTCCCCCTACCTCTGGCCAGTGACACCTCTCCTTCTGTAATTGTCCCTGCTGCTTCGCGTCCCCACGCCTTGGCTCGTCTCCACGACAGTCACCGTGGAGCCGAGGCCACCAAACAGCGTGCAAGACAGACTGTGTTCCGGCCTGGCATCGACCCCGACATCTCCAATGCTGTCCAAGCGTGTAAGCCCCGCCAAGTACTACAACCCAGCCAGCAGCAGGAACCCTTCATGAGTGACGACAACCCCACCTGCCCCTTTGAGTCTGTGTCGGCCGACTTTTTCTGTGTGTCAGGAGAGTCCTTCCTGGTTATCGTCGACCGTCTCTCTGGTTGGCCGGTTGTCATCAAGTGCGGTAATGATACGACATCTGCTGCCACCATCAGCAAGTTCCGCCACTACTTCCGTTACGTGGGCGTTCCTGTGCGTCTGCAAACCAACGGAGGGCCCCAGTTCACAAGCCGGGACTTTGCTGCGTTCCTCGACCGATGGGGAGTCCGGCATGTGTTGTCACCGTCTCATTACCCGCAGTCCAACGGCCATTCTGAGGCTGCTGTCAAATCCCTGAAGCACCTCATCCTCAAAGTGGCCCCCTTCTGAGAATATTGACTGCGAGGCCTTCGACCAGGGTCTCCTTGAGCTCCGCAACACACCCAATTACACCGCACGCTCCCCTGCCCAGGTCTTGTATGGACGCCCCCTCCGTTCTTGTGTCCCTGCTCACCCTCAGTCCTTCTCCAAGGAGTGGCAGGCCAAGACAGAGGATTGTGATCACCGAGCCGCCGAATGTGTTCAAGATGTCGTGGCCCGATACAACGACCACGCCCGTCCTCTCCCCAGGTTGAGTGTCGGCACCCAAGTCCGTGTTCAGGACCCGACCTCCCTACGTTGGGACAAAGTGGGCGTAGTCTCGGCAGGTCACGGGACTACCAGTTGCGGTTACCCAGTGGCCGTGTGTGGTGGAGGAACCGCCGTTTCCTCCGCACCGTAACGCATTCTGCTGACCCCGCCACCAGTGCTGAGTCCCATATCCCCCCCTCCCCCAGTGATTAAGCCCCTCGACGCTCAGAACGGATCCACAGGAAAAGGTCCGCTCAAGACTTTGCTATGAGCGTATGGGGGGGGGGGGAGGTGTATGTATATTATGTATGTTGTATGTATACCATGTATGTACTCTATTTATATACATTACTTCTCTAGTCAGTAGCGTGTGGCAATGCCCCTGTTTCATGTCACCACACGCTTAGATAAACGTGCCTGGCTACATCTGGAAGCTGCTAATGTACCACTTACCACATGTCGCCTGAGAGGTCAGAGAGAGGTCAGTTGACTCCTATAGGAGTGTAAGGACTACCGGCGCTTGTAAGCGCCCTTGTATATTTCCGTTAATAAGAACCTACAGATCTCTACAGGTGTTTATGTTCGCTCCTGTAGTTAGAACCAAGTACCCCGAACATCTCCAGCTTCAGCACAAGAACTTCTTTCATGGGGAATAACGAAAAAGTACTCTTGGGTTACCACACATAGTCTCGCGTCACTGATAGTCACTGTAGACGTTTCTCGGCAAGGAGAACTGGTATGCGTGACTTGGATTAACCAGCCTGGATTGACTTTGTCGCAACCAGGCTTCCACAAGTGATATTTCCATGGGGATAACAAACCTAGGTTAACACACTTAATCTCGTGTCGATCCCGGTCACTGTAGACAGGTGTCGTGCAGGAGAACTCTGTAAGCGTGAATTGATTAACCATTTACTGTTGGTTTGATAGGCCAGCCTGGATTGCTCTTGTCCCAACCAGGCATCCACACGTTATATTTCCATGGGGATAACGGACCTAGGTTAACACACTTAATCTAGTGTTGACGACGGTCCACAGGACAGAGTGGTGGTGGAGGACTCTGTGTGGTGTCCCGTACCCTTCAGGAGGGAGAGGATGGGGACGACGTCTTCACAAACCCAAGGCCTAAGGGATACTACTTAAAATTAGGTTATTTAGGCATGAAGCGATGAACAGTACAACACTGTCTCACTGGTCTTCCCCTATAGGCTGGTTAACATACCACTAATGGAAACTATATGTCGCAGTCTTGGCTCACCAGGTGCCTTATCTCTAGTAAAACAAACTTTGAAATTGGTTGCGTGGGTAAGCCTAACGCAAACCATGACAATAACGATAACTTGGCCTAGTTTGTATGGAAACTTTATTCGTTGACGATTCACAGGTAAGGTACACTCAGAAACCATATTCTCTAGCCCTCCCGGGTCGGTGCTGGAGGTTAGTACAGTGTCCTTTCTGGACGGGGGCCCACTCTAACTATCACGAGGCAACACACGCACGAAAAGCACAGTCATAGTAAGGCTGTATAGAGGATATCATGTATAAATGTTGTATATGACATTTTATACTCTGCATTATCTTAATTATATATGAACACGAAGAAAAAATTACCATAGGTTGTAGTTACTAGAGTATGAATGGAAATAAACACTTCCAAACCGCCCAGTGAATCCATATGTCGTTTACAGCGCTTGTGGCCGGACCACAATGATTCCACACCCCATCTATATCTTTCATTTCCCATCATTAACGTATCTACTGTATATGAAAAATCGTGTTTAATTTAACTACATATTTCAAAAACTTTAAATTACATGTGGATCAGTCACTCCTCATTTGACACACTTATAGTGTAATACTTTGACCATCCCACCTGGGCGCATGGAGGCCCACAGTAACTCTCACGGGGCAACATCCTAGCATTTGTTGAAAAGAGTTAAATATGTTATAATATATATATATATATATATATATATATATATATATATATATATATATATATATATATATATATATATATATATATATATATATATATATATATATATATATATATATATAATCAACACCTCAACCCGCCAGGATTCAAACCCATGGCCTACTAGCCCATGACTGTGACCGGGGAACGCTAACCGCGGGTTGAGGTGTTGAATGTATGTAGAAGTCTGCGTCCTATTGGGATAATGAAATATATATGGATCCTCGTGTTTCGAAGCAGGATTTGGTAAAACGTTACTCTGACCACCTACGTGATACGGGTAGTCCCCATTAGAGGTTCACGGCGCCATAAGCTCGTTGAACAGGCTTTGTGTGAAATATAACAAAGTCTAGGACTGCTTTTGTATCCTGGTGGTCCAGCAGTTAGCGTTCCCCGGTCACAGTCATGGGCTAGTGGGCTGTGGGTTCGAATCCTGGCGGGTTGAGGTGTTGATTGTATGTAGAAGTCTGCGTGCTATTGGGCTAATGAAATATATAAGGATCCTCGTGTTTCGAAGCCGGATTTGGTAAAACGTTACTCTGACCACCTACGTGATACGGGTAGTCCCCATTAGAGGTTCACGGCGCCATAAGCTCGTTGAACAGGCTTTGTGTGAAATATAACAAAGTCTAGGACTGCTTTTGTATCCTGGTGGTCCAGCGGTTAGTGTTCCCCGGTCACAGTCTTGGGCTAGTGGGCCGTGGGTTCGAATCCTGGCGGGTTGAGGTGTTCATTGTATGTAGAAGTCCGCGTGCTATTGGGCTAATGAAATATATATATATATGTATATATATATATATATATATATATATATATATATATATATATATATATATATATATATATATATATATATATATATATATATATATATATATATATATATATATATATATATATTGTTAACGCAAGCAGTAATGAGTAGGATGACACATAAACAAACACTATGTTAGGCTGTAAGTCATGTCATGTTTATTGGGTGTGCCTGCCCATATACAGTATGTAGAGTGTTGAGATGGTTGAAGATGAGAGACATAGAGGAGGTGAGGTGTTGGGTGGTAGTAAGGGAGCTTGTTTGTGTATAATCACCTGACTCAGCAGCCCTCACCCATCGAGAGAGGGTTGGGGAGGCAGCAGGGTGTATCGGCACTGTAGCTATTCAGACCACAGAGGCAACACCTAACCTGGTTTCTCTTCAGACTTTCAACACATAAGTTTAACTGGTACTTACTGTGTACACAGGTAGACTGTGTCCATTGCTTCGTTTATCATTGTGACGACATAAAAATATGGAAAATTAAGTACTCATTGTAAGTGTTAATATTAGACTGATTACATAGCTATGATTGTTATGAAAATATATATTGGATTAGACATTTATGTGATTGTCTATGTATGATTTATGAAAAATACTAAAAGGAATTGTATCCAACAGGTTTGACCGAATTATAATGATTGAGTCCAACGTCACAAGTTTCACTAAATCCTTTAACTGCCCGACTGGCGGTTACGCATATATACATATATATATATATATATATATATATATATATATATATATATATATATATATATATATATATATATATATATATATATATATATATATATATATATATATATATATATATACTTTCCCTCACCCTAGCAAACTAGTTAGCATAGAAGAATCAAACAGCCTCGCAAGGACCAATAGGTCTGTATATAATGTATGTGCACGATCTAAAATGACCTAGTATATTTTACTAATGTCTCATTGTCCATGGGTTTTCCAGTTTGGCTGTGAGTTTTCTATTTTGTCTACTTGCCAGTTCAACAGGACTGCTAACCATCCTCCCAGCAACTCATATGCCATCCCAGACCCACAGCCTATATGTATGGTGCAAGACCGCAGTCCAATACATACAAGTCAGGCAGTCAAGCGTTGGTTTGAGGCACACCCGCAGATTATTCTATTGGACTGGCACCCTAAAGGAGCCGATTGTCATCCAATAGAAAATCTATGGGCACATATGGTTGTTGAATGGGATGTTGAGGAGAAAACGAGGGAGGCAGTGACGAGGCACGCACATAATGTGTGGGAGGGAATAAGGAGGAGGCCGAACATCTGCAGCAATCTGGAAGATTCCATGCCCACCAGATTGCATGAAGTTATAGCAGCAGATGGAGGTTGGACACGGTATTAACCTGTGGTCAAGAATTAAATCTCCGCCCACTACGGTGCCTTGTAGGGGGTGGCGGGGGAGTTAGTTCTCTGGTGTAACCTCGTTGGGGCCACATAGACTTCGTTTCATAACTCTCGAATTTCTCCAGGTATTTTACTATGTGGTTTTACATCACTTCGCATAAATATGCTTACAAAATCTATGCATTAATATGCATAACTCTTGGGAATCTGTCCAGACATTAAATATATGTTATATACTACAATAATCACATAGATATGTTTACAATGTTTATGCATAATAAATGTGAAAAATATTTTTGGGGTTTCAATTAACCAATAGTCATGCCTACAAAAAATCTTGATGCTCTAAGTGCATGTATGTGTTAAATAACGAGTAACTGATCCACATTATTTTGGTAAATAAAGAAATGAAAAGCAAGCACTTAGCCATATGGATATAGTTACACGGAAGAAGGGAAATAAGGATGAACCATTGTTTTGATGGAAACAATGTGCTCTGGGACGATGCTCACAATGACGAATGGGAGAAACCTCTTTATGAAACATCTTACCTACTAAGGATGAAGCTTAATGTTACAGAACACACACACACACACACACATAGTGTAACTTTGTGTGACGCGTTGTCTGACTTGGAGTGGCTTTGAGCAAACCATACACTTGATATTACAATTTATGTATCCTTCCTGTCCATGATTTACAACAATAACTGTAGGGCAAAAGTTACAATATTATACTAATAACACTCTCATGTATTGATACTATGACTAGTTACCAAGATACAGAGCACGATGAACATAACATGATAATGATAGTGAAGCCTGGAAGGGTTCATATCATAACTTGTGTGTTCGTGCGTATGTTGCCCGTGAGAGGAACCGTGGGCTTCCATGTGCCCAGGTGGGATGGTCAAAGTATTACACTATAAGTGTGTCAAATGAGGAGTGACTCATCCACATGTATTTTAAAGTTTTTGAAATATGTAGATAAATTAAACACGACTTTTCATATCGTTATGCGAATAATGGGAAGCATCGTGGTCTGGCACACACACACACACACGTTGTGTGGAGTCACTGGGTGGTTTGGAAGTGTTTATTTCCATTCATACTTTCGTAACTACAACGTGTGGTATTTTTTCTTCGTGTTCATATATAATGAAGATAATGCAGAGTATAAAATGTCATATACAATATTTATACATAATGTCATCTATACAGCCTTACTATGACTGTGTGTGTTCGTGCGTGTGTTGCTTCGTGATAGTTAGAGTGGGCCCCGTCCAGAAAGGACACTGTTCTAACCTCCAGTACCGACCCAGGTGGGCTAGAGATTATGGTTCTGAGTGTACATGTAATAAGAACAGGAGTAGCAGGACGAGAGTTTGTTTGGTAGGAGCTGGCATGGGTGACATTGTAGATAGGATGAAAGGAGGGACAGGATCATTATATGCCTCAGTGCAGGAGGCAACAATATTGGCCGATGTATGAGTGAAGAGCTCCTTGATAAGTTCAAGCTAGCTATAGACTGGATTATGATGAAGGGAGGGATCCTGCCTAGAAGGGGAGTTGGCAGTCAATGATTGTCAAGAGCAGTTGGCGTCAACGGCCATGTGGACAGATGCTGCAAGTCAATATCGGTTGCATTCGTGGACAACTGGTACAGCTTCTGCGGCAAAAGGAACCTGTACGCAATCGATCGGGTACATTTATCTAGGAATGGGGTGGCAAGCCAGCTCTCTCGAGAGGGCAGGTGAAAGGTTGTCGAGGTCTTTAAACTGTTAAGGGAACATAAGAGCATATTTCGTGTTAGGTATGATAAAAAAGCGAAATTGAATAGGGAATTAAACCCAAAACGCGACAAAGAAAAGACTCAGATCACCACTAACTTAAATATCTACTACGTGAACAGTAAAAGTATGAGAATTAAAATAGATCAGCTGTTTGGTTATGTACTGAAAAACTCAGTGTACAGTAATTCCAAATAATAATCTTAAATTGTAAATAAAACCTCATAGCAACTTGCCCCATCGAACCTTGAAGCATGTACGGATGTTTGGGTAATGGTTTTGTGTGAATTTAATTTGAAATAGGCTTGTTGGCAGAGGTAAATCATGGATTTCTTACAACAATTCGTATAACCCATGATTCACGTGAATAAAAATATAAATCGTGGTGAGGGTTTATTACTAATATAAATAATTAGTCTGATGAACATTACGGTTCAGACGAATTGACTATTCTTGTTATTTACTTTAAATCTAGTAAATTAGTATATATATATATATATATATATATATATATATATATATAGCCTATATATATATATATATATATATATATATATATATAATATATATATATATATATATATATATATATATATATATATATATATATATATATATATATATATATATATATATATATATATATATATATATATATATATATATATATATATATATATATTTATATATATATATAAAACTAATAGTAGATTACCATTGCATTTTTAACAATTAATCAGAAGTAACACCGAGTGCAAAGAGTATACATTAAAATTTGAACTAATAAGTTAGTTAGGCTTTTTGTCAAAACGTTAACAGGTGGGATGGGACACAATCAGAGCTGTATAGAGACCCAGAGGAATAACACGTTCCGTTTTAAGTGCTTCGAAGCTTCAACGAACTGCTGGTTGAAGTCTCCATAGAACTTCATTAGATACTCATAAACCCTTCCTACGATATGAAATCGATCTGACTTGCATGATTGACTTTCATGATATGAATTCTCAGTTTGCTGCTATGAAAACTCGAAAGAGCAACTTTTAACTTAATATTATCTGCATCACATTACATGAACATCGCAGTTCATTCTTCAAAATAATCCTTATAAATAATGATTCGCTATACTATACCAAAGTTCATTTTTCAACTGAATATTTAATTTCAAATTAATATTAATTAATAAAAACTTGATATATTACTGGTATGTCATTTATAAGAAAAAGACAACTCTTAGTTACAAATATCGTGTATTTATTATGATGATGTTACATTTCATTATTTGAATTTATGTTATTAAATATTTCACTAGTATTTGGTCTTCATTTGAACAAGCAAATTACTTTTTTCATCTTTCAAGTAAAAAAAAAGGTGGGGGACAGGGCTTAATTATAATGTACCCGAGGCCCTAGGCTGTCTTAATGTGGCCTTGATAAATATATGTATTGTCACGGGGCCCACTGTCTAACCTTACCGGTTTCCCATTTCTGCCACAAAAAAACCTGTTTGTGTACACTGCGTGGAAGACTGGTCCCACAAATGTAACCTTAATTACCATTTCGGTTAAGTGCATCGATCTGACCAGCCCAAGTTCAGGTTGAATCTCAACCTGGGGCCCGGCGTAATTCCTGTACAATAATCCGCGGTAACAGTGAGCTACCAACTTGTGATATTTATATTGTCTCATCTTTTGACTGAAGTTTAAATAACATATGCTTTTAATGATAACAGTAATAAAGATTTTTTTTTAATCACATAGTAAATACTTATTTCATAGATTTGTCTCAACATTCTACCCACCCTTATATTCTTATCATCTTTATTGACCTGGCTAGGTGTTACATTATGGTGCAGTTTGTGGGCATTTACATCCTCACCAGTCCCACCCCCCCCCCACCACCAACGTGACTCTTTGTTCAGTCTCACTAGTCAATCACCCATCCAAGGGTGAATAAATCTCCCTCACTGGGTCACTGGTGTTTCAGCGTTCTTACTTTTGTTATTTCAAAGGAGAAACTCTGGTTATAAAATGTTGGAGAACAAAAAGTTTAATAATCACAATATTAATATTAGTCGAAAGTGTGTTAAGATAAACAGTTTATGGTATTAAATGAACATTCTGATAAAAAACCCAAGCTGGGTGAAATGAGGCCTAGATGTTGATATAGGAACAATTGGACATTATGACCTAGACCTAAATAAGGATCATACTGTACTGTCAAATATCTTGACCTATTGTTGGTGTTACCTCCACTCCACCAGTGTTGCTGGTGTTACCTGTACTACACCAATGTATTGGTGTTACCTGAACTTCACCAATGTTGTTGATGTTACCTGCACTACTACACCAATGTTGTTGGTGTTACCTGTACTACACCAACGTTGCTAGTGTTGCCTGTACTACACCAATGTGTTGGTTTTACCTTCGCAACACCAATGTTGTTAGTGTTACCTGCACTACACAAATGTTGCTGATATTATCTGCACTACACCAATGTTGCTTGTGTTACCTGGACTACACTTCTATTGCTGGTGTTACCCTGCACTACACCAAAGTTGTTGATGTTACTTGCACTACACCAATGTTGTTAGTGTTACCTGCACTACACCGATGTGTTGGTGTTACCTGCACTACACCAATGTTGTTGGTGTTATATGCACTACACTAATGTTGTTAGTGTTACCTGCACTACATCAATGTTGCTGACGAACTTCCGCTGTTGACTGCACGTACATACTCCATAGCTTAGTTTCATTAGTATAGATTATCCGATAGATATTCGGATGATACAAATAAACTGAAAAACGTTGAAATTCAATGAGAAACTCACTTAAACCAGCCTTATTCTAATGAAGTGATGATAAAAAATTTAGTGGGCAATATTTCGGGTTGGGTGGCCAGGAAAGACAGAGAAAAGGGTGGAAGTATGAACGTGAATACTGGGTTCCCGGAGATATATGAAATCCGGGATGATTGGTAAAGACAGCTTACAAAAGTTTAAGAGAGGAGAGCTATGGTCGCCAACCATCAGATACTTGAGTACTTGAGGATGACGCCATGATGAAATGTGGTATGTGTTGGTGTGCATGATAAAACTTACCATTGAGTTGGGATCGATGGAGCCAAAACTTCGTATGTAAAGTTCACAGTTTACAGTTGTGGCATTATCTGGAACAGGGGAAATTCGTATCACTGTACTGATCATTACCAAGGCGATAACCACTAAATTCTGACATATTTATTTCCTTCAGAATTTAAAAAAAAAAATCTTTAATAATATTATGTAGGTATTTGAACATTTTGAAGCAAGCAATCAATGGATGACGTACAGTACTTAAGAAAAAAAAGTAGAAAAAACTCTTTAAATCCTTAGTCTAATAATTTTATCAAATCGTTCATAGAGCCGTGGAATGATGAGCGATGATAATGATTGTTCAAATTATAAATTCTACAACGGTGCACTTTGAAATTTATACAGTACTGAAGGACCTAATTCTGATATTTTGTAATAAATGGACAATCTTAAGTTGAAATGAACCTCAGTGAAATTCATACTTTAACTCTGAAAAAAAAGGGTGCCATTAAAGTGTATGTAGAAGGGGAAGGTGAACTCCGCAGCTCCATTAGTTATGGGAGGCCCCACACCACCTGGGGCTTACGACTGCCTCTCTAATATATTAAAAGATAAACATGTTTCAAACATGATATTCCTCTGTGTGAATTATGAGAAGTAGTGCCTTATTAACTTAATAATTAACATATAATTAACTTATATAGTTTACGTGTGTTAAAAAGAATATTAAATTCGGTGTATCTCGTTATAAAAATAAAACAAAACCAATGCCATACCTATATAGAATTTCAGTATTAAAACATTTAAACAAAATTATGTAATTGGTCTTATACATACCTTACAGCGAACTGTTAGTTGATATATCACATAACTTGTATATCAAACCACAATTGGTTTTTTTTTTATTATTAGTGTCAAACAAGGCGGGGACCAGGAGACAGATAGCAGCTACCCCTCTCATCATAGGTGCAACGCGAGCTGACTGACAAGACTTTCCTCCCCACAACAAAGTTACACAACTGCCTTTAAGTGACTTCGCTGCTCTCTTGCTACCTGCCCTATCCTTCAGGGTCATGATTATAACGTTCGTGGAGTCTTTTCCATCTATGAGAATATTTACACCTCTGTGTTGAATAAAGTCGTGTGGCGTTAGCCAAACAAAATATTAAAATTGGCGTCAAAATTACCAGGTAATTACCATTCCAGTCTGTGTTCTAGCAAGTGAAGATTAGATCTATCTCAACCGTGCCGCAGACCCTCAGTTGATTTGGCTGCCCACCAAAATTCATCACCATTTTGAGGCAACTCCATGATGGCATGAACAGCAGTGTCCTGCATAATGGCCCCTTGCAGTCGGTGTTCTTCCCCATCCAATTGGGGGTAAACCAGGGATGTTTACTGGTACCAACTCTCTCTTCTGTTTTCTTGGCTGCCTTCCTTAATCGCGCCAGTGCCAATCTAGATGGCGGAGTGGATATTCAATGCTGGATGAAGGGAGTCTTCAACATAAGAGGACTCCAGGTAGGAACAAAGGTGTTTGCCGCTTCCATTACTGAACTTCAGTCTGCAGATGACTTCACTCTTCGTCGCTCACACTGTACGCAACCTAAAGGATATCTTGAACACCTACCCAAGCGCACATGTACACTTGGCCTTGAGGTAAATATACAGTCAGCCAAAGATGCATCGACCCCACCCTGGGTCTCGTGCTCGCAATTTTACCTGGCAATACTTGGTAAAGGAAGGGTGTATGTAAAAGTGATTGTGATTGCTGGATCTGTTTTCGGCTGTATCACTGCCAGGATAAATATTAAACAAACCAAAGGTAAAATTTATATAATAATAAATTATTCATCATTATTTTAGATCATGAGAAGTTTCCAAATGGTCGTATATTTGTTTAAATAATAAAGAAAATTTTATGTGAGGAACTTTGCAGCTGTGGGTGTAGTTGAGTTGCCAAGTCATAAATATAATTTTCTTCATTATTTAAGCAAATATACGAAAATTTGGAAACTTCTAATGACCTTAAATAACAATGAATAGTTTATTATTATAAAAATTCTCCCTTTGGTTTGTATAATAATTATTCTGACAGTGATACAGCCGAAAACAGATCCACCAATCACAATTACCTTTACATACAGCCTTACTTCACCAAGTATTGCCAGGTAAAATTGCGAGCACGAGACCCACGGTGGGGTCAGTGCATCTTTGGCTGAATGTAAATAAAACTCAGATTCTCTTTCTGTTTGCCCCACGTTCAGCCACTCCTCCACCGTCCATCCAGGTTAACTGTATGTTACCCACTTTTAGTATTTTGTCTCCCTTCTGTCCACCACCGCGGACATCGGATCGAATGTGCATCTCAAGCCTTTGGCAGACTCTGTAACCGTGTCTTCATAAGGGAGCTGAAATTATCTATAAAGCTGTATAAATATCGGTCAGTGGTCCTCCCCACCCCGCTGTATGGCAGCAAGACATATAGGAGAAATACTTGAGACCAATCACAAATGCATTCCACTTTCTATCCTCGGAATCTCCCTTACACCAATTGTAGGAGCATTGAAACTGACATTATCCATAAACAACTAAGTTGGACTGGCCATGTTACCCGCATGGAAGACAGTAGACTGCCAAAGCAGCAACTCTACGCTCACCTGAGCAATGGTAAACGTAACGCTGGCGAGCCTTGGAAAAGGTATAAGGATAGTCTTTAGACAAACTTGAAGAAGTGACAATCCCACCGCCTCACCTTGGAGACGATCACTCCACTCCACACGTGTGTGTGTGTGTGTGCGTGAATTCATATTATCGACTTCATAATACAATTAGTGCTTGGAGAGAGGTTTAAGTAACCTTACACTCTGTATTCTTGTTATCAAAGAGAAAAAAAGTAAGTAGAATATGGAATGTAAATATGCTGGGATGTCATGAGGATTATACAACATAAAAGCTCTGCTACAGTATTTACTGAGTTCTAAGAAAATACTAATAAAATCATTCATATATCGCAAAAAAGAAATAATCACACGATTATTCATAAAATATACCATTTTCTTAAAAAAACAAAAAACAAATTGTGAGACAAACGCGAGGTGTGTGTCAACTCACTTAAATAGTTGGTTGGTGTCGCCCTTCTGTCGTATTCTCTGAGCATAGTGTCAAGGATCTGGAGGCTGTCGACATTCACCTTACCACACTTCCTGTAATGAGAAACTCGATTACTCATAAGGATAACATCTGAAGGAAACTTAAGTCAGGAAAAAATAAATAAAAATAAATAAAAATAACATATATATATATATATACAATCAACACCTAAACCCGCCAGGATTCGATCCCACGGCCCACGACCGTGACTGGGGAACGCTAACCGCCGGACCACCAGGATACAAAAGCATTCCTAGACTTTGTTATATTTCACAAATATATATATATATATATATATATATATATATATATATATATATATATATATATATATATATATATATATATATATATATATATATATATATATATATATATATATATATATATATATATATATATATATATATATATATATATATAATAGCAGAATCGCCGCCCTCCGGGGGGCTCATCCGCTAGGCAACGGTAGGACGCCACCCTCCGGGAGGCTCCACATTGTCTCACTGTTCAGTCCCAAAAAAGTCTTCTTCCATCAATAGTTCATTAACGGTGTATGTAAGTTCCACCATGTTTTTCACTACAACGATACAGCAAAGTTTATTTTTTTAGCATTAAACTGTTATTATTTTATTGTATAATCATCACTACATATAACAATATCCATCATCACTACAGATCATAAGAACATAAGAACATAAGAATGGAGGAAACTGCAGTGGGCCTATTGGCCCATACTGGGCAGTCCCGTTTACTCCTAACTCCTATTACTCATATAAGCACCAGCTGAGTTATATGCAATGTTAGTATGATTGGAAAATGTTGTAAAGAGGTATAAGGATGCATATTTTTTTGTTGATAATAGGGCAGCTTTGGATTCTTTGAACAGTGGGAGTCCAGTCTTTGGACACATTATTGGTTCATGTAGAAAATTAGTAAATACAATAAGGAAAAATGGCCATAATGTTCAATTTGTATGGGTCCCTTCACATGTGGGGATTGGTCTTAATGAAGCAGTAGACAAAATAGCAAAAAGAGCCACGGAAAAGGCAGAGATCAACATAATATGTACTAAAACCTTGAAGCAATTATGGAGCAAATTACGGAAAATACAATCAATAGAAGATAATTTCAAAAGGAATGAAATATACGAGAAAAGTGAAACAATGAAACATTACCATCATGTTGTAGTGGACTTCTCCCCTACAACTGCCTAACTGCGTAGCCACGCCACCACCTGTTACCGTCTTCCCTAGCAACCAAGCGTATCCGCATTCCAATGCCCGCCGTATCTTAGCAACGGAACTAGTCACCGGCTACTTCTCGGGTTTTCCCACCATGACTCATAGCCGCTGCTGGGTGTATATAAGCTCTGTCTCTCCCTTGAGATTCAGTCTGACCAATCTTCTTGAACAAGCAACATCTCCTCCAGCAAGCTCCACGCTGTTAACATTTCATTCAACCAGGAGGCCAGCAACAGGCAACATCTTCTCTAACGAAGCTCCTGCACATCTACCTCCTTCGACAAGCTACTCACCGCACGTCTCTACCAAGCAGCCCCTCACCACACAGCACCTCCAGCACCAGACTGTCTATCATATAACTTATATATATTATATAAGAAAACCACATTAGAGTTTCCTTCCATCCTGAGTGCTAGACAACATTAATATCTCGATACCCCTACAATGGTGACTCCCGGAGATTAGCACTCACACAGGATGGAGGAGACACTGATCACGCTCCCACTCTTCAAGCAGACACCGGCTCCTCTTCCTGCCTCACGCACCACATTCTGACGACCCCAGCACACCCGTCCTGCCTCAGACGCCGACCCCGGCCCAGCAGTACCTGCCGTGAGGGAAGCACACAACATCCATCGCCTCCACACCCCCTCTTTTCTCCCTCAGGTACTCCCTGCTAATGTCCTGCACCCTGCTGCTGTCGTGGACCCAGCTGCTGTCACGAGCCCTAATCCGCTTCTGCTGACGCAGCCCCTGCTCCTGACCCAGGCCCACACACACCCCAGCAGGCGCATCTGACGACTCAGTACCTGCCGTGAGGGAAGCACACAACATCCATCGCCTCCACACCCCTTCTTTTCTCCCTCAGGTACTCCCTGCTAATGTCCTGCACCCTGCTGCTGTCGTGGACCCAGCTGCTGTCACGAGCCCTAACCCGCTTCTGCTGACCCAGCCCTTGCTCCTGATCCAGGCCCACACACACCCCAGCAGGCGCATCTGACGACCCTGTACCTGTCGTGAGGGAAGCACAACATCCATCGCCTCCACACACCCTTTTTCTCCCTTCTCCCACAGATAGTGTGTATCTAGACAGTTGTATTTCAGCGATCGGCTCATCACGCCATCGCCGTTGTCTCACATGAGGCATGCACCGCCCGGTCTTCCTCACATGTGCTAAGCAACTCTACAAACAACAAGTCTCCTACACCGCCTGGAGGGGAGGGGGAGTATTGTAGTGGACTTCTCCCCTACAACTGCCTAACTGCGTAGCCACGCCACCACCTGTTACCGTCTTCCCTAGCAACCAAGCCTATCCGCATTCCAATGCCCGCCGTATCTTAGCAACGGAACTAGTCACCGGCTACTTCTCGGGTTTTCCCACCATGACTCATAGCCGCTGCTGGGTGTATATAAGCTCTGTCTCTCCCTTGAGATTCAGTCTGACCAATCTTCTTGAACAAGCAACATCTCCTCCAGCAAGCTCCACGCTGTTAACATTTCATTCAACCAGGAGGCCAGCAACAGGCAACATCTTCTCTAACGAAGCTCCTGCACATCTACCTCCTTCGACAAGCTACTCACCGCACGTCTCTACCAAGCAGCCCCTCACCACACAGCACCTCCAGCACCAGACTGTCTATCATATAACTTATATATATTATATAAGAAAACCACATTAGAGTTTCCTTCCATCCTGAGTGCTAGACAACATTAATATATCGATACCCCTACAATGTTCTCATGAACACAAAATTTACGTATGGGAAAGATAGGAGTAGGTGGAAAGATTCAGTGTATATGAAGTTAAGATTAGGATATAAATATTATTGGGAACTTGGAGCTGAGAGAAGCGAACAGGATAAAGAATGTAGAGTTTCTAGAACATCCAGATCCCATACTCTGCCACATTATATACTGGAATGCCCATTGCTTAATGTATATAGAAATGCCCATATAAATAATGTCCCCAAGCAAATAGAGTGGATGTTTAAAAATAGGAAAATAAATGAAATATTAAAGAAATATAGCAATTTTGCATCTAGAATATAACTATGTACTATAACTGATTATAAGAAATATTAGGGATTTATGCGAGTCCTGAGAGGAACATTCCTGGACTGGGGTGGGGATGACTTATGTCACTTCATCCCTTTGAGATGTATTAATGGTTTTTGTATCTCAATAAACGTATCAATCAATCATATAAGCATCCAACCTATGTTTGAAGCTATTCAGCGTATTCGAGTTAATGATGATATTTGGTAACTTGTTCCATTCATCCACTACTCTGTTTCCAAAGCAGTGTTTACCTATTTCGCGCATAAATCTAAATTTGTCTAATTTAAAACCATTGTTACGAGTTCGCTCCTGGTTGGATAGTTTGAGTACCTTTGTAATGTCCCCTTTGTTTAGCCCTGACTTTCATTTATACACCTCTATCAGGTCGCCCCTCGCTCTACGTCTCTCGAGGGAGTGCAAAATAAGATGCTTTAACCTGTCTCTATACTCAAGGTTCCTAATGCCCGGGATTAATCTTGTCATTCTCCTCTGAATTCTTTCCAAGGATTCTATATCCATTCTGTAATACGGTGACCAGAACTGAACTGCATAATCCAGGTATGAACCCATGTACTTTATTAGCCTTGTTACGAGCAAAAACACATTGTTTACATGGCTTAAGGTTCCTACTTTTCATTACTCCTAAATATCTCTCGCAGTCGGATTTCTCTATGGCATCGTTGTTCATCTGGTATCTGGTTTCCCTGTTTACATCTCCAATACTGAGAACTTTACATTTGTCCACGTTGAATTTCATCTGCCATTTTTCAGACCATTAGAAAATTTTTTTTAGTTCTTCCTGTAGTTTTGCGGAGTCCTCGTCAGATTTAATTACACGTCCTATTTTAGTGCCATCAGCAAATTTACTTATGTTGCTGTCTATGCCGATATCTATGTCGTTTATGTATATAATAAATAATAATGGTCCATGTACTGAGCCTTGGGGAACTCCACTACTGACGTTCCTCCAATTGGACTTAGTGCCGTTAATGCTCACTCGCTGTTTCCTGTCCTGTAACCACGCCCTAATCCATTTAAGGATATTACCTTTGATGCCATGTGCTTAAGCCTTTCTAATTAGTCTTTCGTGGGGGACTCTGTCGAAGGCTTTGCTAAAGTCGAGATATATAACATTATAATTGTGCCCCTCGTCCACCGATTCGAAAACCGATTAAAAATTATGTTAATAGATTAGTTAGACATGAACTCCCGCTTGTGAAGCCATGTTGGGAATCATTAATCAACTTGTGCTCATCCAGGTGGTTTTGAATCGAGTTTGAAATGAATCATTCTAGTAATTTGCCTACTATTGATGTTAGGCTGATTGGGCGGTACTTAGAGGATAGTGATCTATCCCCCTTCTTGAAAATCGGTATTACATTCTCTATCCTCCAGGATTCTGGTACCACACCTGTTTTTAAGGACCCGTTAAACAACTTTGCTAAGGGCATACTAAGCTCTTCCTTACATTCCTTTAATACTCTGGCAAATATCTCATCGGGACCAGGTGACTTATTAGGCTTTAGTTTGTCTATTTGCTTACTAACATCGTTACTAATCACTACTATCTCGCTTAATTTGTTTTCTTCACTATCTCTGAACAGAGTCAGTGCCTGTGGTATCATGTTTAAATTTTCCGTGGTGAAAACTGTTGAAAAATATTTATTCAAATTATTGCTCATTTCTCCATCGTTGTCAGTGAGCTCGCCGGTATCTGACCGTATTGGTCCAATCTTTTCTCGTGTTTTAGTTTCATACATTTGGGAGAAACCTTTGGGGTTTGTCTTCGCCTCCCTTGCTATCCTTACCTCATTATTCCTCTTGGCTTTCCTTATCTCGGTTTAACCCTACTCGCCAATACCTTATAATATTCCTGGAGGTAAATTTCGCCACGATTTATCATTCTACCTATAGCCTTCCTTTGGCCAATGATGTTCTTTAAATGATTATTTATCCATTTAGGGTCATTGTTGTCTGATCTGAGTTGTTTATATGGTATGTTCTGCCTTTGTGCATTAAGTAACTCATTATTTAAATTGTCGTGGAACTCGGCAATCTCAGATCTCGTTATCAGGTCGGTGTCATCTGTCAGGTTCACGCCCAAGCGTGACACCCCTTCTCTCAGCTGCCTCTTTAATTTGCCACAGTTTGCCCTTCTGAAATCTGGTACTTTAGTGGAATTTACCTTACGTCTGCCTTGAAAATCTAACTGGAATCTAAAGTAGTTTTCGAGATTCTCGTGCAGACACACAAGCATACACACACAGACAGACTTCTTTGTTTTATATAGATAAATTGTCTAATCATCACTACATATAACAACATCCATCATCACTACATATAACATCATCCGTCATCACTACATATAACACCATTCATCATCACTACATATAACACCATCCATCATCACTACATATACCACCACCCATCATCACTACATATAACAACATCCATCAACACTACATAAAACATTATCCATCATCACTACATATAACACCATCCATCATCACTACATATAACACCATCCATCATCACTACACATCGGTAAAGTAGTTTTCGAGTGTCTCGTGTGGACATACACACAAACACACAAACAAACATACACACAGACATATTTCTTTGTTATATATATATATATATATATATATATATATATATATATATATATATATATATATATATATATATATATATATATATATATATATAGTAGAGTGAAGAACATTTAGTGCTTGTTGCAATTCACATCTTCAGATGTGAATTACACCTAAAGCCGCTTGGGAACTTCGTGTTTTCTTCTTTCTTTCCTCTTGTGGTTATCAGCATATACCTGTGACTCACAAGCACTACAGTGGTTTACTTTTGCATATATATATATATATACATGTTATATATATATATATATGCATATATGAGTATATATATATATATAACAGTATATATATATATATATATATATATATATATATATATATAAATATATATATATATATATATATATATATATATATATATATACATGCATATATGCATGCATATTGTTACGAACCACGCCACCACTGTCATGATCTACCTACCCAGCACTCAATAGGGAATCCACCATCTTTTACGTCCTGATCTTTTACCTCACCTCAGCAACACCAGCAACGCCACCAGGACGGTGTTCACTTGTGCATGACTGCCCTAGTTTACCACTCCGGGGTTTCCCTTCTCCATATCCTGGTTGTTGCATCACCTCCTCAAAGTCTTCTTCGTCAGCTCCAGTTCGAGGAGAGTTCAGTTCACTCTGGGAAGTGACCACAGGATCAGCTATCCTGGAAACCTACGGCACAGTGACTACCTACCACCGTCTACAATACTCAGCCTTACTCGTCAGCCATCTCAGCTCCGCACTTAAGTATTTGTAATCTTATATTGCCTCCCCACGTCCACATTGCTTCAAATTATTGTATGTTGTATAAATATGTATATACTGTTAATGTTTAGGTTAAGTATGGTTAAGGGTAAATTATAGAAAGCTGAATATTTTGTTAAGGAATTTATGGTACTTTATTATACACAACAAAAACTCGCATCCTTTGTCTACCCTTTTATAGTCCGATTGTCTTTGTTTTGTTTTTTTGTTGCCTGTTGGGATCTGGGTAGACTTTTAACTATATTCTAAATCCCCAACTCGTAACAAATGGCGACCGTGACAGGACTCGACCTTAAGTACCATATTCCTTCCTCCCTTGTAACTCCTTGTTAATTATTCCTCCCAGTCACTTCTGTTCACAATTGCTTTACGGTGGTTTAAAGTTTCCTTCATATGTGTGTGCATATATTGGTATTATCGTACAGTAAGAGTGACAGACGTAGATATTAGGTTCCAAGTGTCATAAGGCTTACCTGTTATTACACGTGGCAGTCGTGTAGTAAGTCTTATCTAATGTAGGGAAGAATCCGGATCTGTTTAATGCCGTACCCTCACTCCAGAATAGGCTGTTCCATAGTCACTAGTTTAGGGTGAAGTGATATCTTGGGACGCCCCGCTCTACCAGGACCCCATAATTATAAAGCCTCCATTATTGTTCTTCTCATTATCTCATTCGGGGTCAATCATACCAAACTCAAGGGTTGTTAATCCGGATCTTTATATAAATGCCTAATACGCCCTTCCTCTTTCAAGTATCTCAGGGTTGTTTATCCGGATCTTTATATAAAATGCCGTAATACGCCCTGCCTCTTTCAAGTATCTCAGGGTTGTTAATCCGGATCTTTATATTAATGCCGTAATACGCCCTTCCTCTTTCAAGTATCTCTGGGTTGTTAATCCGGATCTTTATATTAATGCCGTAATACGCCCTTCCTCTTTCAGGTATCTCAGGGTTGTTAATCCGGATCTTTATATAAATGCCGTAATACGCCCTTCCTCTTTCAAGTATCTCAGGGTTGTTAATCCGGATCTTTATATTAATGACGTAATACGCCTTTCCCCTTTCAAGTCTCTTATCCTTATCTAAGGATATTCTCAGAAGAACAATATTCATAAGTGTAATTTCCCTAGGTATAACTTGGGTAGTTTCCGGGACTTTCTGGTTATCCACTGCCGTGATATTTTCTAGGGTAATCCACTGATCTTATCTTTTGACCATTAATTAATTTATCTAGGTTTTCTTAATGGCCACCTCAGGATTTGTTAAACTTGGTAGTCCTGGAGGAGTGGAAGAGCAAGATACCATTTCACATCTTGAAGCATGTGGAGGAGCGTGGAGAGGTTAATTTAGGACGTCCGGCTGAGCTGGCTGATGCATACGCCTTGCTGATGGAGTCACTGTGCCGTAGGGAACGTGGTAATTTCCGGCATGTTAGGTCCTCCTCTGATGATAAACTTGGGGACGTGAGTGGTAGGTCGAAAGGTCCCACACCTATCCCCCCTGATGCAACCAAGTTTACTTGTTCTTACTGTAAAAACCCAGGCCATACGATCCAGACTTGTAAACACCCAAAGTGTCGAATTGCTAAAAGTAGTTCCCTGGATCCCAAATCCAAACCAATAGCAACCACCAATGTGGAAGGGCCCCATCAGGATCTCTTCTCTTCATTCACCTATGAGGGCAAAATTTCAATCATAGAGGGGTCTCGTTCTTTCCCTATTCGTATACTACGTGATACGGGCGCAGCACAATCTATCCTCCTGTTTAACGTCATTCCTGATATATCTACCGCATTTACTAAGGAGAGTGTTCTAATTTCAGATCTCTCATCCCATTCTTCCTATCCTTTAGCTAAAGTGCACCTCCAATGTCCCTTGATTACTGGGGAAGTGCAAATAGCCATTAGGAAAGACCCAATGCCTGTGTGTGGCATTCATTTATTATTTGGTAATGACTTGGTAGGAGATCTAGTGGTTCCCAACATAAAGACAGTCGACTCTCCCGTACCTGTCAACTCCACCACTGACCTTAAAGAAACTATTCCTCATCTTTTCCCATCTTGTGCTGTCACCCGGTCACAGAGTGTGCGAAATGGGCCCTCTTCATCTAAAACCACCTCCAATATCTTCCTACCCACAGAAGATCTGTACAATAAGACCATTAGTAAGGATGAGCTCATTAAAGCCCAACAATCTGATCCATCTTTGAATATGAAAGACCTCAGTGTGGACCATTGTACATCTTCGGCTTACCACCCACAATCCCAAGGTTGCTTGGAACGGTTCCATCAAAACTTTCAAATCAATGCTAATAAACTATCTCCCCTCAACTATATAGTCCAATAGTCCATACTCCTGATCGCAGAAAAGATTCACAACTTGTTCACATTAATCTCATGAAACTTTACCATTCCAGGCAGTCAGAGGAAGGCATCCCAGAGGCTATAAGCCAACCTGTATTGCATATGGTTTTGTCAGGGCCGGAGCCGGAGACAGATGACATGGATCTATTGGAGAATTTAGACTTCCCTCTACCTAAAGAAAACCCTGCTAACAGTCACATACTCAACAACTTGGATGAGTATTTTTCTGTTCTGAATCCATCTCAAGCAAAAGATCTCACTAAGTTATTATCAACATTTCCTAAAGTCACGTCAGACCTCCCAGGGTTTTGCAATATACTTAAACATGATATTAAGCTAATCTCAGATGATGTACAACCCATTAGGCAATCAGCCTATTGACTAAATCCACAAAAAAGAGAGATTATGAAAAAGGAGGTAGACTTTTTGTTAAAACATAACTTAGCCAACTCTAGTACCTCCCCCTGGGCTTCACCTTGCCTTCTCATTCCAAAACCCGATAGCACTTTTTGTTTCTGTACCGATTATCGTAAAGTGAACCAGGTCACTGTCTCAGACTCCTACCCTTTACCTTTGATTGAAGATATAATAGACAGCATAGGCTGTGCCAAATTTATCAGTACGGTGGACATGTTGAAAGGATATTATCAAGTGGGACTCACAGATAGGGCAAAAATAACCTCGGCATTTATAACTCCATTTGGTCTTTTTCAATATTTGGTTATGGCGTTTGGCTTTTCTAATGCTCCGGCCACATTCCAGAGGGCCATCAACTACCTAATTCAGGACCTAGGTGGGACGTTCGCCTACCTGGATGACCTGGTGGTGGTGTCGGACGGCTGGGACGAACATCTGGTGCGTTTGGAGATACTGTTGGCACGACTGCAAGAGACTGGATTCACCATAAACCTGGCTAAATCTGCTTTTGGCCAGGCCTCAGTGACTTACCTGGGACATATCGTTGGGCATGGTATGGTGAGACCCAAGGACGCAAACGTTAGAGCCATCTTGTCCTTCCCCACTCCAAGGACGAGGAAGGAACTCATGCGCTTCCTGGGGATGTGCGGCTACTACCGCCGGTTCTGCAGTAACTTCTCCAGTTTGGCCGGACCCCTCATAGACCTTACCAGTTCTGCGGTCCCTTACATCTGGAACCAGAGGTGCGACCAGTCTTTCCACCGCCTCAAAGCCTTCCTTGCCTCCAAGCCTGTAGTCCACCCACCTGACTACACCTTGCCCTTCCATCTGCAAATCGACGCTAGCGGTGTCGGAGTTGGGGCTGTGCTCCTACAACCGGACCCAACCACTGATGTCCTCCACCCTGTGGCATACTACTCCGCCAAGTTGAAAAAACATCAGACCAACTACTCGACCATAGAAAAGGAGGCCCTGGCTCTGGTGTTGGCAATAAAAAAGTTTGAATGTTACCTCCAGTCTTGCCCACACACAACCCTAGTCTTCACCGACCATAACCCACTCACGTTCATCCAAACCAACAAGACCTCCAACCAGCGAATCCTCCGCTGGGCTCTCCTCACCCAGCCCTATAATCTACAAGTCCGGCACATAAAGGGGGTGGACAACCTGATTGCGGCCTCCTTATCCCGAGCTCCAGTGGAAATGCAGCAGCTACTCTCCAGACGCACCAGGTGATCACCTCCTTCGCGCCCGCGCTACGGAGGTCTTTGAAGGGGGGGTGTGTTACGAACCACGCCACCAATTGTCATGATCTACCTACCCAGCACTACGTACCACGCCATCTATTGTCCTGATCTACCTACCCAGCACCACGAGCAACGCCATCTAGGGACGAAACACGAGTATGACTCGTCTTAGTTACCACTCCCGGGTTTCCCTTCTCCATATCCTGGTTGTTGCGTCACCTCCTCAAAGTTTTCTTTGTCAGCTCCAGTTCGAGGAGAGTTCAGTTCACTCTGGGAAGTGACCACAGGATCACCTATCCTGGAAACCAACGGCACAGTGACTACCTACCGTCTTCTACAATTCTCAGCCTTACTCGTCAGCCATCTCAGCTCCGCACTTAAGTATTTGTAATCTTATATTGCCTCCCCCACCTCCACCTTGCTTCAAATTATTGTATGTTGTATACATATGTATATACTGTTAATGTTTAGGTTAAGTATGGTTAAGGGTAAATTATAGAAAGCTGAATATTTTGTCAAGGGATTTATGGTACTATATTATACACAACAAAAACTCGCATCCTTTGTCTACCCTTTTATAGTCCGATTGTCTTTGTTTTTTTTGTTGTTGCCTGTTGGGATCTGGGTAGACTTTTAACTGTACTCTAAATCCCCAACTCGTAACAATATATATATATATATATATATATATATATATATATATATATATATATATATATATATATATATATATATATATATATATATATATATATATATATATATATATAAATATATATATATATATATATATATGCAAGTAAATCTTCAGGGGTGAGTACAGACTAAGGAAGAAATACATAACAAGGCTTATATAAACAGTAGAGGAGGGTGAGATCAAGTCCACAATGGTACGGTCACTAGGTAGTGACCCTACTAATCTTCAAAAGCACCGCAGCAGTTGGTAGTCAGGTCAGAGGGTAAGATTACCCAACCTTCTCACCTGGTTACAAATCTTCTTAATTACGAAATTATCAAGTTTGTACATACAATTACTCAAATTCATGTTGACGGATTCGGTATGTTTAATGAGACTGGATTCTATGATGTTCCTACTGTCAATTGAATTACAAGGTAATAGTGAGGAAGCATTATCCCAGTCAATGCAATGCTTATTATCCCTCAAATGAACAAATGCCTTAACATTACTAAGAAATCTTTCTATAGAACCGATCCCAAGCCCACCCATGACCATAAGAATCTCTTATTATTACCATTTCACAAAAATTTCTCTCAAATTCCTGTACAACTAAAAACCTGGAACGTCTATGTGGCATTTAAAAACTCATGCACTGTTAAACAAATGTTAATCGAGAACTCCCCCAATAATATAGGTGGCTGCATTTATAAGGTTCCTTGCAAGGAATGTAATAGGTTTTACTTAGGCCAGACAGGTAAAGATCTTGTAACTAGACTTAAACAACATAAATATAGTGTTAGGACAGGCCAGGAATCCAATACTCTGTTTGTTCATTTGAGGGATAATAAGCATTGCATTGACTGGGATAATGCCTCCTCAATATTGCCTTGTAATTGAATTGACAATAGGAACATTATAGAATCTAGTCTCATTAAACATACCGAAGCAGTCAACATGAATTTGAGTAATGGTATGTACAATCTGTACAATTTTGTAATTAAGAAGATTTGTAACCAGGTGAGAAGGTTGGGTCACCTTACCCTCTGACCTGACTACCGACTGCTGCGGTGCTTTTTAAAGATTAGTAGGGTCATTACCTAATACCTGACCATTGTGGACCTGATCTCACACTCCTCTGTATATATACACCTTGTTTTGTAGTTCTCCTTAGTCTGTACTCACCCCTGAAGATGTAAATTTCACGAAAGCGCTTGGGAACTTCGTGTTTTCTTCTTTCCTCGACCTACTGTGTGGGACCAGGGTTCGAGGCGTCCGTGCTCGTGAGGTCGTTGATTATATGTTCAAAGTCCGGGTGTTATGTGGACTAAAAATGAAGTGCATATATATATATATATATATATATATATATATATATATATATATATATATATATATATATATATATATATATATATATATATATATATATATATATATATATATATATAACCGGTCGGAATTTACTGGACTTTAATTTCTCACTAGACTTGGGGTTTATTAAAGATTATTAGATGGTAATTGCAGTGGAAGCGCCCCTTTGAGAGAAATCCCGAACCAGCACAAGAACACTTAAATTTACTAAACAAAATGAATTGTCCGTGACCCGTGGAAGGATAGCGTCTGTGACTGGGATGAACGAGACACACTGTAAAATTTAGACACTTATATTCCCTCCAACACTACAAACACAATCAAATAACGGTACACCAATATGCGCACCTCTTAACCTGAACTTAAAATACTACTCTGGGGAATAAAAGTTATACATGATGTTGAAATTATTAGAACCTCAGGCAATGCCTCATTAGAGGACAATAAGTTTAAAGTATTAAGAAATGTTGCTTGCACACATGAACCAGGCCTTAAGGGCTTTCAACAAAATATCAATCACTGAGAAAATGGTATTAAAAAAATAAGAAATTAATAACTCTACACTGAATAGGCCTTAAGGGCACTCAACTAAATATCATCCAGTACTGAGAAAATGGTACAAAAAATAGAACTTATTAACATCACCCTGAGTAGGCCTTCAGGGCACTCAGCAAAATTATATTACCCCAACAGATACACACCTCCTAACCTAACTTAAACACTACTCTGGGGAACAAGGGTTATACCTGAGATTGAAATTATAAGGAACTATTAAATGCACACAGCATACATTAGTAACTGAAAAAATAGTATTAAGTACACACAAAAATATTATCACTATTATTAAGAAGTTACTGAGTCCACCAATACCGGTGAACCATGCTTCCTAACCTAACACATAGATTCCACCTGCACTCCGTAGTTTCTTTAAGGCACAACCAACAGGCACCCGTAGTTTAAGGCCCAAACCAGCCTTTCTCAACCTTGGAAATGTACCTCTAAGTTCCACTGGACTCTTGGTCCCAGTGTGTGACCCTGTATCACTCAGCTGGCTTCACTTTGCCCCCAGTACATCCATGAAACGGAAGGGAGTGAGGCACTCAGACCTTGTACAGTTGAGAGAAGCTTTAGCTTCCCATTAGAAAAAGGTTTTCACTAAGCTGCTTGAAGATATGTGGTATTGTGAGCCGAGGTAGAGGAGAGTTGATGACCCCAAACGATCGTCACGTCGTTAGTTGGGCACCTAGACAGCTGGGTTCATTCCAACTCTCACGATACTCAACAGGTGGCTCAAACCCAGGTCAGTGGATGGTCATACAGCTCGCTTCACCACTCGTGTCTCATACCGCCAGTGGACGTTATCATACCTCATACCGCGTGGGGTCTACAGAACCCTGAAAAACCCGGGCTGTTAGCTATTGTCTCACATCACCATTTGTCCCTACCGCCCTATCAAGCTTTGTCTGAGATTGAATAAAACTTACTTGTTAATACTGATGTTAAATAAACGAAGGAACCAGGTCACGCGATCCGTCTCTCCTGGGTACAGCACAGAGGTGGTCCTTGACCTCTCTCACAGCTGCCCAGCCACGCTTGCTCACTGGTTCACGCTTTCCAGGAGTGTCTTATTTACCAGACGATTAACAACTTAATTAAGACGTATGCAATATTTTCAGACTGGGAAACGATCTATAATTATTTTCAATTTAATAACCGATATTTAATTTCATGATTCGCGTCCCTATTAACTCGGTAAATTATATTTAATATATATAGGCCTAGTTCCACACAAACTCTCACGCAGTGAGAGCGCGGTCTTCCCTCAGACGACCTTGAACTCAGTCTCCAATGGAGCGGCGTTTGAAATTACACTGAATTTCTATTATATATATATATATATATATATATATATATATATATATATATATATATATAATTGTTTATAAGACCACAGCTTACAGCCCATAGAAATACAACAATATAACAGTAAGTAGATGAGCAGGTGTACACCCATGCAAGTTGACACCCTGCCAGTGACAGTAAGATCTGACCCAAGAGAGACCTAGGAGAGCTTAGGACCACAAAGTACTTGAGTTAACCCTGTGATATGACCGTGTTACAACCACACCTGGGCAAACACAGCTATCCAGACCTGACTCAAGAAAGGTCAGTCAGACCAGAGTTCTCACTGTCACGCACCTCGCTTAAACCTGGGAAAGACATGACCGTGTGACTCAACAATCAACCCCTCCATCCAGTAAACCTGTCTAGACTCACCCAGTCTCGTGTTAAGTGGGAGAGGTCACCTGCCGGCTGGTGACCGCTAATATATAGGCCCTGCAGTAGGGTGTGTCAATTTTGACAACATGTTAAAAATCAAATTTGGTAGTCAAAATATTGTGCCTCTTTATGTCTAAACTTGAGATTAGCAAACAAAAATGAATTGAAATAACCCTCACCTACATCAATTATACCTTAAAGTTTCAAATATCAGTATTTCAACAAATTAATGAGACTTACATAAGAACATAAGAATGGAGGAAACTGCAGCGGGCCTATTGGCCCATACTGGGCAGTCCCGTTTACACCCAACCCCTATTGCTCATATGAGCATCCAACCTATGTTTGAAGCAATTCAGCGTATTCGAGTTAATGATGATATTTGGTAACTTGTTCCATTCATCCACTACTCTGTTTCCAAACCAGTGTTTACCTATTTCACGCCTAAATCTAAATTTGTCCAATTTAAAACCATTGTTACGAGTTCGCTCCTGGTTGGATAGTTTGAGTACCTTTGTAATGTCCCCTTTGTTTAGCCCTGCCTTCCACTTATACACCTCTATCAGGTCGCCCCTCGCTCTACGTCTCTCGAGGGAGTGCAAATTAAGATGCTTTAACCTGTCTCTATACTCAAGGTTCCTAATGCCCGGGATTAGTCTTGTCATTCTCCTCTGAATTCTTTCCAAGGATTCTATATCCATTCTGTAATACGGTGACCAGAACTGAACTGCATAATCCAGGTGTGGTCTCACAAGAGCAAGATACAGTTTTAGGATGACCTCGCTAGTCTTGTAACTAACACTCCTTTGTATGAACCCAAGTACTTTATTAGCCTTGTTACGAGCAAAAACACATTGTTTACTTGGCTTAAGGTTCCTACTTATCATTACTCCTAAATCTCTCTCGCAGTCGGATTTCTCTATGGCATCGTTGTTCATCTGGTATCTGGTTTCCCTGTTTACATTTCCTATACTGAGTACTTTACATTTGTCGATGTTGAATGTCATCTGCCATTTTTCAGACCATTCGAAAAATTTGTTTAGATCCAAGTACTGAGCCTTGGGGAACTCCACTTGTGACGTTGCTCCAATGGGACTTAGTGCCGTTAATGCTCACTCGCTGTTTTCTGTCCTGTAACCACGCCCTAATCCATTTAAGGATGCCACCTTTGATGCCATGAGCTTCTACCTTTCTAATTAGTCTTTCGTGGGGGACTCTGTCGAAGGCTTTGCTAAAGTCGAGATATACCACATCATAATTGTGCCCCTCGTCCACTGATTCAAAAACTGATGAAAAGAATGTTAATAGATTAGTTAGGCAAGAACGTCCGCTTGTGAAGCCATGCTGGGAATCATTGATCAATCGGTGCTTCTCCAGGTGATTTCGAATAGAGTTTGAAATGATTGCTTCCAGTAATTTGCCTACTATTGATGTTAGACTGATTGGGCGGTAGTTAGAAGATAGTGATCTATCCCCCTTCTTGAAAATCGGTATTACATTCGCTATCCTCCAGGATTCTGGTACTACACCTGTTTTTAAGGACATGTTAAACAACTTTGCTAAGGGCATACTAAGCTCTTCCTTACATTCCTTTAATACTCTGGCAAATATCTCATCGGGACCAGGTGACTTATTAGGCTTTAGTTTGTCTATTTGCTTACAG
>NW_024736148.1:7249571-7257792 GCF_018991925.1 Homarus americanus
TATATATATATATATATATATATATATATATATATATATATATATATATATATATATATATATATATATATATATATATATATATATATATATATATATATATATATATATATATATATATATATATATATATATATATATATATATATATATACATATATATATATATATATATATATATATATATATATATATATATATATATATATATATATATATATATATATATATATATATATATATATATTTCATGTAAATCACAATGAAAACGTGGATAAGATAAATCTTGATAAAATCACACGGGAAAATGGAAACAACAAGGAAAATGGAAACAACGGATTACCTTAGCTTTCGTCTTTATTCAAGACATCTTCAGAGGCAACTGGATTACATGGACAGAGAGAGGCTTAAATATACAGGGTGACCTAAAAACATGGTCAGGTCATAATGATGACATCCACTAATCCCCACACCAACACACACGTAGAGGAGCTTAAGAGAAGGGTGATGACGTGACTAGACAGGTCAGGTCAGAAAAAAGGGACCCACAAAATAACTATCATACATCAAGATCAAAGGTTTTCAAAGCATTTTTAACCTTGGGCCACTGACAAATAAATTTATGTAACATATTATCAGTTTTGAACAGACCATCACTAAGGTTTATTGATTTTAATTCCTTAATCAAACTAGCTTCAACCAGAAGTCTTTCTGTGACACAAGATGATTTGAATACTTCTAAGCTTTTTTCCCAAGCAATGGGGTGATTATTATTCCTAACATGAACGAACAAGGCACTGCTTTCAGATGCAGTTCTGATATTATACTTATGTTGTTTGATTCTGAGCTGCAGTGTTTTTCCTGTCTGACCTACATAATTACAATTACATTTGCTACATGGAATACAATAAACACTTCCATTTACATTCAAACTTGGGCTATTCCTTATTAACATATTGGTAATGGTTGAGTCATACTTGAAAACAACATTAATATTTAGAAGCTTGAGGGACCGAACTAACGGGACAAATTCATCACGATAGGGCAGTCAAAATATTCTTAAGTGTAGGAACTTGTCTGGTTTGAGAGGAATGAAAGGATATGTAGATGATGTTCTTTGTCTTTGGCCTAAAAACAGTGACCCATTGGAATTTTTAGACAAGCTTAATAATATTGTCCCTAGTATCACATTCAAAATTGAAAGAGAAATAAATGAATCCCTTCCATTTCTTGATATGCTTATCATGAGAAATGGCCAAAACTATAAATTTAAGGTATATAGAAAGCCCACACAGGTAGACAGTTTCATTCACTTTTTATCGAATGACCTTCAGTGTACCAAAATGTCAGTTTTTTCTGCTATGTTCCTAAGATGTCTGCGTATTTGTGACTCTGAATTTATTGACGATGAATTTAAACACATTCGTTCTATTGCACAGAAACTTGGGTACCCTTCTGTGTTTGTTGATCGTTGCTTTAAAAGGGCTAAAAAATCCTTTCATTCCTCTCAAACCAGACAAGTTCCTACACTTAAGAATATTTTGACTCTGCCCTATCGTGATGAATTTGTCCCGTTAGTTCGGTCCCTCAAGCTTCTAAATATTAATGTTGTTTTCAAGTATGACTCAACCATTACCAATATGTTAATAAGGAATAGCCCAAGTTTGAATGTAAATGGAAGTGTGTATTGTATTCCATGTAGCCAATGTAATTGTAATTATGTAGGTCAGACAGGAAAAACACTGCAGCTCAGAATCAAACAACATAAGTATAATATCAGAACTTCATCTGAAAGCAGTGCCTTGTTCGTTCATGTTAGGAATAATAATCACCCCATTGCTTGGGAAAAAAGCTTAGAAGTATTCAAATCATCTTGTGTCACAGAAAGACTTCTGGTTGAAGCTAGTTTGATTAAGGAATTAAAATCAATAAACCTTAGTGATGGTCAGTTCAAAACTGATAATATGTTACATAAATTTATTTGTCAGTGGCCCAAGGTTAAAAATGCTTTGAAAACCTTTGATCTTGATGTATGACAGTTATTTTGTGGGTCCCTTTTTTCTGACCTGACCTGTCTAGTCACGTCACCACCCTTCTCTTAAGCTCCTCTACGGTTGTGTTGGTGTGGAGATTAGTGGATGTCATCATTATGACCTGACCTCATGTTTTTAGGTCACCCTGTATATTTAGGCCTCTCTCTGTCCATGTAATCCAGTTGCCTCTGAAGATGTCTTGAATAAAGACGAAAGCTAAGGTACTCCGTTGTTTCCATTTTCCGTGTGATTTTATCAAGATAGATAGATATATATATATATATATATATATATATATATATATATATATATATATATATATATATATATATTTTCAGGGTGAGTACAGTTCCACTCACCTGAAGATGTGAATTACACGAAGTTTTGGGAACTTCTGTGTTTTCTTCTTTCCTTGTGGTTACTACATATACCTAGATCACGCGCACCTACAGTGATTTATATATATATATATATATATATATATATATATATATATATATATATATATATATATATATATATTATATATATATAGGTACACATCTTCAGGGGTTTTTATTAGACCTTTGAGAAAAACCCGAAATAGCACAAATACAATTAATCTAAAAATATTCTGTGAAGATAGCACCTGTGATTGGGGTGAATGAGACGCACTGTAAATGACACTTCTATTCCTCCAAACAAAACACAATCAATAATGAACATTTGCGCACAGCATGGCTTTAAATACTACACTAAGTTTATGGTTATAAGACATCACAATTATAATGAAACCTTAGTATGAAACTACTAAGGTAACATAGTGCTACTTACACCAGAATGAGGAGCTCATCTGAAAACAGTTCCCTCGTTATCTCACATCCCTTAGTGGCACATAAGCATTAGATGAACAATAGTATGAAAATTATTACGAAATAAATGAACAATGCCTTTAGGGCATTCAACAAAATAATATCAGTCACTGAGAAATAGTAACAAATATATTAAGGAGTATTAACTACACACAACAAGATAATATCAGTCACTGAGAAATAGTATCAAAATATTAAGAAATTACTAACTCCACACCTGTACATGCCTTAAGGGCATTCAACAGAATAATATCAGTCATTGAGAAATAGTAACAAAAATTTTAAGGAGTATTAACTACACACAACAAGATAATATCAGTCACTGAGAAATAGTATCACAATATTAAGAAATTACTAACTCCACACCTGCACATGCCTTAAGAGCACTCAACAGAATAATATCAGTCACTGAGACATAGTATCAAAAATATTAAGAAATAAATACTACACACATGGATCAATCATAGCCTGTCTGGGATGACCCACAAACTACTACAATCATAAATGTCCGATAACCCGAAAAGGTGTAACTACTAGCCTGCCAAGGAGGCCGGCATTTACAAGAAACCCAAGAAAATAACTCATGACCCATCAGGCAGGCGGATGCTCTGCTGTTTTTGTCAGTAATTCCTCTAGATTTCAGGAGTCATGAATGTTTTTCTCCACCAATACCCGTAAACATGCGTCACACATAGGTTCCGAATGCACCCGTATTTTTAAGGCACTATAAGCCCTTCACAACTTTGAAGAGGAACTCTTACGTCTCACGTTTGAAAATCAACCATGAGGAGCGTTGTTTCCACACCTGTACTTAGTTAATACTAAACACACCTTACCACCATTTCCCGTAACATGCATCACACATAAGCTCAGAGCACACCCATACTGGGGAGATAAAATGTCTCCAAGTACCCACTTGACTCCTGGTCTCAGTGTGGTACCGTTCATTCACTAAGACTGCCTCAGTTTTACACTCAGTACATCCAGTACAGGAAGAGAGCGACTGTCAGCCAGTGAACGCTGTCCAGTTGAGGGGGGGTTCCATTTTCCCGTTAGTAAGAGGTTTTCACTAAACTGACTGAAGATATGTGGTGTTGTGAACCAAGGTGGGGGAGATTTGGTAACCCAAAGCGATCATCAACCAAGGGCGGGTGCTGGTCCCACGTAGTTAGCTGTCAGGGGCACTCGTTCACTTCGGGAAGTCCCAGCTAAAACCTCGCTAACCAGTGACAAAGCCGCTCCGATCGTTCCAACCCCGCTGAAACCACTTCAATCGCGTCAATCGTCAATCGGCAATCGTGTGGGTTCTTCAGAAGCCCTGCAATAAACTCTCTGTTAGCTATTGTTAACTTCTTTTCCGCCCTATCTACCCTGTCTGAGATCGAATAAAACCTACTTGCAAATTGAATGGCGTATAGGCAAGGAGGCCAGACCACGTGATCGTTTTTCCTGGAAGGACGCGCAGAGATGTCCTGTGTATCCGATTGCTTTCGCGTGACTGATGCCTAACCAACGCGTCTCCCCAAGGCGTTAGCTTGGCCTAGTGACATATTTTCCCGCATAACTAATAGCTTCGTTGGGACACACGTAACATATTTAGACTGAGAAACGATCTATAATAATTTTAAAATTTAATAACAGTCCCTTAACTTCATGAATAGCGTCCATATTAATTCGCTAGATTACATTTAATATTATATAGGCCTAGTTCCAAATGTCTCCGTCCGCTAGGGAGGGAGGCGTTGTTGGTGCTTGGCCAACCTGCCACGTGGCTTTGGATGACTCAGCGTATTGGCATATCGGTTATTTATGTACTAACGTCTCTAAATATCACACCGAAATTTCTGAATGTTACAATCGAACCCCCCTATTAAAGACAGCACTGTTCTCATGTGCTGAGAAAAAAGTATGCATACGACCCTCCCTAGAGGAGACCTGTTCTGATAACTGCATCTCACACCTTCAACATGCTAAAAACAGCATTTCCGTCCTCCAACTTCCGGCCTCCCATCTCTCTCCCGCTGACACTCGACCCCCCCCCCCTAAAAGAAGACAGCACTGTCCTCATGTGCTGAGAGAACAACTTAGAGCCACCAACAAATCTGCACGATTCCAACTCACAAGCAGCAAACTCCGCTTTTTGCCCAGTCCTTGAGCTAGAGAACCAATGTAAAAAATAATACCCACTCAAAACAACCACGCTCCCCTTTTGCCTGGTCCTTGAACTAGAGAACCAATGTCAAAAATAATACCAACTCAGAACAATCATGCTCTCCTTTTGCCTGGTCCTTGAGCTTAGAGAAACCAGTGTCAAAAATAATACTCAATCCAAATCGAGTGCTCTTACGTCTGTGTTTCCGGTCACTACGACGATTGACTCATTCCACGCCTCCGAACCTCATGCCGGCAGACCAACCCTCTGACAATACACCAGTCCATATTAGTGAGGCCCTGTCCATTAAAACCGTACACACAATCCCGCTCATGACAGCAACCACAATCCAACGCACATTTCTGACATAGTCATCTCTCCAATTCTTTCTGCCCTACTCATGACTCCTCCAACTCACCCTCAGCAACCTGCGTTTTCTCGTTACCATGCACACCTGAACTGTGATCGGTCGGTTTCGTCTTCGTCTCTAACCTTGAGGGCTCGATCGACCTCTCTGAAGTACTTACGTACCTCTGGCCCTGCTTTACTCTCAAATTTAGAAATGGTCAACGTGACCCCGAAACTAACATGGTGTTTCCTCACTCCGCCCATGGTCTCTTTTCCTGCTGTGTTTGTTAGTGTTTCTACCCTGTATGGTGCGTCTCCCCTCTGAGCTAGGTGTTATCGGTGTTCCCCCTCTATTTTCCCACTTGGGCCTGATTTTCCCCGCTTAATTCCTCCCTTGACTGCTGGATGTGTGCCTGACGTTTCCCCCTTGTTTCCTCCCTGAACCGTTGAATGTGTGCTTGAAACTCCCACTTGAACCTGTTCACCCGTGCCTGATAATCCCTCTTTAGGTCCCCGAAATCCTCTCTCAGCTGTTGCACGGTCTCATGACTGTCTCTCTTCCTCCTCATACACATTTCTACTGTCAAGCCCAACCAACTAAATCTGGGCACAAGGATGAGCATCAGTGCGAGTTCAATCCCTACCATTACCAGCCAACACATGATGGCGTTCATTAACCCAACCACAGAACTATCAGTCACGAAATAAAAAACGACACTCTGCTACCAGTTGTAACCGATCGGGAATTGTCTCACTTAAATAGTTGGGGTTTTTGAGTATTGTGGATGGTAATGCAGTGGAAGCGCCCCTTTGAGAAAAACACGAACCAACACAAACACAAATAATTAAAAAAAAATATTCTCTGTGGCCCGTGGAAAGATAGCACATTTAATTGGGGTGAATGAGATGCACTAAAATTTGACACTTTTATTCCCTCCAACACTACAAACACAATCAATAATGTTACAAAAACATTTGCGCACCTTTTAGCATGGCTTTAAACACTACACTGGGGAACAAAGGTTATACATGACATCAAAATTATGTAGAAATATTAAATGCCCTTTGAGAAACTACTAAGGTAACAGTGCTACTTACACCAGAATGAGGAGCTCATCTGAAAACAGTTCCCTCGTTATCTCACATCCCTTAGTGGCACATAAGCATTAGAAGAACAATAGTATCAAAATTACTAAGAAATAAATGAACAATGCCTTAACGGCTTTCAACAAAATAATATCAGTCACTGAGAAATAGTAACCAAAGTATGAAGAAATTATTGACTCCACCATGAAGAGGCCTTAAGGGCATTCAACAAAATAATATCAGTCACTGAGAAATAGTATAAAAAATATTAAGGAGTTATTAACTCCACCATGAACAGCCCTTAAGGGCATTCAACAAAATAATATCAGTCACTGAGAAATAGTATAAAAAATATTAAGGAGCATTAACCACAAACAACAAGATAATATAAGTCACTGATAAATAGTATGAAAAAAATATTGAGAAATAAATACTACACACATGGATCAATCATAGCCTGTCTGGGATGACCCACAAACTACTACAACCATAAATGTTCGATAACCCGAAAAGGTGTAACTACTAGCCTGCCAAGGAGGCCGGCATTTACAAGAAACCCAAGAAAATAACTCATGACCCATCAGGCAGGCGGATGCTCTGCTGTTTTCGTCAGTAATTCCTCTAGATTTCAGAAATCATGAATGTTTTTCTCCACCAATACCCGTAAACATGCGTCACACATAGGTTCCGAATGCACCCGTATTTTTAAGGCACTACAAGCCCTTTACAACTTTGGAGAGGAACTCTTATATCTCACGTGTAAAAATCAACCATAAAGAGCGTTGTTTCCACACCTGGACTTGGTTAATACTAAACACACCTTACCGCCATTTCCCGTAACATGCATCACACATAAGCTCAGAGCACACCCATACTGGGGAGGTAAAATGTCTCTAAGTACCCACTAGACTCCTGGTCTTAGTGTTGTACTGTTCATTCACTCATCTGCCTCAGTTTTACACTCAGTACATTCATGAACCGGAAGAGAGCGACTGTCAGCTAGTGTACCCTGTCCAATTGAGGGGGGTTCCATTTTCCCGTTAGTAAGAGTTTTTCACTAAACTGACTAGAGATATGTGGTGTTGTGAACCATGGTGGGGGAGATTTGGTGACCCAGAGCGATCATCAACCAAGGGCGGGTGCTGGTCCCACGTAGTTAGCCGTCAGGGGCACTCGTTCACTTCGGGAAGTCCCAGCTAAAACCTCGCTAACCAGTGACAAAGCCGCTCCGATCATTCCGACCCTGCTCAAACCACTTCAATCGCGTCAATCGTCAATCGAGTGGGTTCTTGAGAAGCCCTGCAATAAACTGTCTGTTAGCTATTATTAACTTCTTCTTGGCCCCGTCTACCCTGTCTGAGATCGAATAACACTTACTTGCAAACTGAATGGCGTATGTGCAAGGAGACCAGACCACTTGATCGTTTTTCCTGGACGGAGGCCTAACCAATGCGTCTCCCCAAGGCGTTAGCCTGGCCTAGTGACATATTTTCCGCATAACTAATAGCTTCGTTGGGACACACGTAACATATTTAGACTGAGAAACGATCTATAATAATTTTAAAATTTAATAAAAGTCCCTTAACTTCATGAATCGCGTCTATATTAATTCGCTAGATTACATTTAATATTATATAGGCCTAGTTCCAAATGTCTCCGTCAGCTTGGGAGGGAGGCGTTGTTGGTGCTTGGTCAACCTGCCATGTGGCTTTGGATGACTCAGCGTATTTGCATATTGGTTATTTACTAAG
>NW_024736148.1:7257892-7511090 GCF_018991925.1 Homarus americanus
TTTTCTCATAACTAATAGCTTCGTTGGAACACACGTAACATATTTAGACTGAGAAAAGATCTATAATAATTTTAAATTTAATAAATGTAATTTAATTTCATGATTCGCGTCCATATTTATTCAGTAAATTACATTTAATATTACGTAGGCCTAATTCCAAATGTCTCCGTCCGCTTTGGTGGGAGGCGTTGCTGGCGCTTGGCCAACCTGTCATGTGGCTGAGGATGACTCAGCGTATCGGCATATTGGTTATTTACATACTAACATCTCTAAATATCACACCGAAATTTCTGAATATTACAATCGACCCCCCTAAAAAATGACAGCACTGTCCTCAGGTGCTGAGAAAAGTATGGATAAGACCCCCCTTGAGGAGACTTCTTCTACTAACTGCATCTCACACCTACCACATGCTTAAAACAGCATTTCCGTCCTCCAACTTCCGGCTTCCTCTCTCTCTATCGCTGACACTCGACCCCCCAAAAAAAAAAAACGGTACTGTCCTCATGTGCTGAGAGAACAACTTAGAGCCACCTTCAAATGTGCATGATTCCAACTTGCAAGCCAGCAACCTCCGCTTCTGCCTAGTCCTTGAACTAGAGAACTTGGCAAAAAAATAATCCAATTCAAAACAAACACGCTCCCCTTTTGCCTGGCCCTAGAACTAGAGAACCAATGCCAAAATAAATACCAACCCAAAACAACCACATTTTGCCTGATCCTTGAGCTTAGAGGAACCAGTGTCAAAAAATAATACTCAGTCCAAATCGAACGCTCTCACGTGTGTGTTTCCGGCCACTACAACGATCGACTCAATCCACGCCTCCGAACCTCATGCCGGTAGACTAACCCTCTGACAATGCACCAGTCCATATTAGTGAGTCCCTGGCCATTACAACAGTACACTCAATCCCGCTCATGACAGCAACCACAACTTAACGCACATTTCTGACCTAGCTATCTCTCCAATTCTCTCTGCCCTACTCCCGACTCCTCCAATTATCTTACTCCTAGTCCCTGCTATGCTTGCTAGCTTCATCCTTGGCCGCCTGTCTACTTCTCGTCATCATGCCCGACTGTCGTGGGGGCCCCTTGTCTTCATCTTCAGATTCATCCATCACCGGATCTCCCGGGTGCCTTAGGGGTGGAGCAGCCTTCAAGTTGCTCCAGTTTTCCACTCTCGCGGCCAGATCTTCTTCCCCACTGGGCTCAATGCGGTATAAGCCCGGCCTAGGATTTAGGACCTCGACAATGTGCCATCTCGTGTCAAACCAATGGTTTTGGAGCTCACATCGGCCTATTTTTGCATTGTTCCTCAACAAAACCTCCTGGCCTACTTCCAACTACTCTCGTGGGCTTTCTCCTCTCGTTTCCTTCAGTTTATTTCCTTGTATCTCCGCACATTGATCTCCACGCCCTTGCAACCTCCTTTGCCAGTCTTTGATCACTATCACCCAATCTACCGGCTCTGGGTCTACCTCCGGCCTAAGGTCAAACGGCAGGTTTGGTTCTCTCCTGTAAAACAACAAGAATGGGGAAAACCTCGTCGTGGCGTGCGGAGTCGCGTTTTATTGTGACACCACTGCCTGCAGATGCTCGGGCCACTTATTCTTTTCCTCCTCCTCTAAGGTGGCTAGCAGACCGTGCAGGGTTCTATTGAACCGTTCCACCATACCATTTCCCTGCGGGTGGTATACCGACGTCCTGATTTTCTTCACCCCAAAAGTGGCACAAATTTGTCGGACCAATGCACTGCCAAAATTTCTGCCCTGAACGGTCAGCAATCGCTCAGGGGTACCCACTGCCAGGAAGATTTGATTCACCAGGATCTTTGCAATCGTAGAAGCTTTCTGGTCTTTGGTGGGAAAGGCCCAAGTGTAACGACTGTATATGTCAATCATTATTATGACATTCTCCATTCCTTGCCGCTTATCCAGCAAGGTGAAATCTGCGGCCAGCATCTCTAATGGTTTGGTTGCTTCAATCATCCCTAAATGCAGCTGGGGTTTTAGCACTTCACCTTTTGCTACGCCACACCTTTCGCAGCTGGCTATGTAGTCCCGCTCCATTTCTCCCAAGCCTGGCCAGAAACCTCGCTCCTGCACCAGCGACAGATTACGATCTCGCCCCTGGTGCCCAAACTTGTTGTGGCAGGCTCTAATCAAGGCCTCCTGCAAGTTTGGAGGTAACGCTGGTACCTCCAACCATAGATTCTTTCCTTCGGGTCTTCTATGCCAGACAACCTCTTCTCTTACGATCAGGGATTGCCTCGCTCGGTACAACCTAGGGAAGTCATCATTTTGGAGCTCTACCTGTACCTCGTCCTCCGGCAGCTCTCCCGCCAACCATCTTCGCATTTTGGCAACATAGTTCATGCCTTCTTGCTTCCTACGCAGCCCATCTATCGTCCACTGTTCACTCCTTCCTGTCCCATTCTCCTGTCCCATTCCTCACTATCTTCCTCCTGTTCCGTCGGGATTCTAGATAGAGTATCCCCCACCGTGTTGTTTTTCCCCGGCTTGTACTTTATAGTGAAGTCAAACTGCTCGAGATCCGCATTCCACCTACTTTCCACGGCACCTAGCTTAGCATTCTCTTGGTGACTGAGTGGGTTGTTATCTGTATAGACCGTGAAATGTTTCCCCATCACATAATCCCTGAATTTGTCTACTACTGCCCATTTGAGCGCTAACATCTCTCACGTACGGGAGCTATAGTTGGTCATGTTTCGTTCTGATTTCCTCAGACCCCGGCTTGCATAGCACACCGGATGCAGCCTACCGTCCTTCCGCTGGGACAGCACCACACCTAGCCCACTAAAACTTGCATCTGTCTCTAATATAAACTCCTGAGTAAAATCTGGGCAAGCCAACACCGGTGTCTTCGTCACCCTGTATTTCAGTTTCTCAAAAGCCTGTTGCTGTCCCTCTCCCCACTCACTATCTACTCGATCCTTAGATTTCCCATGCATCAACGCATGCAGTGGTGCAGCTATTTGGGCAAAACCTTCCACAAATTTCCTATAAAATGATGCGAACCCTACAAAAGGCCGCACATCTTTCACCGTCTGAAGGACTGGCCAATCTCTTACCACCCTAATTTTCTCCGGATCAGCTGTGATGTCTACAGCTGACACCTGATATCCTAAATAGTTTACTTTGGAGGCCATTATTTCACACCTCTTAGGTTTAAATCTTAGATTATTCTCCCTCATCCTGCAAAACAATTCTCTCAATCTGACTACATGCTGATCTATTGTACTTGAAAACAACATCACATCATCAAGGTATACAAGCAGCGAAGAGAAGATCTTATCCCCTAGAATCAGCTCCATGTATCTCTGAAAGGTTCCCGGACTATTTGACAATCCCATAAGCAGTCGCCTGTACTCAAAGTGTCCGAAGCTTGTGCTGAAGGCAGTCTTTGGACGGTCTGAAGGTTTTACTTCGATCTGGTGGTATCCAGCCGCCAGATCAAAAGTTGAGAAAAACTGGGCCCCCGTCAGAGATTCTAGATTTTCATTTATCCTAGGCAAAGGAAACGCATCATGTACTGTGACCTTATTTAGGTCACGATAGTCAATGCACAACCTCAGCGTTCCTTCCTTTTTCCTCACTACTACAATGGCGGCAGAGTGCAGACTCTCACTATGCTGGATTACTCCCTGATCTAAACAGCTGGCTAATGTGTTGCTTCACCTTTGGTACCTGGTTTGGAGGGATCCTCCGGTATGGCACCCTAACTGGCCTATCTGATGTCACTGGGATCTCATGCTGAACCCCAATGGCCATTCCTATGGGCTGGCACTCCCCTTCGAAAATATCGCTAAACTCTTCTACTAAACCCCTAACTGTACGCTCTTGTTCCTCATTCATAGTTTCCGTGTGCACTTTGACCTCCTTATGGGTATCCTGTTGAACTGTCCTCACATACACCTCCTCACTGGTGGCTGCCTCGACTTCCTTCCCAGAAGCCACCTTCCCAATCCGCTAATTGCCCCTCAATTTCCTACGACGCTCAGACAGATTTGTCATTAACACCTGGGTCATGCCTCTCACCACTTTCACGGCTGTCGGCAACACTATCACACCCTAAGGCATCCATTCTTCATCCTCCATTGTTAGGGGCTCAATCACTACTTCTTTGCTAGCTACCTGGCTTAATGAGGGAACACATACTGACAGCAACCGACTACTCCGGGTAGGGATGGTTGTTTTTTCCTTCTCTCAGTCGTACAATACCCAAGACTGGTAGCCTCTACCGCACATAGCTGCCTAACTTCATTGAAGCAATCTTCCCACTGGGTGGTGCTTCTGGCCTCCCTGCACAAGTGGTACATGTGCGGCCAGATCTCCGCAACCTCCCTCAACACATTCATACCAAACAACCCAACATGCGATTGCCCCTTACCCTGGGTCTCAATCCCTGGACAAACCAGCAGCCCCACATTGGTAACTTCCACCCCACATACGACCATTTTGACCCGAATACACCCCACACACGGCACGGAGGACCCCGATGCCCCTCTTACCTGTACCCAAGTGGGCTGCAACACCACGCCTGCAGGCTCAAGCTCCCTGCGGTAGAAGTTTTCTTCAATTAACGACACTTCTGCCCCAGTGTCTGCTAGACCCCACATTTCACGACCTGCTACCAGCCACAAGGTACCTTCTGTCATGATTAAATTTGTCATGCGGACCTCGTTTGACCACAAGTCCGCTGTCTCCTGGTTCGTAACATCGCTGGCGTAATCTATTGGTTGGGCCATGAGCGGTTGGCGGGGACTGCCTGGCCCTGGCCGTTTCCCGACCGCCATTTGTGGCTATTACTTCCAGTCCGATACTGGCCATTGGCCACATATCCCCTTGGGGCGTTCTCTCCTGGTCCAGACCTGTTCTTGCAATGGAAACTGCGGTGGCCCTCCTCTACACTTGTAGCATGTCGGTGAGATCGAGCCCCCAGCCTGTGGACCGTTTTCTCTTCCCTTAGTCAGTGCTTCCTCACTCAAAGACTCTCGTTTGTGTTCTGCCTCTCTCAACCATGTGATCCACTCATCTAGACTGTGGTGGGGATTCTTCTGGATCTCCTCCGCTAACCACACACGGCTTCTTTCCTCCTTTAGTCCCCGAGTGATCACATCTCCCAACAGGACCGCATCATATTTCTGTCCGTGGCGGCCCAATTCGTCTTTAAAATCGAGCATAGCATCATAATATTCAAGGAGCGTTTCGTCGCTCCGTTGTTTCCGAGTTACGACCTTGTGATTGGCGTCGATCGCGGCCGTCTGCCCGCAGTATTGCTGCGCCAAGTAGCTAGTTAACTCGTCTACCGTTTCCCAATCTCTGCGTGAATTGTATACATGATCTGTTGCAGGCCCCGCAAGATGCTTTATTATGAATTGTATTCGGCCGGCTTCGTCTCCGTCTATCAGCTTGAGGGTTCGGTCAACCTCTCTTAGCCACTTCCCTACCTCTACTCCTGTCCTACCGTCGAACTTAGACATGGTCAACCCGGTCCCGAGACTAACTCCCACTCTAGTATTGTGCTTCTTAGTCTCACACAATGTCTCTTCATGCTGTGTTTGACACCGTGCTTCGATCTTGTCTAATGCATCCCCCAACTGAGATTGGTGTTGTTGATGTTCCCCCCCTGACTTTTCCACTTGGGTCTGAAACTCCTCCCTTAACTGTTGTGCATATACTCCATACTCCCCCTTGATTTGGTTCACCCATGCCTGACATTCCCCATTGATCTTCCCCTCTAACTGTTCAATACGTTCTTGATTTACTCCCTGGATTTCTCCCGCTAACTGTTCGGCACGTCCGCGAATTTCTCCCTCTAACTGTTCAATACGTTCCTGATATTCTCCCCGGATTTTCCCTTCTCACTGTTCAGTACGTTCCTGATGCTCCCCCCGGACTTTACCCTCTAAGTGTCCAATACGTTCCACGAACTCCTCCCTCAACTGTACCAACCCCCTGGCTGTCTCTCCCTCTCTCCAAGTACATCCGCACCGTCAACCACAACAAACCCATTCCCGCGGCAAACATGAGTAGAACTGAGGTCAAACACTCTACAGTTTCAAGCCAATCCATGTTTTCGTTCATTATCCCAACCACAGACCTATCAGTCACGGAATAAACAACTACGCTCTGCTACCAGTTGTAACAGGCTGGAATTCTCTCACTTGGGATTTTTGATTATAGCGGATGGCAATGCAGTGGAAGCGCCCCTTTGAGAAAAAAACCAACCAGCACAAACACAATTAATTTAAAAAATATTCTCCGTGACCCGTGGAAAGATAGCACCTGTGATTGGGGTGAATGAGACGCACTGTAAAATTTGACACTTCTATTCCCTCCAATACTACAACCACAATCAATAATGGTACACCAACATTTGCGCACCTCTTAGTCTGGCTTAAAACACTACACTGGGGAACAAAGGTTATACATGATATAAAAAATAGGTAGAAATATTAAATGCCTTATGAGAACTACTAAGGTAACAGTGCTATTTACACCAGAATGAGGAACTCATCTGAACACAGTTCCTCGTTATCTCACATCCCTTAGTGACACATAAATATTAGAAAACAATAGTATCAAAAATATTAAGGAATATTAACTACATACAACAAGATAATATCAGTCACTGAGAAATAGTATCAAAATATTAGGAAATGTTACCTACACACATGAACAGGCCTTAAGGGCAATCAACAGGATAATTATCAGTCACTGAGAAATAGTATCAACAATATTAAGGAATATTAACTACACACAGCAGAGATAATATCAGTCACTGAGAAATAGTATCAACAATATTAAGGAGTATTAACTACACACAGCAGAGATAATATCAGTCACTGAGAAATAGTATCAAAACTATTAAGAACTGTTAACTCCACACATGAACATACCTTAGGGGCATGCAACAAAATAATATCAGTCACTGGGAAATGGTATAAAAAATATTAAGAAATTATTAACTCCACCATGAACAGGCCTTAAGGACATTCAAGAAAATAATATCAGTCACTGAGAAATGGTATAAAAAATATTAAGAAATTATTTACTCCAACATGAACAGGCCTTAAGGGCATTCAACAAAATAATATCAGTCACTTAGAAATGGTATAAAAAATATTAAGAAATATTAGCTACACACATGGGTCAATCATAGCCTGTCTGGGATGACCCACAACTACTACAGTCCTAACTGCCCAATAACCCGAAAGGTGTAACTACTAGCCTGCCAAGGAGGCCGACATTTACAAGAAACCCGAGAAAATCACTCATGACCCATTAGGCAGGCGGGTGCTCCGCTGTTTTTTGGCAGTACTTTTTCTAGAACTCAGGAGTCATGAATGTTTTTCTCCACCAATACCCGTAAAACATGCTTCTTAATCTCACCCATAGGTTCCGAATGCACCCGTATTTTTAAGGCACTAACAAGCTCTTCACAACTTTGGATAGGAAGTCTTACGCCTCACGTGTAAGAATCAACTATGAGGAGCGCTGTTTTCACACCTGGACTTGGGAAATTCTAAACACACCTTACCACCATTTCCCGTAACATGCATCACACAAGCTCAGAACACACCCATAATGGGGAGATAAAATGTCTCTAAGTACCCACTAGACTCCTGGTCTCAGTGTGTGACCGTTCATTCACTCAGACTGCTTCAGTTTGCACTCGGTACATCCATGAACCGGAAGAGAGTGACTGCCAGTCAGCCAATGAAACCTGTCCAGCTGAGGGGGTTCTATTTTCCCGTTAGTAAGAGGTTTTCACTAAACTGACTGAAGATATGTGGTGTTGTGAACCAAGGTGGGGAAGATTTGGTGACACAAATCGATCGTCAACCAAGGGCGGGCGCCGATCCCACGTAGTTAGCAGTCAGGGGCCATCATTCACTTCGGGAAGTCCCAGCTAAAAACTCGCTAAGCAGTGACAGAACTGCTCCAGTCTATCCAACGTGTCAATCGTCAATCATCAATCGGCAATCGGCAATCGCGTGGTTCTTCAGAAGTCCTGCAATAAACCCTCTGTTAGCTATTGTTAACTTCTTCTCTGCCCTATCTAAACCTTGTCTGAGATCGAATAAACTTACTTGTGACACTGAAGAAGTGTGTGCCCAACGCGACCAGACCACGTGATCGTCTCTCCTGGGCGAACGCGCAGAGCAACGTCCGTCTGGGCCGACCGCTGCCGTCTGACCAAGGACCAGACAGCCTCGTGTTTTCCCAAGGCGGTAGCTCGGGGGCCTAGTGACATATTATCTCGCATAACTAATAGCTTCGTTGGGACACACGTAACATGTTTAGACTGAGAAACGATCTATAATAATTTTAAATTTAATAAATGTCATTTAATTTCATGATGTGCGTCCATATTAATTCGGTAAATTACATTTAATATTATATAGGCCTAATTTCAAATGTCGCCATCCGCTTGGGAGGGAGGCGTTGCTGGCGCTTGGCCAACCTGTCACGTGCTTAGGCTGACTCAGCGTATCAGCATATTGGTTATTTACGTACTAACGTCTCTAAATATCACACTAAAATTTCTGAATATTACGACCCCCCCCTTGAGAAGACTTGTTCTACTAACTGCATCTCACACCTGCAACATGCTTAAAACAGCATTTCCGTCCTCCAACTTCTGGCTTCCCTTCTCTCTACCGCTGACACTCGACCCCCCTAAAAGAAAACGGTACTGTCCTCATGTGCTGAGAGAACAACTTAGAGCCACCTTCAAATGTGCACGATTCCAACTTCCAAGCCAGCAATTTCCGCTTCTGCCTAGTCCTTGAACTAGAGAACTTGTCAAAAAAATAATACCAACTCAAAACAAACACGCTCACCTTTTGCTTGGTCCTTGAACTAGAGAACCAATGTCAAAAAATAATACCAACCCAAAACAAATACGCTCCCTATTTGCCTGGCCCTTGAACTAGAGAACCAATGTCAAAATAAATACCAACCCAAAACAAACACGCTCCCCTTTTGCCTCGTCCTTGAACTAGAGAACCAAAGCATCCAGGCCAGTAGTAGTATAACATAGACTTAGCAGTAACTTGGGGAGCACGTATTCACCCACGGCAGTTGACCCATGTCCCTCACTGCCACACAATTAGTTTAACCCGGTGACTGACTGTGTTAAAGAAACCACACCTTGCCAAGACACTACCGGGTGGTAATAATTTTGAAGCATTACCGCCTACGACATGTACACGCACCAGGGCAAACACAGCTGTCCAGACCTGACCCAAGGGAGGTCAAGTTCACAAGGGAACCAGAATTCTCACCGCCACTCGATCAGCTCAACCCGGCGTCATGACCTTGTTAATTCAAGGAACTACTAACCAGCCAGCACTCGTTATCCGACCTAAAACCCAGTCTAGTGTTAATTGGGAGAGGTCATCTGCCGGTTGGAGACCTCCAATATATATATATATAGGCCCTGTAGCTTCTTTCACAACAGGAGTCTTGTAACCGTGAAGGGCCAGCAGCCACGAACCCAGTTCCGCTCGTCATCTCATCAAAGAAGTCCGTCACTAAGGGCAGCGAGGTCTCAGCCGGGTCCATCGACAGAGTGCTGTCGACTCAACGTGTAGAAAGAAGTAAGTCCTGGTTGTGTAGACGGTAGCAGTGCGGTGATCCTGAACCTCCCCAACGATCGACTTTATGGAAATGCCCATTGTAATTGTTAGGTTATAAGAAAATATCATAGTCTATTATTCATTGTGTATGTCCCCCCCCCCCCCAATAATTCTCCCTGTTGAACTAGTAAAATAAAGCTGTAACATGCATTTGTGTTTTATATACTACGCTCGTATGGAGCCTGTGTTGTGTGTTAATATACAGTATTATCTTCACCCCCTCGAGTCACGCTACCTACTTCCCTCACTATACGACTCTACTACTATAAACTCTTACCTTACCTTTTCATATGAGATTTAACCTCATTATAGATCAAATATCACCACATTTTATGGTGATTGATCATCCTCAAGGCAAGACTAGACCTGCCTGCTACAGAAACAGTGTACCTTTACCAGGGGAACAGTTAGGGCACACAAATCTAACCTCTTTTCTTGAATCCTTAAAAGAGGGCACGAATCCAATTTACATACCAGCTTACCGACTACCACATAGCCAGCTTGCTGTAGTTCAGGACATGGTTCAGGATATGGTAGATGAGAAGGTTATCACACATTCTAAATCTCCTTTTAATAGCCTTTGTTTTTAGTCCCAAAGAAGGATGGAGGTTGGCGCCCAGTTATTGATTTTAGGCGCGTCAATGAAAATACTATCCCAGATAGGTAACCTAATCCTGTCTTGAGTGATATTTTACAATCCTTAGGCAAGGATAACACTGTTTATAACAGTTTAGATTTGCTTAGCGGATATTGGGAAATACTGCTCGATGAAAAATCGCAAGAGATTACTGCTTTTAGTTCTCCCTTGGGCCGTTCTGAATTTCTGCGAATGCCTTGCGGCCTCAGAAATGCCCCACTGACTTTTCAAAGGATGATCAACACCTTGTTTGCCGGGTTGATAGGTACCACAGTATGTGCCTACTTACTGTAGAATGGAGTGTAGATGATCTCCAAGTAGTCAGTAGATACTCATCTTGTCAAACCGTGAAGTTTTACAGACAAATTTACAGCAGGACTTAAATTCAAACTTTCTAAATGTGAGTTTTTAAAATCTAGGATCCTTGGCCTTGTAGTTGACGGTGACGGTATTCATACATTTGGTGATAAAGTTAAAGCGGTTGCTCAGTTTCCACGTCCTACAACTGTTGATAAGGTGCGTAGTTTTCTTGGTTTATCTGGATATTATCGTTCTGTTGTTAAAGGCTATGCGACATTAGCTTCACCCTTGACTAAGTTACTTAGGAAGGGTGCATTTTTTGTATGTAATGCTGAACACGAAGATAATTTTATTGCATTGGAGACAGCACTTACCAATGCCCCTGTTTTAGCATTTCCTGATTACTCTCAACAATTTACTCTGTGTACCGACGCCTCAGGACAAGGAATCAGAGCTGTACTTATGCAGTTGAACTCAAGAGGAAAATTTAGAGTAATTGCTTTTCCAAGTCGTAAATTTAATGATGCCGAAACACGTTATTCAGTAACGCATTTAGAGACGTTAGCTGTTGTTTGGGCACTGAAGACGTTTAAAGACATCATTTTGGGTTATAAAATAACTGTTTTTTACAGATCATGTGGCAGTAACAGAGCTGTTCCATGGCAAAAATCTTTCAGGCAGATTAGCAAGCTGGTATTTGACCATTCAAGAATTTAACCCCGAGTTCAAGTAATGCCTGTATCTACGTTCACTCTTTTGCAGTTAGAAAATGAACAACGAAACGATCCATTGTGGTCTGCAGTCATTTTTGCTCTCGAGTCGGGGGAGGAAGTTAAGCTTCCAAAGTAAATTCTTCAGCTCAATCAGTTTGAATTACGACATAACATACTCCATCGCTCCAAGAAGACAATTGAGGGTAGTGTTACACAAATAGTCGTACCTGATACATTGTGTGAAACGATTATAACATTGTTCCATAATGTTCCTTAAGCAGTAGGGTGTGTCATAGGAGGGAAGATCAGCTAAGACTAATGGCCCATCACTTTTTTGGTAGATTTTAGTGTATATAAACAGAAAATAATTTCAGTTTCAATATTTTGCAACCTTTTGCTAGGTAAATTTTAGCGTGAAATTTATCGAAAATCTAACGTACAGCTGCATTAGTGCATTACAATTAAAAAGTGAACATTGCTTTCTGACTTCATTCTTTAACAACCCAACTAACAATATTTTTTTTCTGTTTCAGATTCTGATGCATTTATAAGTTGATAATATTTGCGATGGCTGCTTGTGTCAGGACGAGGAACCAAAAATCCAGCCATCTCAGTCACTATCTTGGGTCTGGGAGAGAGCTCCTGAAGTCGGAGTTGCCTACATTGAGAGATGCTTTGAGATACGGTATTTTAATCAGGCAAATCAGTGAAAAGAACCAAAGAACTTACACAAACAAAGACATTACCAGTGATATGACCAAAGCTGTCTTGGCACAGTACACTCTGGCTAACGCTCAGTTCAAGCCTCCAGTCATAACAAGTCAGAAGATTAGTGAGAGACTGCTAGCCAGTTGGGAAAAGGCAAGAGATATCTCTCTTAGGAGAGGAAACCTTGCAGTTAAGGACAGCTTTGCCAAGCAACTGAACCAGTTATTTGACATAATTACTTGCAAGTGCCCAATTGTTCTCTGTCCTGAGTTTGGATGCGATCGTGACTGTAAATCCGAGGCCCACATCTTCTGTATTTGCAAGCGTGAACTGAAGATTCCTGTGATCGAACTGGCATTTGTCAAAGCACAGAGAGAGAAGACTGGCAGTATAGGGGCTCTCATGATATTCCGGAGTCCAAGAGACAGGAGGCTGCCACAGAGAGACAGAAGAGGAGAAGAGTTGCCGAGGAAAAGAGACTGAGAAGGCCCAGGGTGAGGTAAAAAAGGCCGATGATTGGAGTCAAGCTGATTCAGAGTTTAATGACTTCCCCATGGCTGATCCGAGTGCTGACCAGGAGAATGGTGACTTTGTCCCCAACCCAGAAAATAATGATCCAAAACCTTCCAGGCATAAGATTCGAAATAGGAAAGATAACCCGAGCATAGCTCTGGCCAGCATGCGACACCACACTGGTCTCAGAGAAACTGCAGAGATAGCAACAGCTGCCTGGATTGACAGTGGTTTGATAACACCTGATGATGTTCACCTGGTGATAGATCATAACAAAGTAAGGAGAGCTCAGGAAAAACTTGTCAGTAACCTATAAGAGGAGTTTGATAAGGGGATAAGAGAAAATGGAATCAATTGTTTGTTCTTTGATGGGAGAAGGGATGACACTAAAGTGTTCATGAAAGTTGGAGATTCTGACAAGTTGTTCCCTGCCATGGTGAAGGAGGAACACTACACCTGCTGCAGTGAACCAGGAGGGAAGTATTTGTGGCATTTCACTCCAGAGAAAGATGACATCAGGAAACCAGCTGAGATAGTGGCAGATAACATTGTGAACTGGCTCAGAGAGAGGAACGTAGACCAGACCCTGCAGGTCATTGGAGGGGACAGCACCAACACGAACACAGGGTGGCAAGGGGGGGGTCATACAGTGGATAGAGCGGAAGATTGGGAGGAAGCTGGTCTGGATTGTTTGTGACCTCCACACCAACGAGTTGCCACTCAGACATCTGATCCAGGAGCTGGATGGCAAGAGTCTTTCAAACAACACATGGTCTGGTCCTCTTGGCAAGATGCTGGACTCTGCCACTGAGTTAGAAATAAATCCGAGCTTTGAAAAAATCACAGTTGGCCCTCCACTCGTTGAGCATGCACATACTGTCATTGACGACCTGAGTACTGACCAGTACTATGGTTACAGGATTTGCAGTGCCATCAAAACTGGGGTCATGCCTGATAGACTTGCTTACCTGCAGATAGGTCCAGTCTCACATTCTAGGTGGCTCACAAAGGCTCTCAGGTTCTGCAGAATTTGGGTCGCTCATCATAAACTGAAAGGGAACCAGCTTCACAACCTGAGACTTATTGTCCAATTCATCGTGAGTGTCTACTTGCCAAATTGGTTCAACACCAAGGTCAAGTCATCGTTCTCCGAAGGTCCGAGGCATGTTCTCTTCCAGCTTGAGCTCCTGAGGAGTCAGCCAAGGAAGGTTGTTCAGATTGTGGAGCAGACTGTGAGGAGATCTTCCTGGTGTGCTCATCCCGAGGCAGTTCTGCAGACAATGCTCTGCAGTAAGGATGAGGAGGAGAGAAGAGTGGCAGTCAAAAAGATCTTGGATATGAGACTTATGAGAGGAGTTTGGGCATGACGAATCAGTTGGTGACGATTCCTTCAGGGTCAGGAAGACTCCTGAAATCAATCTAGGTGCCAAGACCCTCACTGATCTCATAGATCTGGATAACATCCAGGCTGGCAGCGAGCCCCCTCTTACCTGCAGCCTCACCAATGTTCAAGTCAGAGCTTTCCTGGACAACCCCATGCATGTCCCTGCCTGGCCCTCGCACACCCAGAGTATAGAGCGTTGTGTACAGCAAGTGAGCGAGGCCAGCAGTCACGTGTACAGCCACGAGAGGAGGGAAGGCTACATCCGAGCTCAGGTGGTCAGCAGGGAGGTGATGAGTAGAAACAGAAGCAAGAAAGACATGTTCTCTATGGTGTGCAGCAACACCGGGTCGTAGTAGTAAAACCGGTTTTTGTATTTGATGATTTTGTTTTCTAAAGGCATATTAAATTTAATAAATGTGTCAAGATCATTCGTTTCACTATTCTGGATCAGTTTCATCCTAATAAATTAACCTGATACATTTACTTTACTTTAAATAAGCTATTTAGTGGTGTTGGTAAAAGGGTGGGAATACTGAATTTTCATAAGATTTCAAGTTAAAATTTACCTAGCAAAAAATAAAAACTTTTCAAATCTGAAGATATCACATGATTCTGCACATAGAACTACATCATTAATACCATGGGCCGATTTTTCAAACTCAAAAAAAAAAATTCGCCTCCATATGACACACCCTATTAAGCAGGTCACCAAGGACTTGACATATGCTTTGCGGAAATCAGAAGGAAATATTTTTGGAATACTATGAAAAAAGACATAGAATTGCATATTGCTAAGTGTTTGTCATGTGCTCAACATAAGGGTACTACAAGGTCACCGGCTCCATTTCTACAATATCCTACACCAGAGCGTCCGTTTGACACAATCGCAATTGACTTACTACAACTTCTGAGGAGGTCATCAAGGATCCTCGTATGTGCTAGTGTGTGTGTGTGTGTGTGTGTGTGTGGATCATTTTTCTAGGTTTGTGGTTTTAGTCCCACTTAAGGATAAAAAAGACGAATCTGTGGCTTATGCCTTAGTTATGCATCTGATATGTCCTTTTACTACTCCCAAGGTTCTTCTCTGTGACAACGGATTAGAGTTCAAGTATCAGCTAGTAGCAGAAATTTGTATACAATGTGGAATACAACAAAGTTTTATTATAGCCTACCATCCACAGGCTAATGGCGATGTTGAGAGAACCAATCGCAAGATCCTTGAGATTCTTCGTCCAATAGCGTGTCAAATGCAACACACATGGGAGGATTGGTTATCGCAAGTTGCTGCATCTATTAATGGGTCGATCAATAGCTCTACCGGCAAATCACTCTATTATATTGCTTATGGCATAGACAAACGTCTGCCTTATGACGTACTTACAGACAAGCCATGCCCTGTCTATAATGTGGATGATTTTGCGACAAATCAGATCAGCGTTTTCACGGATATTCATGGCCAAGTACGGAAATTATTTAGCAGCGTCACGCGATGAAATGATTTTTATGCAACATAAGCAAGCTAAGCAAGTCATGTTAGACATAGGCGATGCTGTTATGGTGCGAGAACCTGAAAGAAAATCTAAACTTCCGGTCAAATTTGATGGTCCATTCCGCATTATCACCAAAGAAGCGGGTAACAAATTAAAAATTTGGAAGCCTAATGCACAAACCGCAGATGTAATGCATGCAGACCGACTTGAAAAAGCCCATCCAGATATATTGCCCAAGAATGGTAATGATGTCATAGACACACCAAGTGTAACTAATGATTATCGTTTAAACCTTCGTTCGGCAAAACAATATTAAATTACATTGAAACTTTTACAGAATGGTTTGGATCATCATTGTACTGCTCCTCCTCCTTTGTGACACCTCTGTGATGACGGATATGTCCACGAAAGTCCTTAAGCCAGGTGCGCTTGCAGCACCCCTAGGATGCGTTCTCATTATTGAAGACGTGGTGAACATAAAGTATGAGTTGCACGGACTGCTCAAGCTTCCACACCAGATGGAGTCCATTGATACCCAACCGCAGACAGCTAAGACCGTCCTTGATGATGTTCGTGAAAATCCAAACAGTTCGACGATGGTATCACAAATTGTTAATCTTCAGCTACTTCGTCTCAGAGCCCTTCACAAGATTAATTTCGCAGTTGGACACTCTATTCCAGCATCTCAGGATGCTCTTGCAAAGAAAGTGCGTTCCCAAACGCGAAGAAAGCGAGGATTATTTAATTTTGTTGGTCTTATACAAAACACTCTATTTGACACAGCGACTGCCGAGGATGTAGCTAAACTGGGAGACCGCATGAACATTGTCAAGCAGTTCTTAAACAAAATCGTGTTATAACTCAAACCTTTCATGCAATTAGTGCATTGGAATCAAAAGGTAATGCGATTATTTCTGAGTCTAATCATTTATCTAGGGTTGCTTATAAGTTAATGAATTCAGTCCCTAAATTGGAGTGGCTCCTTTATTTTTTTTTTAGTATTTGCATGCTGTGGAAAGTTCTGTTCAAGCTGTAATTAATAAAAAAAATTAACTAATAGCAAGCATTGTTGATGCAGGCTTGGGACGATTGGATTCAAAGCTTGTGCGTGTGAAGACTCTTCTTGAAGCATTTTAACAGATCATGACGTAGAATATTATTACCCTCTGTTGGAGTCAGCTCTCATGCACAAGGTTATTCTTATCCACATACCTATGATAGGGCAACGTAAATTAAATGCATGGCATACGGAGCCCTTCCCTTTGTACTTTAATGACACACTGTTTACTCTGGATAGACCAAAATAAATTTTGCTAAATGATGAAGATTACTCCTTATTAGCATTTGATGATTCTAGGGTACTATCACGATGTAAATCGTCTTATTTACATTTAACACATATGTCCAGCCTATGTATTCTCATTTATACCTGCTGCAGAGGGAATATGTGAGTTGGCAGTCATACAAACTAACGAACGCAAAGCGCTAACACAATGAAGTTATACACCGATTTCTAGAAAAGCTGTGCTTCATGCACATCTGCATAATGTGCAGTATTTTTTTCTTTCGTGATAAACTAACGTCATTTTAAAGTGCCAAGATGGTGGTAAACAGTTAGTCGTGAAGGGTTATTATAAGGCTCCAGATTACTGTGAAATAATCTGTAGTTCGTTGAAGTGGTAAACAGTTAGTCGTGAAAGGTTATTATAAGTCTCCAGATGACTGTGAAATAATCTGTAATTCGTTGAAGACCTTGCCTTCTCATTTGCATTGAATTTAAATCATACTTCAGATTTAATTCCAGTGAATCAAGTTCCTAATTTTACTATTAGTTAACTCAATATTGTCTCAGAGAAGTTAAAAGTTACTTCATACTTGAAAGAGTCACACTTTGTTAATTTAGAAGATCATTTGCCATTTTATTTTGCACGGGGATTTGCTATAACAAGTTTAACCATTTCCACTATTATGTTAATTCTGGCAGTGATATTTTTATTCTGTTACTATAAGTCAGTATCTTCCAAGCTGACCATTGTACATAACATACTATCCTGTAAGACACTTAAGTCTAGAACCCCAGGAATTAGTGAACCTAAGGTTCCAGAGTCCCCAGTTTAGTGTCTGCATGTTTGTTTGTAACAAGGTTAGGTTTATGTATAGGAGGTATTCTGAGAGACTAGTTAATTCCTCGTGGAAGCTCGGAAGGTAGTAACCAAGCCATGTATTGGCCCCTTAATCTTTATATATATATCGGGCAGTGCATTCAGCTTATATAATCATATCACCCCCTGTAACTTTCCATGGTCACATCACGTGATGGGTAAGTTGTATCCTTTAGGCTGGACCCTAAAATGCTAGGTCATAGCAACAGTGGTTACGTTACAGTGATATACACTTGGAACTGTACATAATATATTTTCCTAAAAAATTAAGAAAAGACAGTTGGTAACTGTAAGGGCAGAAACGATCTTCCTGCTCGTTACCGCTGCTAACTCTCTCGTTTGCTGGTGGGACCAACACTTGGGGGGGTTGGACAGAGGTGAGAACGGCAGCGGCTACCTGTGTCACCGGGAGATTCACCCCAGCCGCCATACAGTCACTACCTAGCTACCCCTCTGTTCGTCAAATTCTGGCTGTGATCTCATCATAGGTCCTGGACTCGTGGGCTGTGTCCCCAGACCTTCACCTATCGACTGTCAATTCTCTGGTCATCTACCACTACCACATACCACGACCGTCAGTTCATCTTATTCCGTCTGTGCCGGGGTGTTCTCCTGCCATTTCAAGACATCGGCCGCTGTCGCTCGAGTGTGAAGTTGAATGAACGCTTCCCCACCCTGAGTGTGGATCACAGTGTTCCAGAATCTTCCCCGAGGGCCACTGTCTAGGAAATATCTGTTCATTGTTTGATTCTACTGTTTGATCCCTTTTTTTATTCTATCAGCTGTTGACTCCCATTAACTGTTTGATTCCATTAATTGTTTGATTCTATTAATTGCTGACTCCCATTAATTGTTTGCTTCCCTTCAATTGTTTGCTTCCTTTAATTGTTTGCTTCCCTTAATTATTTGACTCCTTTAACTGTTTACTGCATTAATTGTTTGACTCCCGTAATTGTTTCTTGATGTTTGTTGAGTGGTGTCAGAGTTTTGTGTTATATTTTTTATAGTAAAGAGATGTCAATCGCAAACGGTTGTTTGTTATTCCTCAGAAAACCATGGTCCTTGACTTTCCTTTATTAAGATCCTGATTAGTCTGGTAAGGGATTTCTATCCCTAAGTTCCAGGCCTTTACAGTGACGCACTACTGTTTGTGAGGCACTAGTGTTAGTAAGGCAGTACCATTGGTGAGTTACTACTGTTGGTGAGGTACTACTGTTGGTGAGGTACTACTGTTGGTGAACCACTACTGTTGGTGAAACAATACTGTTGGTGAGGCAATACTGTTGGTGAGGCACTACTGTTGGTGAAGTACTAGTTTTATCTGTTGGTAAGATACTACTGTTGGTGAGGCAGTACTGATGGTGAGGCACTACAGTTGGTGAAGCGCTAGTGTTGGTGAAGCTGTACTGTTGGAGAGGCACTACTATTGATGAGACACTACTGTTGATGAGGCAATACTATTGGTGGGACACTACTGTTGGTGAGACAATACTGTTGGCGAGGCACTACTGCTGGTAAGGCACTACAGTAAGTGAGACACTACTGTTGGTGAGACACTAATGTTGGTGAGACACCACTGTTGGTAAGGAAATACTATTGTGAGACACTACTGTTGATGAGGCACTACTGCTGGTGAGACACTACTGTTGGTGAGACACTACTGTTGGCGAGGCACTACTGCTGGTGAGGCACTACAGTTAGTGAGACACTACTGTTGGTGAGACGCTAATGTTGGTGAGACACTATTGTTGGTGAGACACTACTGTTGGTGAGACACTACTGTTGGTGAGACACTCCTGTTGGTGAGGCACTGCTGTTGGTGAGATACTATTGTTGGTGAGATACTACTGTTGGTGAGTCACTGATGTTGGTGAAACATTACTGTTGGTGAGGCACTACTGTTGGTGAGGCACTACTGTTGGTGAGATAACTGTAGGTATAACATAGGTAGTGTTCTACTTACTCTGTTCAGTCGTGTGCGGAACTGGAGTTAATTAAATGTGGTTGACTTGATTCTGTACTTCCTTGTACCCATCCATCTGTTACTGGGGGGCCTTTAATGTTAATAATATATTAGTTAAAAAGGGAATGAAAAGATATTTTCTCAGTTAAATTTGTTTAACAAAGACGTAATATGAAGTAATATGTGTTCGTCCTATTTCTAAAGAGAGATACCGTGGGGGAAGGGAATTCACTATACCTTGTACGCCCGTACGACCACAGTAAAAAACATTAAATCCACTTTACCGTGCTCAGTAGACTCGTCGCCGGTACATTCAGAAACCACCCACACTATATCACACCCAATGCTAAACTGAGTCCGTACATCTAACATTGTTCACTAGCTGCCGGGAGAATATTCTGATTGTCCAATCAGAGCCCGTTTTTCAAAGGATCTTTTGGCATCTTTTTTTCTTCATTGACTGGCTAGATCACGATGTGGGCATAGTTACATCAGTCGCTGGGCGGAGCTATCTTCATGGCATTTGTTATAGACCGGCATCTGGTGTTACCAGAGAGGGTGACGAATTTGGGTCATTTGTGTTGACGGCACTATAAACATCCAAGTTAGTTCTCATGCTCCTTTTCACAACGGTTGACTGGTCGGCTCTCGCGGAATGAGTAGAATGAGTAGAAATAATCAGTTAATATTTCTACTTGGGACCTCATATTGTAGTGACGTCATTACTTGTAGTCCAAGTTTAAGATGGTGCTCCAATAGTAATTTAATGGCGGTATGTTATCATCTGTTTGTTTATGAAAATGGACTACAACAGCTAGCGCCAGGTTCATATAGTCAGTCATGGTATGTAGATCATACCCGTGTGCCATTTGCTTAAAAAGAAAGGATACTCACCCGAACCTTTCCTTTCATAGGTTTACAAAAAACAAAGAAAGGTAACATTTTTTTTTACGTATGAATATCATATCTATATGGATCTAATAGCATATAAAACAGTGTTTTGGTTGATCAATGTTCCTGTTTTCTGAATCTGTCTATGACTAAAGAGTAAAGACACTTGAAAGTTTATGAAAATAGTGTTGTAATATTGATAATAAGTGTAAGCTACTATCAGAGTCAGTATTTGCCTTTTTTTTATTATTTAATAAGGTCTTCTCATTTCATATTGACCTTGAGAAGTAGTCCTCCATTATATAGAAAATACAGTCTACTGTAGTACGGGGCACCATCAATCATCATAATAAAAAAAATATATGCATATAGGTCCACCATGATTATTAATACAATATATTGCTTGACTATGCTGTACTAATTTTCTTGTTTTAAATTTAGTTGGTAAATATTAATGAACATAATTTGCCAGATGTCTGCGAAGGAAGGAGGCAATAAGATCAGTGCCTCATATTCATCAGAAAACAGCTGAAGAGCTCCACAGAAGCTACAGAGTCTGCAGTCAGCATTTCTCTATGTCGAACTGCAAAAATAAGCCCAGACTCTGCAATGATGCCTGCCCAGACCACAATTTAGAAGGTTTAAATTAAATGTTTCAAACTGAAAATATTTCCAAATGATTGTGTTCTCAAACATTGGTTTTATGATGATAAATGTCTGGTTCATTGTACTATAATACAGCATATTATTTTAATGCAGCTGGGCAGTAAAAGGAAATTTATTGAAGCCAGAGGAAGTTTTTTTTTTCTTTTATCCTTTTCACCACTGATCGGCTCGTTAGCCGCTTGAGCGATCGGGCACGTCTCTGATTACTTTTCCTTTTCTTTTATCCTCTTCACCAAAAGATCGGCTCGTTAGCCGCCTGGGCGATCGGTCACGTCTCTGTTACGCACTGTTGGCAAGTACTGGGCATGCACCGGCTCTTGAATGTACCTGAACCCGCTCCAGTGTTGGTCAAGTCTTGTCTTGAAATAGCTCACACTCAGTGCCGTCACAACACTTTCTGGTAGATTGTTCCAAGAGTTTACAACCCTCACTCCGAAAAAGTTTGCCCTCACAGTTTTCTGGACTTGCTGCTTCTTCAATCTTGAGCTGTGACCTCTTGTGGGGCGAGCGTCCGGCAGCTCCAAGTAAGGACACTCGACTGAGTAGTGCCCCTTGAGATGCTTATACATCTCAATTAGGTCACTCCTTGCCCGTTTGTAGTATAAGCCAGGCAAGTTCAGGCGCTCCAATCTCTCAGGGTAGCTGAGGTGCCAATGTGCAGGCACCAGTCTGGTGGCCCTCCTTTGAACATTTTCAACCAACTGACCAGACGGGGTGACATTACTCCAGATGGGAAAGCACGCCACTCTTGAAGATCGTTACGAGGGACGGACCGTCAAGATATCTGAACGACCTTCTTATAAGACCCAATAATTTATTTGCCTGATTTACCTTCTTCTCGCAATGGCCCGAGAACTTCAGCTCATTGTCAACATACACACCTAGATCCTTCTCACATTCAGTCTCAAACAGTGCAGTTTCTTCATCCCGTTGGGACATATGATATGCCTCCTTACCGTTGGTACGCCCCAGGTGCATCCTCTTACACTACGTGACATTGAATCTCAGCAACCATTTCCTCGACCATTATTGGACCCCACAGAGGTCCTTCTGCAGCTCTTCACAGTCCGCTTCGTTCTTCGTTTCCCGAAATAACTTGGCGTCATCGGCAAACATTTGTATGGAAGAGTGTATAACGTCAGGCATGTCATTTATGAAACAAACGGACAACAGTGGGCCCAAAACACTGCCCTGTGGTACCCCACTTGTGACAGGTACGGATGATGATTTCGTGCCATTAATCACCACACACTGCTTGCGGTCATGTAGAAAGTCTTCTATCCAGGTTAGGACATTTTTCCGAATTCCGTACCCTTCCAGTTTGATTTTAAGCCTTTCGTGGGGTACACTGTCGAAAGCCTTGTCAAAATCTACGTAAATATTGTCGATATTATCACCCCGTTCCAGAATATGGGTCCAAATATCCAATACCTTGAGCAATTGTGTTAAGCAGGAGCGCCACGGCATAAAACCGTGTTGGCAATCTTTGTTTCGTAGTAGATGTTCCATTGCGGCATCTCTGATAATACTCTCAAGTACTTTACATATTATGCTGGTCAGGCTCACCGGTCTATAGTTGTTCGTGGAGTGACGATCGCCCTTCTTGAAGATAGGACTCACATAAGCCACTTTCCATTCACTGGGGACTTTTTGTTCATCCAGACATTTACAAAACAGGATCTTCAGGGGCTCGGCAAGCACGTTGCACAACTCTCTTAGCACTCTAGAATGCACCATGTCAGGGCCGGGACTCTTATGGACCTTTAGCCTGGACAGTTTATTTCTAATACCCTCTTCTGTGAACACAATGTGGGTCAGTGATGTGTCGAACCGTCTGTCCTCAAACGCAGGAAGGTTAATTGCATCCTCTCTTGTGAACACCGAGGAAAAGAAGCTGTTCAATGCCTCAGCTTTATCCTGGTCAAAATCTGCGTAACTACCATCTTCAAGCCTCAGGTCTGATACTCCTATTCGCGTTTTTAATTTCGCCTTTGCATAGCGGTAAAACGCCTTTGGGAGTGACTTGTTCTCGCTTGCAACCAGCCTCTGACACTCCTTTTCAGCCCTTCTACACTCTACCTTTGCTTGGTTTCTGGCTCTTGCATACATCCTCCTGTCCTGCTCATCGTTTGACCTAACCCACGTCTTGAATTTCTGGGTTTTCTTCTTAACTCTGTCGACCGCCGCGTGGTTCATGTGTAGGGATCCCCTCGTATTCCTAGAGGCACTGGGTTTGGTCTTGGGTTTATATTTATCGATCAAATGGGTCATTTTACTAGTTATGATATTCAGCGTAGTGTCTGCGTTCTTGTGCCTTAATAAGTCAGGCCAGTTGATACCTCTCATCTCTTCCCTCATCCCGTTGTAATTTCCCCTGTAATATTTGCACCTTGGCCTGGCCTTATCCTGAACTAGGTAACAGTTAAATCTAAATGACAACACTATATGGTTACTGGTGCCAACTGTAATGTCTCAGGTCTCTAACATGTTGGAACAGAAAATTATCTCTCAGAGTTTCTACAAAATGAGTATCAGGGTTATTCAAGTCATTTGGCGTGAACTCGTTTCTCCAGTCGATGTCGCCATAGATAAAGTCCCCCATGATAGGAGGTGGCTAGGGTTGAGCATCGCCATGTTGTCTATCAAGGCTCTTAAGTTCCTTTGATTTAGTGGGCCACAGTTTGGGGATCTGTAGATACACCCGACAATAAGTAAGTCCCTTCCTTTTAATTTAATTTTACACCACTTGGACTCTTCAAAAACATCCTCTCCCTGTACCCTCGCCTGGCTGGCTCTAAGGTCTTGCTTAGCATAGATAACCACACCCCTCTTGCAAATTTCTTGAGAAAGGTTTGTAAATGAGTCATATCAAGCAATACTGAACTCACATTCCTCTGGGTTGATTCTCCTGTTCTTGTACAGCAGTTTGACGAGTCCCACAATATCTGGTTGGTATGCCTTCAGTAGTGTTTCAAACTACTCTCTCTTATTAAGGAACGTGTCAGTATTAGTGTACATGACATTCAATCCCTAATTTGTTCTCGGTAACGTCTCTGCTCTTAGTAGTAACCCCCCCCCCCCCTTCTCAGAAGCTGCAGCATTTGCTAAGTACACTGTATTTTGCAGGGTGTGCTAAGAAATGTCATTGTTTACACGGCGCTCGCCTCCTCCTGTCTGGTAGGCGGAGCTGGTGCCACCTCCCGGGTGGGGGGTAGAGCGGATGGAGGGTGCTCTGCTGCCCCCTGGCCCTGTGTCTGCACACTTGCTTCCACTACCCTCCCCCTGAATATAACCCATGTACACCCGTCTCCGTTCCTCCTTGACTCCTTCCTCTTCTGCTTCAAGTCCTGCAGGAGCTTCTTGCGCTGTTCTCTCTGCATTACCGTGCGATTTTGGTGAATGAATGCACCCTGAGATGCCTCGCTCCTCGCTAAGTTTTTTGCCTGCCGAGTAACCTGTCATTTTTCCTCCTCGCTCACTAGTGTGATCCTGAGGGGGCAAGGCTAACCCCCTGCTTTTGTCCCAGCCTCCTCACATCCTGTGGGGTTGATTGCATCTTCAGAACCTCTGGACAAATATTTTGAAACTGCATCTTATCGTGTGTTACCTTACTCTCAGTTACCTCCGCCTGGCTCTCGGGGACTCCAAAAACTATTATAGTGTTCCTGCACTGGAAACGTTCCAGTTGTTCCCCCTCTCCCCTAACAGTAAGTCCGTTAATTTTCATTTCTTCGACACACTTCTTCAGAGTCCCTAGCTGCTGTAGAACCTGTTCTGATCCTGCATTACTCTCCGCCACCCCCCGTGGCCCTGCTAATGCCTCAGCTTAACTCCTCTTAGCAACAACCTCCATTCTATCTGCTACTTCGTCAGTCTTAGAAAGGATCTCTTTCCCAACTTGCTCTAGTTTGGAAACCAGCAGGGCTGCAGCTTCATCTATTTTCGTCCCTAGGGAACTCGTTCCCTTATGGCTTGCAATCGCCTCTTTCACCTTGACTATGCAGTCAGGGCAATACCAGCAACAGCCTTCGTGCTTTACGGCAGTTAGCACCTTCTTAAACGTTGCACTTGTCAGGCCTGTATCCTCCATATCCGACGTCCCCCTGCAGTAATCACATATCATACTCATGGTTGTTATTGTTGTTGTTGAAGGGGGGAAGGGGGGGGGGAAGACTGTGTATACTGTAGATCTACACCTATTTAAAAAAATAAAGAGAGAAAAAGAAACAGTACTTAGCTGCTCTCTACTGGATTTAACCACCTACCCTGTTGCCTGTAGAGTTGTCTTCTGCTATCACTGTATCTCCCTGTGAATGGTGTATTGTAGGCACAGTTTCAGCCCATGAGAAAGCACACAAACAAAATAAACTTTAAAGTCTCTGTGGCACCTATAACACGACTTAGTTTCAGCTGGTAGCGGTGCCTTTCCAACTTACTTGCCAATTTGTATTCACTTTAAGTTATTTATAACTTCTTCCACGGTCACTGATGGCACTATAAACTATCACTGTGTACACTGTATCTCCCTGTGAATGGTGTATTATAGACACAGTTTCAGTCCTTGAGAAATCACACAAAAAATATAAAATTTAAATTCTCTGTGGCACCTACACTTTGAGAAGGGTTCAGTTAGTAGGGCAGCTAAATGCAATGTTTCAAGAGAATCATGCAAATGGTGATACAAGCACCAAACTTGGCATGGTACCTCTCTAAGTGTTACTAGTCAAGTCTGCATAATTGGCCATTTAAAAATCCAAGATGGCGGCTATTTTTCAAGATGGCCGCCATATTGACCTTCAAAATTTGATTTTTCTTATAAAAATTGATGTAGTTGGTCAATCTGAGTGATCTTGGTGTCAATATGTATGTTTAAAGCATGCCCGGGTGATGTTTTTTAGTTTTAAGTCCATTGTAACATTTTTATCCACATAAAATAACACTTTTAGTTACAAAAATAACTTACTAAAAAAAAAGTACTTTCGTAATGCTCACTTCAAATGGCTGACTCCTCTTCTGTGCTGCATGGTGAGCTGCTCACGTGATGCAGACTTCATCAGCCATATCCTCAGTGAGCAAGACCTCTTCCAGCCATGCATACTCTTCCTGCAGGTGTGACTGGATTGACTCAGGTGCTGGCAATGACTGAGGTGCTACCAAGGGAGGATTGGGATTCTTCGTAATATAAGCTGGTCGGACATTGGTGAATGCCTCTGGAAGCTCAGGAACTATCTTGGCCATCGTATCTGCATTCCGTCTGAGTGGCTCACGCTTCTCACCAGCCTGCTCAGGGCTTGGATGTTGGAAGATGTTTTGGCCGTAGTCACAGTGGGGTTGTGGTCAATGTGGTCCACTGCTGAAGTCGTGAACAACTGCTTCTTCATGATTGGTATGTATATCATGTATGTTGTATGTATACTATGTATGTACCCCATTTATATACATTACCTATCTAGTCAGTAGCGTGTGGCAATGCCCCTGTTTCATGTCACCACACGCTTAGATAATGTGCCTGGCGACATCTGGAAGCTGCTAATGTACCACTTGCCACATGTCGCCTGAGAGGTCAGGGAGAGGTCAGTTGACCCAAAATGAGTGTAGGGACTACCGGCGCTTGTAAGCGCACCCTTGTATTCTTCCGTCAAATAGAACCTACAGAACTCTACAGGTGTTTGTGTTCGCTCCTGTAGTTAGAACTAAATACCCGAACCTCCACAGACACACCACTCCATCTTCCACATACTTGCATACAACTGCTTCTCCTAGCTGGGCTGATAATTGTAGAACTCTGTCATATGAAATGCTGACCCCATTTTCATGCAGCATGTCGATGAGCTGCCTCTTTCTTGTCTTAGCAAACACAGAAATGCCGACGTAGATAGCAAAAGGTGTCTCATGGTCCTTCGAGTGTCTGTGGATTTGTGTTCCTACCATGTAGTTGGCAAAGCATTTGTACTGTAAGAGCTGTGACATAGCAAGGTCAGACTTCGATGCGCCAGGCTGGGGTTGGGATTTGATATCTGTACCATGTTCGATCATGCATACAAATTGAAGCAGTGAAATGTACTGCTAAAGTGTGACTTGTGCTGAAGCATGTCCCGTCGTATCATCCCAGCAGCCTTGGCCAGATGGATCGCGTCACCGTATTTGCTTGATTGTGCCAGGATTGAGCCAACATCCTTCTCAAAGGCCAGTAGGATATCTCTTCCTTGGTGATGAGCTTTCAGCTGAGGGATGTGGAAAAGTAGCTGGTCCTTCAGTCGAATAGCATGAACATCGGGCGATCCAACACCCAGCTGCTCAAGTCTCTGTCTGTAGAGTGTGACCAGGTCAGCAAGTCTGAAAATGGGTGGTTCATTACCTTCACTAGAAGCTTTCATGTGAGTGATGTAAGTGACCAGTTCAGAGAAAGCAGTTGGGTATGCGTCCTTGTTCGGATGAAGCTCTTGTGCTTCTTCTTGCTCATGAGCATTTCGGTGTGTTCTTTCTCGGTTGTACAGGTCTGCCAGCCAGCGAGGGTGATACTTCAGTTCTTGTGCCACAACATCTCCTGCGCTTAGTTTGGCAAGGAGTTTTCCATCGCTAAGTGTCTTCTCACAATCATTCAATCTCTTATTAAGTTTCATTGTCATTGCTCAGAAAAGGCGAACCTCTGCAGTTGCTACAGAGGAGAGCAGCAGTAGGAAGATACCACGAATGGTCAGAGACCCCAAAGCAACAGAATGCTTTCTATGTGAGGAAGTCGCTTCGAGAGATGACATAAGACATAAGTTTATGTTATACTACTACTGGCCTGGATGCTTTGGTCTGATAGATAAACATTATAGATCTATCCTCTCCTGTCTGGTTTGTTTAAGTGGAGAAGAAGCACTACCAATTGGTAATTGCGTATGATAAATTAGGAAATCACACAAATAACATCCCTCTTTCAATATTCTAAGAGCGCCTGTTCTGTTAAGAACAAGAACGTCTGTTAAACCACCAGGTCGAATCGTGCTCAATATAGATTCACACGATAAGCTTTACATGTTTCCGTTAGACATACTACATCAGTCCCCGTGTACACGTCAGGTAAAACAACAGTGGCTGTGGTGATTTCCTCATTCTGAAAGTGGAGAGGTCCCGTTAACATTCTTCCAACTTTTGCTGCTCTAGTCACGCTGGGAAAGTGAGTCTGTGAGGTCTTGAACTCGCTTTAACTCGTTATCCGCTTTCCTCGTAGTAGGCATGGTGAATAAACCTTTCAACCCTGCGGAGAGCAACGGTACAGAATTGCGCATGACATTGTAGGAAACACCATTAATTGTAATAGAATAACCACTTGGATGAACATCTATTAAATTAGTTCTAAGAGTTGTTAGACCTATTAATCCGTCAGCTGGTAAATTAAAATCTTGGACTACATAAAAATCTGCATGAAAGGAAACACCATGTCTAGAAAAGCGTAGCGGAAATGTTACCATCCCTGCAATGTCCAACTGCGTACCTGAAACTCCTTTGAGATCGGTGTCAGTAGGTCGAAATGAAAAATCTCAGTGAGGGGATTTACATTGTGGCTCTTGATAGGATGCCAAAGCTGATACATTTGCACATGCACCCGTATCAATATCCAGAGCTAACTTGAATGACCCAACTCTAACCGGAATGGACAACACTTCCGCTTTGTTGAGTGCTGCTATTAACGAGGCTGCAACAGAAGTACTGTTGTGCGTTGGTATTGATGTGCCTATCCTTCGTCGTTCTGGAACCGACGCTGGTCTTCCCCGGACTTCTTGTAATATATATTTTTTTTTTGCCCCCGATGGGGCTAGTTTATTGGGCACCCCCTTACATCCTGCGAAAAAGCCTGAAGGATCATGAGTTTTGTCAGCAAGTTACATTAACTGACAGAATGATGAGTGTGTGTGGGGGGAGGGGGATTCCCGGTACAATTTATCTGTTAAGGACAAAGCGTGGCAGGTCCCTAATAATGTCAAGTGCCAGGCCTGTTTCTAGGAGGAGGGCTATCTGGTCAGGGAGGGAAGAGGTGTAAGTGTATGCTGTTGTGCTACCTGGGGTGAGCCTGAGTCTATGTTCCGAATTCTTTGCATAATCGAGCAATCATCTGTGTTGTGGAAGCAGACTGATGGTACTCACTCCACAAATCAGCTATATTTACGTCACAGACGTAGTCTTTGCAGCCACTGAATACGTCTTGGGTGGTCCATGTCTCTGCCGTGTGTTGGTGGTTGGAGGGGTCTCTTCTTTATTCTTTACACCACCAAGCTGGAGCTTGTAACAAAAGTCAACTGTATGACCTTTCTTCTTGCAATGGGTACATTCTAAAGTTTGCTTAACTTTGTTACCTAAGTTCTTAGGAACTCGTTGATGCATTGGTGCTTCAGGTATATTTGTCCTAGCTAGTGGAGTACGTTCTTCTTCTAAACCAGTATGCCACAGTAATGGGGAGAACATAATTCCTCTACCTTTACCAACTGTGTATGTGGCGTTTATGCTCTTTAAATACCTAATACAGGAGTTAGGGCATCTGTATAGAAAAAGCGATCCATAGATGGTTCCAGGTGGGGGTGGTAGGTGGGTAACCGCACTCTTCCCTCCCACTATGAGTCTGCGCGCGCTGTATGATGAACGCCGGGTGAATCCACTTCACGACAGGGGAATACCTTCCACAGTCATCAGGTGATGACAGACGCTTTCCTTCACTTGTCGTTAACAGGAATTTCACTTCAACAATACCTCAATTGCGGTTAGTGGGAATAATTCTGCACCATCTTTGGGCGACAGAATGAGAAACACTCCATTACTATCGTCTCACTATGGGATATTCTTAACACTCGGATAATGTTTGTAACTCGTCACTGTAGGGTGTTTGTTTTTCTTGTTTTCACAAAACACCGACGCCTTGGTACGTAGACTGATATGTCGTTTTCATACCCACACGAGCTGCCACCTATATGAAACGGTTGGTTAATTCCAAGTTAACCAGGTTGGTTCACATATTTTATATTGGGATTTAGTAACGAAACCCAATTGAAGTTTCTTGTTTTATTAAAAAGTATTATGTATATAATTCCTGAGTGTAGATCAACCGCAAGTTCCACTATTTATGAGTGTGGTGAGAAAGGGATGGAGTCTATGTAAATACAGTAGATGTGAATCAACGTCCATTCGATATTACATTGTGAGTGAGACTTTGAGTAGTGACCCATCGAGGGAGAACGGAATAGACGCGTCGCTCTCCCTCGAGGGAAGACGGAGCCATCCACTGCGGTTCTCAAATAACGTCTTCCTCTAGTCAAGGATATCAAACTACTGCCCTCTTTAGGTGGCCATGAGCCAGCTACTTATGCCTTTACTCCGCGTACTATGACGCAGGTTCCCGTGGGCACACCTTATCACATGCATTGAACATGTCACCTCATAGCCAGTGGAAAGTTACAGGGGATGACTCAGTATATGAATCAAATGTAAATAACCCATTTATATAAGTCTTATGTTTGTGAAACAAGGTCCACTACGCACACACACACACACACACATATATATATATATATATATATATATATATATATATATATATATATATATATATATATATATATATATATATATATATATATATATTTCATGTAGATCCACAATGAAAACGTGGATAAGATAAATCTTGATAAAATCACACGGGTTTTTTAGTTAGTTTAACAAATTTATTGGCAGAGCTTGTAGTACAGTTTGCCTATTCTGAGTAATTCAGTCAGGTCTTGACACTGAGGGTGGTATCACTTCTCACTGTCACGCAGGACAGAGGTTCACACACAAAGAAATACATCATATTCATTAACAACTATATATGTATATAGGTCAGGTTCAAATGGATAATGTCACTGTTCACTGCCATGCAGGACAGAGGTTCGTACACAAAGAGTTGCATCATATTCATTGACAGTACATATACATATATGTAAACACACACACACACATATACATACATATACGTATATACATACACATATACATGTACACGTACATATACATGCACACACGCGCACATACATACATATACGTCGGTCAGATTCATGTGGGTAATGTCACTTTTCACTGCCATACAGGACAGAGGTCCGTACACAAAGAATGCATCATATTCATTGACACTATATATAGGTCAGATTCATGTGGGTAATGCCACTTCACTGCCACGCAGGACAGAGGTTCGTACACAAAGAAGGAAATACATCACATTCACCAGCAGCATATATAGGTCAGTGGATCACATACATTGGAGTCATATTCTAATTGAAGACTAATCAGTGTGGGCTAGCAAATTTGGGATAAACAGCAAGAATGTCCTCAAGCACACCTGATTCAATGAAGTAATTACATAGTTCAAGATACAGTAAGTCAGGTGGCCTGAAGTCTTTGACAGTGTCACATTCAATAATATAGTGTTCAAGTGTATGCTTCAAAGGTTTATCACAAAGTTTACATGCTGAGTGTTCCGGTATGGGTACAGCGTTACTAACTTGCAAAGGGAAACAACGGAGCACCTTAGCTTTCGTCTTTATTCAAGGCATCTTCAGTTGCTTCTGAAGATGTCTTGAATAAAGACGAAAGCTAAGGTGCTCCGTTGTTTCCCTTTTCCCGTGTGATTTTATCAAGATATATATATATATATATATATATATATATATATATATATATATATATATATATATATATATATATATATATATATATATATATATATATATATATATATATATATATATATGCTGATGACCACAAGGAAAGAAGAAAACACGAAGTTCCCAAGCGCTTTCGTGTAATTCACATCTTCAGAGGTGAGTACAGACTAGAGAGAGAAATACAAATCAAGGTATATATATACAGAGGAGGGTGAGACCAGGTCCACAATGGTCAGGTATTAGGTAATGACCCTACTAATCTTTAAATAGCACACAACGGTTGGTGGTCAGGTCAGATGATCAGGTGACCCGGCCTTCTCACCTGGTCACAAATCTTCTTAATTACAAAATTGTCCAGCTTGTACATGCCGTTACTCAAATTCATGTTGAATGCTTCGGTATGTTTAATAAGACTAGATTCTATGATGTTTCTACTATCAATTGAATTACATGGTAATATTGAGGAGGCATTATCCCAGTCAATGCAATGCTTGTTATCCCTCAAATGAACAAACAGAGCATTGGATTCCTGGCCTGTCCTAACACTGTATTTGTGTTGTTTAATTCTAGTTGCAAGATCTTTACCTGTCTGACCTAAGTAAAACATATTACATTCCTTGCAAGAAACTTTATAAATGCAACCAATTGTGTTGTTGAGGGAGTTCTTGATTAACATTTGTTTAACAGTGCATGAGTTTTTAAATGCCACATTGACGTTCCAGGTTTTTAGTTGTGAAGGAATGTGTGAGAAATTTTTGTGAAATGGTAATATTAAGATATTCTTATGGTCATGGGTGGGCTTGGGATCAGTTCTATAAAAAGTTTTCTTCGTAATGTTTAGGCATTTGTCTGTGAAAGATCTAGGGTATTTAAGGTCTGGTTGATAAAGTCAATAACTTACACATTAATTATGATTTTAAACTGGTCAGCTTTGATGTAACATCACTCTTTACAAAGGTCCCAGTTGATGATTTACTAGAGTTCCTCATAGATTCCCTGGATGATATTTCACTGCCCGTCTCGAAAGACGACTTCATCGAACTCATCAAACTATGTATTAAGGATTGCAAATTCGAATTCAATGGGGAATTTTATGCTCAAAAATTTGGTATGGCAATGGGTAATCCGCTCTCACCTGTGTTAAGCAACCTATATATGGAATTCTTTGAAAAGAAACTATTAAGTAATATTTTAACACCCTCAGCAGTCTGGTTTAGATATGTTGATGATGTATTATGTCTCTGGCCATGTAATGAGAACCTAAAAGCTTTCCTGCCACAACTTAACAACTTAGCCCCCTCGATCAAATTCACTGTGGAATTAGAGCAAGACTGTAAATTGCCATTCCTAGACTGTGTGATACACAGAATAGGTAGCACGTTTAAGTTCAGTATTTATAGAAAACCAACTAATGTGTGTTCATACATTCATTATTATTCTGCCCACCATAATAAAGTCAAACAGTCAGTATTTTCAACAATGTTTTTACGTGCCTTGGCGGCAGCGGGTGGAAGGATTGTTTCCCGTTCTGTTGTTAAATAATTAGCCATGCGGCCAGACGTGGTGTGACTCCTTTACCATCATTAATATTTTATATATTTTTTCGAGTTTTGCAGTTTCGCAAAGAATTTATCGGTTAGCAAAATCCAAGTTCAGCTATATGAATGTTTAAATTTAATTAAAAGAAAAACAAATATTACACCAAGATCTGTAATAATTATCTGGCTATCAGAGATTGCATTAAAAACATTATATCAAAAGTCAACCTCTTTTAGATCACTGGGTCATTATATGGCACATTAACTTAAAAGGTGTCTTAACTTTCATGGAAGGGAACATGGCTTTTTTGCTCAGTGTCCCATAAATGTCACATGCATATCCGTTCTCTCTAATCATTGTTCCTCTGGTGGTGAATGTGTGAAGTGTGAACCAGCAAAGTAAACATAGCAAGAGGGAGAATCGCTGACCACGTGCAAGTAAGTTATTATTTACTGTCCAAATTATCAGCTGTCATAGTGTTTGTCATGCTTACCCATAAATTTATCGATGTTCCTAAGACACTGCTGAATCTGTATACTCCTGTGCACAAGGAAAATTTGGCGCAACTTACCTTAGCAAGGCGATTTAAATTTTGCCCCTAAAATGTGACCTTTTTTAAGCTGAATAATGGATCTCACCCCGCTTAAGTGAGTAAAGCAAACCTTTGCTGAAAATTTTATGAACTTGTTGGTAGTGAGTATATTTATGGAGCGTGACATATCTGGCACACTGGTCAGAAGGTCCAAAAGAGGTTAATGAAGCCTGTTCTTCAGCATACTGTATGTGCCATAAACATAAGTTATTATTAAAGCTAAGGGAAATGTATTATTAATATTCAGGATTATGAAGTGTTATCTGCACGTGATCAGATAGCATGCATGCCTTTCTCGTTGATTTGCATTGTGTAGGCATGCCTATAATTGTACCAATTTATTTTATTTTTTATTTTTTTTATTATCCACCAACTGATTTTCATAAACCTTGGTATATGTATGCAGAGAGTGATTGTGAAGAGAATGTCTGAGTCCACAAGTCTCTGTCCACATTTTTACACCCCATGAACCGGTTTTGGTTATATTTACTTTTAACACCAACAGCTATTTCATGTTTTTCGTGTGGTTATATAGTAGAATACATTAATACAAGACTATTTTCTTTTGTAACACTTTTGGCCAAAATGTATAATAACCGAGATATTATTTTTTTTATAATAATGCTTCATAAAATAATAACTCAGGTATTGTGCATGTTGGCCAAAGGTGTTATAGAAGAAAATAATCTTGTATTAAGCATTCTACTATAATACTATGTGAATACAGAATATATATATACAGATTTATTTCTTTATTTATATATTTTAATAATTTATAAATTAATGTCTCGGTTATTATGCATTTCTACCAAAAGTGTTACAAAAGAAAATAGTTTTGTATTAACGCATTCTACTATATAACCACACAAAAATCATGAAATAGCTGTTGGTGTTAAAAGTAAGTATAACTTAAAGTTGGAAAGTGTGCGAAGAGAGCAATTATTTTTTTACACATCATATGATTGCTTTCTACCCCGTATTTACAGATTGTACAGAATGTCACGACCACCAGCCAAGAAACGATGTCATACAAATGAAGAGGATATTAGAGAATTTAAAGAATACTGGACTGAAAAATTTGGCATGATTAAGATAATAAAGCATTATGCATTTTATGTTCTGAATCAGTTGTTTGTAGGACTTCTTCTGTGAAGAGACATTTTGAAACTGTTCATAAAAACTTAAGTAATGTAACTGAGCAAGAACGAAGAGAATTAATTTCTCGTGAAATGATTAAGACAAAAAAACAGTCTGATGTTTTGATGAAATTTATTTCAGGTAGGCCAAGTTCCAACTTAGTTGCTGCTGGTTTTGAGGTTTCAAAAGTTATTGCCCAACATGGAAAGCCACTCAGTGATGGGGAGTATATTAAAGAAGCATGGCTAGAATGTGCTCCTTTCCTTTTTGATAACCTTTCAGAAAAGGACAAGATTATTCAGCGCATTAAAGATTTGTCTGAGTAGAAAAACAGTTAAGGATAGGATACTTAAGATGGAAATGAATACAACTGACCAATTAACAAAGGATTTAGCTTCATGTAAGTTCTTTTCTATTTGTGTTGATGAAAGCACAGATATTACATCATCAGCTAGGCTAGCAATTTTTTCTCGATTTTGTAGGGATGATGAGGTATGCGAAGAGATGATTAACCTTGTAACACTACCTGAGCGTACCACTGGGGCTGACATATGTAAAGCAGTTGTGAACGAATTATCTATTCGACAAATTGACATTTCAAAAGTAGTATCCGTCACAACAGATGGTGCACCCAGTATGATTGGTAAGGAAGCAGGATTTGTAAATCTGTTTGCAAAACATGTCGGTCATCCGCTGATAGGTTTTCATTGCATCATACATGAGGAGGCTTTATGTGCTAAAGCTGGTCTAAGGGAACTTCAAGAAGTGATGCAAACAGTCACCAAGGTTGTTAATTACATTTCTGCACGTGCCTTAAATAAAAGACAATTTCGGAATTTATTGAATGAGGTGGATTCGGTGTACAAAGGACTAACAATGTACAACAATGTTCGTTGGCTTAGTCGAGGATTTGTTTTGAAACGATTTGTTGAATGCATGGATGAGATAAATCTCTTTCTGATTAACCAACAAATGTCTTATAAAGAAATGTCTGACATCGTGTGGGTTTGTAAACTAATGTTTTTTGCAGATTTATGTGAACATTTAAATGACTTAAATGTTAAATTACAAGGCTCTGGTAAGACACTTGATGTTATGTTTGATTACATAAAGGCATTTGAAATGAAACTAGGAGTTTTTAAGAGGGATGTAGATAGTGAAAGATTTAGATACTTTCCAAACCTAAAGAAATACATCAATGATCTCACAAAGGATGACAAAACAGACTGCCAGTGTCTTCAGAAGCTATTTGTAAACATCATTGAGTCAACTGTTGAGCAGTTCTCAACAAGATTTGCTAGGTTCAGAGAATTAGAAGAGACTGCAAAATTCATTAAGTTTCCAGACAGTATAAAACTGGATGAACTAAACTTGCAGAAGTTTTCATGGATAGATATGGATGATTTTGAAATGCAATTGATTGAATTTCAAACTAGCTCAATTTGGAGGCAGAAATTTGTTGAGCTTAGAGCTGACTTGGAAAGTATTGAAAAGGATCGATTAGAGAAGGGAGTAAGAGAGAGAAATGCCGAAAACGAGGTACTGAGGACTTGGAATACTATTCCAGAAACTTTTGTCTGTTTAAAAAAACTTGCAACAACATTACTATCCATTTTTTCATCTACATATTCTTGTGAATCATTGTTCTCAGTGATGAACTCTGTTAAGTCTCATAATAGAAGTAGCCTTACTGATGAAACTAGTAGCGCATGTATATCTCTCAAGGTTACAAAATATAAACCGGATATAAATTATCTATCATCAGGGATGCAGCAGCAGAAGTCTCATTGATTCTAAATAAAGAAAAGGTTCACAATTATTCGTTCTCTAATTTTCATTTGATGTATTCTGTTAAAAATATTAAGGATTCGCTTTTGTTTAATATAATACAGTGTGTATTTTTGTAGGTAAAATAACTTTTATATTTTCTCTGTGGTTTTTATGCATCATTCATAAAGGATTAAGAATCAATAAAAGAATATCTTTAGTTTTATATCCTTTTATTGTGTTTTAGTCGAGTAAATCGATATTGAGCTTGGTATTGTAATGTACTGAAAAAAGTTTACAAAAACTAATGGCTGAATGATCTGATAAACAAATCAAAAATATTGTTTACTCTTTTGCTGATGCTAAAAATAACGTCTTTAAATTGTGTGGATGTATATGACAACTAGATTTACACTGAAATGCTAATATAAAACATCCACGCTAACAACAGGGAAGAACAACCACTAAGTAAAAATTCTGTCACTAATTTTTACATTCATTCAATATCCCATGATTTATAAAATCACTCTTACAAAACTCTCTGATTTTACCACCCCGGTGTGATTTCTGATTATTTGAAAAGGTTCTCCCATTACGTAAAAGATACCAAATAATATGTGACCCGGAAATTTTGGTTGGCACGAGAGAAAATTTTGTATCAAAGATTTGGTCGATTTTGGCACACACACTCAAAAAGGTTGCCCACCCCTGCCCTAGATCTTTCATAGACAAATGCCTAAACATTACTAAGAAAACTTTTTATAGAACTGATCCCAAGCCCACCCATGACCATAAGAATATCTTAATATTATCATTTCACAAAAATCTCTCACACATTCCTTCACAACTAAAAACCTGGAACGTCAATGTGGCATTTAAAAACTCATGCACTGTTAAACAAATGTTAATCAAGAACTCCCCCAACAACACAATTGGTTGCATTTACAAAGTTCCTTGCAAGGAATGTAATATGTTTTACTTAGGCCAGACAGGTGAAGATCTTGCAACTAGAATTAAACAACACAAATACAGTGTTAGGACAGGCCAGGAATCCAATGCTCTGTTTGTTCATTTGAGGGATAACAAGCATTGCATTGACTGGGATAATGCCTCCTCAATATTACCATGTAATTCAATTGATAGTAGGAACATCATAGAATCTAGTCTTATTAAACATACCGAAGCATTCAACATGAATTTGAGTAACGGCATGTACAAGCTGGACAATTTTGTAATTAAGAAGATTTGTGACCAGGTGAGAAGGCCGGGTCACCTGACCATCTGACCTGACCACCAACCGTTGTGTGCTATTTAAAGATTAGTAGGGTCATTACCTAATACCTGACCATTGTGGACCTGGTCTCACCCTCCTCTGTATATATATACCTTGATTTGTATTTCTCTCTCTAGTCTGTACTCACCCCTGAAGATGTGAATTACACGAATGCGCTTGGGAACTTCGTGTTTTCTTCTTTCCTTGTGGTTATCAGCATATAGAACATAAGAACATAAGAAAGTGGGATACTGCAGGAGGCCGACTGGCCCATACAGGGCAGATCCCTTTCACACCCGTCCCAGCACTTCCATGTGCCTATCCAACTTCGTCTTGAAGCTCCCTAGCGTCCCCGATCCTACTATAGCACTCGGTAGCCTATTCCACATATCCACAACTCTATTACCAAACCAGGGTGCTTGCCTATATCCTTTCTGAATCAGATTTATCTAATTTAAACCATTTGTTCTAGTTATTTCGTTATGCAGGCTTCCAGAACATCTTCCATTTGCATGGTAATCCACTTACCCACTTGTACACCTCTATCATATTTCCCCTAACTCCTACGCCTCTCTAATGAATGTAAGCTAAACTTTTCAGTCTTTCTTCATATGGAAGGTTTCTAATATTATGGATCATTTTTGTCCTTCTTCTTTTCTTACTCTCTCCAAAGAATCTATGTCCATTCTATAATAAAGGACGCAGAACTGAACCGCACATAATCCATGTGTGGCCTCACTAATGCTAGGTAAAGTTTCAAGATAACGTCAGCAGTTCTGTTACTACAGCCTAGATATGAACCCAAGTCACCTGTTTAGCTTTGTTTGCGAACGCTAATACATTGTTTTCTGGTTCAAGTCGTTGCTAACAAATACACCTTTCAAGATCTTTTTCACAAAACTGGAGTTTTCTATTTCCGTGTTACCTAGTTTATACTTAACGTTTGTATTCGTCTTCCCTATCTAGTAGTACCTTGCATTTATCAGTATTAAATTCATTTTGCCAGTCTACTGACCCTCATGTAAAGATTATCTAGATCTCTTTGAGTGTTTAAAAGTCACTGTCTGAATTTATCACTCTCCCCCATTTTGGTATCATGCAAATTTACTAATCCCTTCTAGTTATACTTTAAATCAAGATCATTAATGAATATAACAAACAGCAGAGGGCCTAGCCACAGATCCTAGGGAACTCAGCTTTTGACCGCACCCAGTCTGACTTTAATCCATTTGCTGACTCTTTGTTTCCTACCAGTTAACCATGACCTAATCCATTTAATACTAGTCCACCTATTCCACTGCTTCTACCTTCATATCAAATCTCATGAGGGACTCTATCAAGATGTGCTTTACTGAAATCTAAATAAATTATATCTATGACTTATCATTATCTACCGCTTCAAATACTTCTGAAAAAGCTAAGCAAATTTGTGAGACAGGAACGTCCCTAGGTAGACCCGTGCTGAAGAATGAATTAAGTTGAATGTTTCAAGGTGGCTTCACGATTTTGTAGCAACCAATTGACTCTAGCAACTTGCCTATGATTGACGTGAGACTAATGGGGCGGTAATTTGATGCTATTGATTTTTTCACCCTTTTTAATCGGAACTACATTTCCAAGTTTCAAGCTTCTGGCACTAGGCTGATTCTAATGACTTATTAAATAAAACTGCTAATGGATTACTCAACTCACATCTCTACATTCTTTTTAATATTCTAGCACTTCTTCCTCGTCTGGACCAGAGCGATTCCTTAGAGCTTAGTTTGTTAATTACTTTAAGCATCGTTACTAGTAATATTGATATTCATCAACATATTTTCTATACTGTCGTTATATACCTTATGAACTTCACAAACTGTGCTGGTTTTCATTTGTGAATACAGGGCGAAACGGCTTCTTTAACGTACTACATTTTCTAACTCATCATCAGTCATTTCTCCTGTCATAGTTTTTAAGGGGACCTATTGTATCTCTAACCTTTGATTTATACAGTTGATAAAAAGCTTTGGGGTTATTTTTCGATTCATTTGCTACCTTGATTTCATAATTTCTCGCACTTTCCTAATTTCTGTTTTTACCTGTCTTGTTAGGTTCTGATAGTAACCAAGTAAGTGATTTTCGCCTTTCTTAACTTTTCTATATACTCCTTTCTTTTTCCCTAGAAGATCTAAGAGTCTATTATTCATCCATTTTGGTTGGTTTTCACATCGGTGGTTTTCTTTTAGGGATGTGTTTATTTTTGGGCATTATTGATTGTCGCAATAAAGTGTTCATTAGTAGCTGCTAAATTAAATTCGGGTTATCCGTCCTAAGTTGACAGTTTCGGAGGTGTGGAAGTTAATCTTTTTGACCATAGGGTCATCCCTTAGGTCTCTCCTTATGCTACCGTAATTATTCTAAAATCGGGATCAAGGCCGAATTTTCCTTCTTCCTGCCATCCCATATTATGTTAAAATATATGGCTTTATGATCACTGTTTCCTAGTTTGTCTCCAATCCCCAACATCTTTTACTAGATTTTCATTACTGAGAACTAAATCAGGGATGACACCTCTAGTGGGCGAGTTTGAATTGATATAAAAAATTAATCTGTACTACTTCTAGAAAATCTTCAGATTCATTATTCGCCTGAATTTAGTTTCCAATCTATGCCTGAAAAGTTGAAATCGCCTAGAATACATACATTGTTTCTATCAGATGCCTTCTTCATTTCCTCCATAGCAATTTACCATCGTTCCTACTCAAATTAGGTGGTCATATATAACACCAATGACTACGGACTCTCATTGCCCTCACCAATCTCTCTACCCAAATACTTTCATTGTCGCTATTTGTTTTAATGTTTGATTTATTACAACACCCAATGACACCCTGATATACACTACCACCACCCCTCTCCTTCCTACTCTGTCAAATTTAAATAGGTTATATCCTGGAATGAAATTCTGCTAAAAATGCTTGCTGTTTGAATTTATCCATGTTTCCGTTATTGCAATTATATCTATGTCTCTTTACTAACAATAGCCCAGGCACAGGTCCATTTTGTTACACAGGCTTCTACTAATTATAATAAACACTCAATATATTTCTTCCGTTTCTATCTGTTTTACATTTATTACTTTGATGTTTGTTATTATGACTAAATATATTTTCAGCATTATCTACTTCTCTTTCACTACTTCCCAGGACCTGCTTGTTTTGAACCCATTTTCCCCGACCCTCTCTGCTGGCGAAACCCCCTTCAGGTGACAATTTCACGCTCAGGGATGCCAGACAAGCGTGTACTCCGTGCGACAGTACAGGTATTACGTTGCCATAAAATCGTTGCCAGTCATCAATGAATAACCCACAAGTCATCAATGAATGCCCAAAGTCATCAATGAATGCCCACAGTCATCAATGAATGCCAGTCATCAATGAATGCCCCACAGTCATCAATGAATGCCCAGTCATCAATGAATGCCCACAGTCATCAATGAATATATATGTATATCATCAATGAATGCACAGTCATCAATGAATGCCCAGTCATCAATGATACGTCTCAATGAATATATATATATATATATATATATATATATATATATATATATATATATATATATATATATGTATATATATATATATATATATATATATATATATATATATATATATATATATATATATATATATATATATATATATATATATATATATATATGTATATATATATATATATATATATATATATATATATATATATATTTATATATATATATATATATATATATATATATATATATATATATATATATATGTATATATATATATATATATATATATATATATATATATATATATGTATAATATATATATATATATATATATATATATATATATATATATATATATATATATATATATATATATATATATATATATATATATATATGTATATATATAAGAAAACATATGAACATAAGAAAATAAGGAGTCTGCAATAGGCCGGTTGGCCTGTGCATGGCAGCTCCTGTCGAGAGTTACTACCACTCTCTATCATCCATGAATCTATCTAGCCTCCTTTTGAAACTTTCCAGAGTTCCCGCTCTTACTACAAAGTTGCTAAGCTTGTTCCACTCGTCCACCACCCTATTTGTGAACCAGTTTCTTCCTATCTCCCTCCTAAACCTAAACTTATCCAACTTGAATCCGTTGTTCCGAGTCCTATCCTGCTCGGATATTATAAGAACTTTATCTATATCCCCTTTATTGATTCCTTTCACCCACTTAAATACTTCTATCATATCTCCCAGCACTCTTCGTCTTTCTAGGGAATGCAAGTTAAGTTTCTTTAACCTATCCTGATATGGAAGGTTTCTAAGTCCCTGAATCATTTTTGTCATTCTTCGCTGCACCGACTCTAGTGAATTTATATCCATTCTATAATAGGGGTACCAGAACTGAACCGCATAATCGAGGTGCGGCCTAACTAGCGCAAGATATAGTTGCAATAAGACCTCTGCACTCTTGTTACTTACACTTCTAGATATAAAACCCAATACTCTGTTTGCCTTATTTCGAACATAAACGCACTGTTTTCTAGGCCGTAGGTCCGGGCTTACAAGTACCCCTAGGTCTCTTTCACAAGTCGACTTCTCTAGGTTGATGTTGTTCAGGCTGTATACATTATAAGTATTTGTTCTTCCAATATTAAGTACGCTGCACTTGCTGGTGTTGAATTTCATTTGCTATTTTTCAGACCACCCCTGCAGTTTATTTAGATCCTCCTGTAATGCATTTGCATCCTGCCCTGAATTAATTTGCTGCCCTATTTTGGTGTCATCCGCAAACTTGCTTATGTCACTGCTGATCCCAGTATCTAAATCGTTTATGTAGATTATGAACAAGAGTGGGCCTAGTACTGACCCCTGGGGAACCCCACTGGTTACACGGCCCCACTCAGATTTAACACCATCCACGCTGACCCTCTGCGTTCTATCGGTGAGCCATAATTTTATCCAATTTAAAACTTTCCCCTCGATACCATGAGCCTTAATTTTTCTCATAAGCCTCTGATGCGGTACCCTGTCAAATGCTTTGCTAAAGTCTAAGTAAATAACATTGTAATTTTCGTCATTATCTGCTACCTCGAAGACTTTCCTAAAAAACGTCAGCAGATTTGTTAGACAAGATTTTCCCTTTGTAAACCCATGTTGAGAGTCATAGATTAATTTGCTTTTCTCTAGATGCGATCGGATGCTATCTGCTATAATTGATTCAAGAAATTTCCCCACTACTGACGTCAAACTGATCGGCCGGTAATTTGACGCTGATGCTCTGTCTCCCTTTTTAAATATGGGTACTACATTCGCCTGTTTCCACAACTCTGGCACAACTCCAGTGTCTAATGATTTTGTAAATATGTTTACGAGGGGTCCGCTAATCTGTTCCCTACACTCTTTTAAGACTCGAGGAAGAATTTCATCCGGCCCTGGGGATTTTGTGGTCTTTAGTTTATTTATCTTCTTAAGAACATCCTCTTTTCTGATAGTGATATTCTTTAATTTCTCTTCTTCCTTTCCCTTAAATATCTGGAATTTCATCGCAAATTTCTTCTGTGAAAACTGATAAGAAGTAGCTGTTCAATGCTTTGCTCATGTATTCACTGCCATTTATCAATTCTCCCCTCCCTGACTTTAAAGGCCCAACTTTGTCTTTGACCTTTGTCCTATATACCTGGAAAAATCCCTTGGGATTCGCCTTGGATTCTCTTGCTATTTTGATTTCATAGTCTCTCTTTGCTTTCCTTACATTTTTCTTAACATTCCTAGATAGTTCATTATACCTGTTTCTGAGCTGCTCCTCCCCTCCCCTTAATTTCTTATATATTCCTTTCTTTATTCCTATGTCATGTTTAAGTTTTCTGGTCATCCACCTTGGCTCATATATATATATATATATATATGTATATATATATATATATATATATATATATATATATATATATATATATATATATATATATATATATATATATATATATATATATATATATATATATATATATATATATATATATATATATATATATATATATATATATATATATATATATATATATATATATATATATATATATGATACAGTTGTGTTCTGACCTCACTAGAGGAAAGGTCATGGCAGGCTTAGCTCCCGGGGATTAATTGTCAGTAATGGCTTGTGCTTGTTGTGAACAGGGCTGTGCCCTTCTGAGGGCCAAGTAAGAAAACTTGAGGGCCAAGGAAGAAATCTTGAAATTAAAGGAAGTGATAGCGAGGATGAAGGAAGAAACGAGACAAGGAAAGCCCGTGTCTGAAGAAACCTCAGGCGAATTGAAGGTTGTGAGGAGAGAGACGACCAAACTGGTGGTAAAAAAACACACCAAGGATAAGACAACAGCAGCTAAGTGTACCAACTCTCTCAGTCCATTGATAGGCGAATTGGACGTTAGTATAGTCAGGGACAAGGCTGATAAGTAAGGTAAGAAAACCTTAATTGCTGGCGATTCCCAGGTACGGTACCTGGACAGAGCTTTTTGTGGAAAAATTAAAAATTGGATGAGGGTATGTTTACCAGAAGCTGGGGTGGGAATATAGTTGACAGGATGGACAATATCTTGTCTGGTAATGGGAACAAACCCAATATCTGCCCCAATGCAGGAGGCAAAGATACTGGCCGTTGTAAAAGTGAGGAGCCTCTTGTAAAGATCAAGGCAGCCATAGAACATATTACGTCGAAAGGAGGGATCCCTATCATATGTGGTGTCCTACCCAGAAGGAGAGTTGGCAATGCTTGGTTGGTGTCAACGGCCGTCTTGATAGATATTGCAAGTCAATATCAGTCCCATTCATTGACAACTGGGACAACTTCTACCGCAGAAGGGACCTTTATGCTAGGGATGGGGTGCATATATCTAGGAATGGGGTGGCAACCCTGGCTGGTTCTCTCGAGAGGGCAGTTCAAAATATATGGAAGTCTTTAAACTGCTAGGAGAACATATGAGCACGGGAGTAGAGGAGACTGCAGTGGGAACGGATAGACAAAGTGAAAGGTTACAGGGAAATCGTACTAGGAATTCTGAAAAAAAATAAATTAGGCAGGGAGTTAAAACCTAAATGCGACAGAGAGAGGACTCAGAAAACGACTAACTTAAATGTCTACTATGCACACAGTAGAACTATGAGAAACAAAATGAATGAAATCAGGGCGTTGGTATGTACTGAAAAAAATCGATATAATAGCATTCACCGAAACATGGATAAACTCACGTGAGTTACCTGTCGAATACCAAATTGCGGGTTACAAATTATTTCATACCGATAGGCAGATTAGGAAAGGAGGCGGAGTAGCAATCTATATCAGGGATAATCTGAAGTGTGAAATAAATAAGGAAATAAAAACTCAGTGGAATACAGAAACAATTTTGATAGAATTAATCGGTGGTAGGGAAAAATTAATCACAGGAGTAATATATAGACCTTGATAGAGTTAATGAGAGACTTATTTGAGATGAAATGCGCAGGGCCTCAATACATAGCAAAGTCTGTATAGTAGGCAACTTTAACTCTGGATTGACCTTCTGGGTAATGCAGAATCATAGAATTTTCTTGAAACAATCCATAACTGTTTCCTAAGCCAAAGTATAACCGAACCCACCCGGGGTAATAATATACTCGATTTAGTTCTGTCAAACAGAGAAAACCTCATTAGTAATGTCGAGGTTGCGAACGAACTTGCTAACAGCGACCACAAGGAAATTAGATTTCAGTTAGAATTTCAGAGCACCCACAAGGAAAATTCCACTAAAGTCCCAGATTTCAGAAGAGCAAACTTTGATAGATTGAAGAGGCAGCTGAGAGAAAGGGGTTACACGCTTGGTGGTGAATTCATGACCTCACATGAGGTGACCTCACACAATGTACCCACAGAGGGCGACCTTACCTTACCTGGGGACTTGATGGTTGAGGATGACCTAATAACGAGATCTGGGTTTGACGAGTTCCACAACAATTTAAATATTAAGTTACTTAATGCACAAAGGCAGAACATACCATACAGAAAACTCAGATCAAAGAACAATGACCCTAAATGAATAAATAATTGTTTAAAGAATATTATTGGACAAAGGAAAGCTAAATGTAGAAGAATGAATCGTGGTGAATTTTAACTCCGAGATTATTATAAGGTATTGGCCGGTAGGGTTAATACCGAGATAAGGAAAGCAAAGAGGAATAATGAACTGAAGATAGCAAGGGAGGCGAAATCAAACCCCAAAGGACTCTATCAAATGTATCAAACTAAAACACGAGAAAAGATTGGACCAATTCAATCAGATACCGGCAAGCTAACTCATAACGACAGACAAATGAGCAATAATCTGAATAAATATTTTTCAACAGTTTTCACCACCGAAAATTTAAAGACGATACGAGAGGCCCCAACTCTATACAGAGATAGTGAAGACATTTAATTAAGTGAGATAGAAGTGACTAGTAACGATGTTAATAAGCAAATAGGCAAACTAAAGCCTAGTAAGTCACCAGGTCCGGATGAGATATTTGCCAGATTATTAAAGGAATGTAAGGAAGAGCCTAGTATGCCCTTAGCAAAGTTGTTTAACATGTCCTTAAATCCGGGTGTAGTACCATAATCCTAGAGGATAGCTAATGTGATACCGATTTTCAAGAAGGGAGATAGATCACTATCCTCTAACTACCGCCCAATCAGTCTAACATCAATTGTAGGCAAATTACTGGAAGCAATCATTTCAAACACTATTAGAAATCTCCTGGAGAAGCACAAGTTGATCAATGATTCGAAACGTGGCTTCACAAGCGGGCGTTCATGTATAACTAATCTATTAACATTCTTTTCACCTGTTTTCGAATCAGTGGAGGACGGTCACCAAAGCCTTCGAGAGAGTCCCCATGTATAAAACAGCCACAAGTCCTGAAAGGTCTAGTAGAGTCTCAATCCAATACAGAGACTACTGCACCGACAACATGCTCCTTATTGAAAACAACCTAATGAATGCTAACTGGGATCTTGACTATGCCTCCGATAACTCTAAAGTGAACAGCTGCAACTTTTCTTGCATCTTCAATGCTTGCTTTGATAAATGCTTCCCGCTCAAGACTAAGTCAGTGAAAACTGTATCCATTTCCAAACCATATATCACGAGCGAAATTAAGATAATGATAACAGAAAAACGCAAACTTCAAAGGAAACTTGCAAAAAGACCCATGACTTTCGGTGATGCTTACCGAAGTATCAGAAATAGAGTAACTCAAGCAGCATCAGGCGACAGTAAGAAAACCTGGAATGTCATAAATTCTATTTCAGAATAAGAACACTCAGCCTTCGGCCCCCTACTCAGCTTTTATGATAAATGATTCAGTTGTAACGGAACCCTCCCCTATTGTCAACCACTTCAATGAATATTTTATTAATGTTGGCAAAAATCTTGCAGAGAGCATCCCTGATCACCATGAGGAATTTAGATCCTACCTACAAAACAGACAGCAAAATGAGTTATTCTAGTCCCCTGTCTCAGCAGATGAATTACTGGCCATCATAAAAATGTCCAAAGATGCAGCAGCAGGCGAAGACAATATGTCAATGAGCATCATTAAAAAAGTATCTCACTTATTACTACCTGTTCTCCTACACATTTGTAACTCCTCCTTCACTAGTGATGTCTTTCCTGATAAACTAAAAATTTCTAAAGCTCACCCAGCATATAAAAAATCTGGGGACAAAGGTCTCTTCAAGAAATACCGCCCCATATTAGTCCTCCCAGCCTTGAGTAAGATCCTGGAAAAGCTAGCATGTAATAGACTAAATTCCTTCTGCAATGCCAATAACATCTTAACAGACTCCCAGTTTGGATTCAGAGCTAGAAGGTCGACTGAGAGTGGTCTGCTATCCTTTACTAATGTCATTTTAAATTCCTTTGATGACAGTCAGTTCACAGTTGGTATATTCTTGGACCTCTCTAAAGCCTTCGATACTGTCGACCATACCATCCTCCTTTCAAAACTTGAACATTACGGCGTTAGGGCCCTGTCTCACAATTAGTTTACCTCATATCTGTCCAACAGGATGCAGTATGTCTGCTATAATAATCACCAATCTGACTCCTCGCCAATATTGTATGGAGTCCCCCAAGGTTCCATACTCGGTCCAGTACTGTTTTTGTTGTACATAAATGACATAGTCCACGCCAGCACATTCATAAAATGCAACTTATTTGCAGACGATAGTAATCACTATGCCAGCAATTCAGACCTCCATTCCTCGATGAGAACTATGAACACTGAAGTAACTAAAGTCAGGACCTGGGTAATACGTAATAAACTGACCTTAAACCTTGAGAAAACACACTACACGATCTTTCACAGAAGGAAAAAGTTACCCCCAGACTTGGACCCCCTGTACCTTGGTAATACAGTCCTCAAACGCGAACAAAATACTAAATTCCTCGGAGTTATTGGTGATGAGAAACTTAACTGGAGAAACCACACACAAGCCATTCACAGTAAAGTCAATAAACAGTGCAGTATTATGTATCACACTCGACAGTCACTCACTCTCACAGCAATGAAAGAAAACTATCATGATCTTCTTTGCGAACACCTGCTACACTGTCACACACTATGGGTGGGGGGGGGAGGGGGACTCTGGCTCTTCAAAAACACAATCCCTGGTTACTGCACAAAAGAGAGTTATACGGACAATGACCTACTTGAAAAAAACAGATCACACAAACGAAAAATTGTTAAATTGAAAATGTTAAAATTCGAAGATATTAACACCTACTGCTGTGCCCTCTTTGTTTACAAATCTATCAATCACTTGCTTGACAATAATTATTTCCAGTTCCGGAATAATCAGAGATACAACTTAAGGCACCTAGAGCTACTAAGACCACCCCCCATGCACTACTCTCAGTCCCAGACCTCCATGAAATATCATGGTGTGAAGGTGTGGAACAAATTACCCCCCACCCAACCGAGCAAAGACTACGCTCCCTTCCTTTAAATCATCTCTTAAAATATATCTATTGTCTAAGTATTAATATTTCTTGTAATACCTACTGTATTTACAGTACCTGCTTGTATTGTACCATCAAAACCGTTTTATCGGAAATCATCATTAAATAGATAAGAAATTACTATTGCAATAAATATATTTGCCAACTAAACATAATCCTGACAGCTCTGTCCTCTTGCTCAACCTTATTAATGTACAACCCATGTTGTATTGCTTCCCCATTATATTTATGTTTTTCAATTCAATAGCAATTTATGTATATACTTATAAATAAAAAATAAATAAATTATTAGATAAATAAAATAAATAAATATTGAAGTGAAAACCGTGGTAACATTATGAGATTTTCTTATTTATTGTACTATTCCAGATGATACTAAATGTTACATAATACTTCCTTAAGATTAATGTACAGTATATATCAGGTGCCTACAGGAGAGCTCAGGTTCTCAACTGGGTCAGCCATGTTGATATTGTTTTTTTTTATCCACTCTGTATCTGTGTTTTTTTTTTGGGGGGAGGGGGGGTTATATAAACTGTTTTAAATCAATTCAATTCATAACTGTACAAAATATAAACATACATTCTGTAAACCCTACCTACTAAAATATAATAATCAAGACATCTTAAAAGTCTTTACCTTAAGCTTAGAATTTAATCTAAAGAAAACGGGACACAATAGACACTAAATACAATGGATAACTGAAACTAATATTGAGGGAAAGGGGAGATGACCGTAACAACACCAGGAGAAGAAACTGCCTCACGAAGCTACTCGACCCCAGTGAGCACCGTTTCAGAACCAGTTTTCCATCTGCCTATGAGACCGAGGTATCGATGCAAGTGTGTCTGCCTGCTAAGGTGAGTCTCTCTTCTGCAGCCTGTGGTGTTCCTCTTCTCCCGGGAGTGTGGATCAGTGCTTCCGTTTAACGGAAATTCGTCTACTAGACGGTAAAAAAAATAAACTCGATGACGTAGTCGGTAGACCGTGACGTCACTGTTCCGACTCTGGTGGCCCGTCGGAAAAATATCGATATTATTAATTAGGCCTTTTGGCCTAATTAACTGATATAGAATAATTATGAGGGCATTTTATTTTATTTCCCTCATTTTATAATTGATAGTTTAGCAATACTGATTTATGATGAATTGGCATTAGAGGATGACGTCTACTTGGAAGACAAACAGCCATTTTTTTAAACACTCGGGTAGGCACCCGAAAGACTTATCCCGAATGTTCAAACTAGTTATTTATGAATAGAAAAAGTGTCTGAAGTACGGAAACGTATATATTTTTAGAGGCAGCCGTGTACCCCCGTGATGTTTTACCTTCAACTCAGAAGATTTTTCGTCTCCCATGGCCCATCTCCAATTTTATCAAGTATTGAATTCCTACAATCATCCTCTTATAGCTTCAAGTATGTTAAGTAACGCACTTTTGTTTGTGATAGATAGATGTAATACCATTTCCAATTCGCCAATATATTATATAAGAAAGATATAATATGAGCCAAATGTACTTGGTAGATTGCAGTGGTAATAGTAAGTGCCATCTGTGACCCACGCTGATAATTACCATGGAAAAAAATTCTATTGCTACATTTCATTGTTTGGGTTGTTGTTGTTCCGGTTGTGTTTAGGTACTACAAGTACCAATGTTTTTAAGTTTAGATTAGGCTACGTAAAATATTTTTTTAGATGAAATATTCGAACTCAGGGTTAGAAAAAATGGCCGAAATTGATTAATGATTTTTTCAATCACTCGATTTAAATCGTGTCAGTCCTATCTTACATCACTGGAACAACAATAAACAAAAGTAAATATACTATGGACAAATTTCTTAATGCAATTCTCTGTAATAGCTATGCAACAATCTTGTAAACTATTATCAAAAGGAATTTACCTAATATACAATAGTTACCGCAATATATAAATAATAGATAATAGATTTTGTTTTATTTTTTCAGGCTGGCATTATAGCATTATGGTATGCAGAGCTAGCTGGTGCTGTGAGGACTGTTATTAGAGACCATCAAAATCCTTTTGCTTATCTCTCTGAGGAGGAGTTCATCAAGAGGTATAGGCTGTCCAAGGAATGCATCCATGAACTTCTTGAACGAGTTAAGCCACACATGCCAAGAGTTCAAGAAGGACGAGGCAAAAAATTTCTGGTGTTACAATAGTATGCGGTCTACAAGATAAATGGGTTAAGTTAGCTTAGGTTACATTAGGTCAGGTTAGGTTAGGTAAAGTTGGGTTAGGTTAGGTAAAGTTTGGTTAGGTTAGGTTAGATTAAATATATCTTTGTAGACCGAAACTCTAAATCTTGGATTTTGGTCTTTGTTTAGATGTGTACAATATTGGGTATTTATTCAATGTTATGCAGTAATGCAAAAAAGGTGGAGGGGGGGGGGGGTGACATCACCACTATACAGTACTCAACACCCATGAAAACCCCTAAACCCACCTCCCATGAACAATAATACCACCAGGCCATAATTACAGTGCAGTAATATCATCATTACCCATAATTCTCCAATATGTACTAAGAATTGAAAATAGCTCGGAGTTTTTTCTGGAAAATTTTCAACATTCCGGGTCTGTGAACGAGTTTTCAAGGTTGAACAACGGGTTATTTTTCTTAGAAAATTCCGAAAAATCTCTTAAACCAGGCCTTGGAGCAAATATCAGGCACATTTTCTGGAAATTTTTATGAAAATTTCCTGAAACTCTCCATGTTTTTTCCCGGGTCTCCGAGAATAAACAAAAAATATTAAATTCAGAAACTTTTAGAAGTAACCGGAAAATTTTAGGGATGTGGAATTTTTCATGGTTTGATAGTCTTGTTATCTGGAAGTCTCTCATCCCGGGAAGAGCTCTGCACCAATTATTCCGGCTAACGGGGATATCACCTGTATGCTGCACTTTATAGAGGGTGATTCTCTGAAGAACTCAAAATGTAACATAGAAATACATATCAGGATACATAATCAGGATAAGTAATTTTAGACAAAACAGTAAATAAAAATAAAATTATCCTACAGGATGCAGTTTTCCTCATACCTGCAACTCATAACTGCATTGAGATACTTTAGCAGTGGCAGCTTCTAAATTAGTATGGCAGACTGCTTGCAGATTTTTGTCTCATCAGTTTGCAAATTTGTCAGAAGCCTTGCAACTATTTTGACCTTTACGGTAAAATATTACACGCACTTTCCAGAATCAGGCAGCATACAAAACCTTGTAGATGAATTTCACACCATTGCAGGGATGTCTGGTGTAACTGGTTGCATTGATGGGTCTCATATCCCTATTAGAAGCCCTGGAGGGAACACAGCTGAACTACATCGATGTAGAAAGGGGTGTAATTGATACATGGTTTTGATTTGTATAATGTAGTTTGCTTGAAAGTAGAGCAAGTGTAAGGGCAAATGGAAGCATTATTGGTTTGGTAAAAAAAATGATTTAGATAATAGATTATATTATCAAGGTTATTTTTCAATAAATTTTTTGGCTTTAAATAACACATTTTATTTCCTCCAAACATTATCACAGTTCAACTTGAAACAGAATTTCAATTCACACAAAATTAAAAAGGGATTACACTGGCATGACTAAAGAAAAATATATCACAGTACAGTACAGTACAATTCAGTACAGGTAAAATTATATCATTCAAACAGTTTAGTATTTTGCTTGAAATATTAAATGTACACATTTTTAAAGGCTTCAAAGTACTATACTGTACTGAAATAGTTTGCAAGTGTCAGAAAAATCCATAAACAATTTAATTCCTCTGAATAAGAACAAGCAGTAAAACCAAATTCATCACAATACCTGTACAGTAAACAGTGCTGTATATAAATTAATAGTAATCATTCTTCGTTTGAAATTGGAAATACAGTAATAGCAATTATAATTGCTATTACTGTATTATCATTCTTGAAAGATTTTAGAAGTACTGTACTGTACCTGTATTAAAATTGTAATGAAAGTACAAAAGAATTATGAAATAAATAATGATTAAAATTTCCCAATAAGTATGAGTATATAATACACAGTATCACAGTACAGTATATTGTATATGAAATTCTAGCCAAAAACATGTTGAAACTCTTTGCGTTCACAAGAAGTAAAAGAACAAAAAATCATAACAAATGTTTGAACATAAGAAATATGATTTCACATCTCCATTTTGTAGGTAGTAGGTAGTAGGCAGCTATCAACCAGGAAGGTACTACCGCCTGGAAAGATATTGGAAGCATAATGTGTTGTCTAATAGTAGACCATGTTGCCATATGGCAATACGAAAACTGTGACCAAGTCCCAGGTTGCTGATCTGACTTTCTGCCACATTTACACACAATTGCATGGTCTCAATTGTTTCTCTTACTTTGAGAACACATCATACATACTGTATATCGTTTCTCACTATTGATCTATTCAAAAAAAAAAATATATATATATACAGTATCTATATATATATATCTATATATATATATATATATATATATATATATATATATATATATATATATATATATATATATATATATATATATATATATATATATATATATATATATATATATATATATATATATTTTTTTTTTTTTTTTTTTTATGGTTCTTATTTTGTTATTGTTATTATTGTCGTCGTTGTTGTTGTTGTTGTTGTTGTTGTTTATTATTATTATTATTATTATTAGTGTTATATTATTATTATTTTAGTTTTATTTTTTATTATAAATTTTATTTACTATGAACTAATTATTATTATTATTACATTTTCTGCCCCCAGGCCCTGACGTGGGTCAGTGACCCAGCCTGGGGGCTAATCAACGCAAAAAAAAAAAAAAAGAACAGTATAATGTATCTGACATTAAATCACAAATAAAGTTGAAAGAATCTATTTGTTTTCGCAAAAGAAAAAAAATCATAAATGTTGGAACATGAAAATTTTTTTCATATTCTCCATTAAGTGCAAAGAAAAAACAGTAAACAGAAAGCATTCACAGTTTATACATTATCAATTATGACTGTGATGGCAAAGTCTCCATAATTTAACTAGATTGCCCACAGCCAGGGTAGAATTATGGCTGCACTCTTGACATAGGGCTCAACAATTGTAATGCTTGCTCTAAATACATTATACATAGCTTGGGCTGATAGTGTATTGTACATACTGGTGGAGACCTTTAAAGCCTCCATTATTGCACCATTCAGTTCTTCTGTACTGTCCTTAATAGTGCATTGAAGCATTCATTCCTCTTGTTCACCTGCTTCCTTTTCTTCCCCACTTGACTGGATGTTGCTGCTGCTGTTGCCTGTGGTGGCACGGGTGACCCTGATGTTGGATCAGTTGATCCAAGTGTTCCTGCTGGTGCAGGCGCTGGCATAATTGGTAATGGTGTCTGCCTTCTCCTTTGAAGACGAACTTTTATCTCCACAACTTATGTTTCTGCTTCAATTTTGACGTGCAGATCGACCAGGTTTGTTTACATTTATCTTGAATAAGGCGTACCAACCCTCTTGAGTTGCGGCGTTCATGTTACTAAATTGTAACTCGGTGTTCGGTATTGATGTTCGAGTTTGACGAATCCATTTGACGGGTTACTAAACAGTAAACCGACATTCGGGATTGCTCTTCGGGCTTGCTGCCCCGAGCGTTTGAAAAATGGCCGAGCGACATTCATTTCGTCCTTTTCCATGTTTGAGTTCCAAGGGTGGATCCATGAATATCAAAAAGGGGAATGTCCAAGAAGTTTTGGGTGGGGGAACCTAGCCAGCAAAGCGAGCCCATCCATCGAGGGGGAGGGGAGGGGATTAGCTGTAAGCCCCCTAGAATTTTTTTTGAAATCTTACCAATATTATGGGCATTTTGAGGCCATTTGAAGCCATGTGCACTTGATATTAGGGGATTTTCTGATGTCAATAGTTATCAATTTTTACTATTCAAAAATGTCTGAGTACAATATTGCAATTAGAAAAAGTATTGCGGTTTTCTGATGAAAACGGGGGTCCCCCGCTGGATCAGCCTTGAGTTCATATGACTTTTAATGCAGAGTCAAAGTCAAAAGCATCTACACGCCATTATAACTCGACTTTCGGTGAGTAATTTACTGTTAATTCTTTATTTGTTGCTATTTTATAAAAAGAAAAACTAAAATCATATATATTATAATATTTATAATTTGAACAGTGCATTTTCTATGATATTCACCCGTGGTATCATTCCATTTTCTACTACTTAACTCTTTTATCTCTTTTATTCAATATAATACTGCTCCACCCGATTTTAAAGTTGTTTAAAGAATCTATTGTGCAATATTTCATATTATATATATATATATATATATGCATAATAATAGTAAAATGTAAATGAATTGTTACTGATATCTTATATATGTATCACATTTAACAAAGAAAACGTTTTTATGACGTCATGGTCTCTTAGCTAGTCACAAAGCGAGGAAGATAACCAATCAGAGCGTTCGGTAAAGCACAGTCGGAATTACGGCAGTCTTGGTGTGGACGACGAATTGTATTAAAGAAAACTACTGGTGGTGCTGTGATGGTTTGATGGTAGTCGACTACGGCGTTAATCCCTAGCTCCTTGCGGTTGGCCATTGCAACGTAGATTTGCTACCTGAGCTGCCATTTCTATCAGGTTTTTGTGTTGTTGAATATAATAGGTATATTTAATGTTTAAAGTAAGAATAATTAGGTAATATTCTGGTGTGTTTTGACAAATGCATATTTGTTACTTTTATTTTGACAATTGCATATTCTGATTTATTTGTGTTACTGAATGTACCTAATTAACTAATAATCAATATTTAATATAAGTGTTATTAAATTACTTAGTGTACATAATAATTTTCCTATCCCTGTCATAACTTATATTAGTCTGTCACAAACATTGATTCTTGTGTGTCTGTTCCTTACTTGCTGCATCCACGTATATCAACCCTTAGATTATTCACTCTCTATTTTTACTTGTCAACTTTGCCTTTCCTCAATGTTGTGGGTAGCAAGAAGGAACATCACAATACATACTGTATATCGTTTCTCACCATGGATCTTTTTTATTTTTTGCATTTCTTTAAGGTACTTTATTGTTATTAATATTATTAATATTATTATAATTGTTATTATTATTACCATTATTATTAATATTATTATTATTATTATTGTTGTTATTATTGTTATTATTGTTATTGTTGTTATTGTTGTTATTGTTGTTATTATATTTATTATTATAATTGTTATTGCTATTGTTATTATTTATAATAATATAATCATCTTTATTATTACTACTATTATTATTATCATTATTATTATTATTATTCATATTAATAATAATAATATGAATAATACTATTAATAATATTATTATTAATGATATTATTAATAGTAATATTATTATAAATATTATTAATAATATTATTATTCATAAATTATTAATAATATTGATATAAATATTAAAATAGTATTGATAGTAATATTAATAATATGTTTAATAATAATAATAATAATAATAATATTAATATTATTATTATTATTATTAATATTAATAATATTATTATTGATAAATTATGAACAATATTGATATTAATATTAATAATAGTATTGATTATAATATTAATTATATGTTTAATAATAATATTATTAATAGAATTAATGATATTATTAATAGTATTTATATTATTAATATTAATAGGTAATAATAATAATAATAATGATAATAATAATAATATAATATAATAATAATAATAATATTATAATTATTATTATTATTATTATTGTTAATATTATTGACCTGTGCCTTGGTATGTGTGTGTATATATATATATATATATATATATATATATATATATATATATATATATATATATATATATATATATATATATATATATATATATATATATATATATATATATATATATATATATATATATATATATATATATATATGCTGATAACCACAAGGAAACAAGAAAACACGAAGTTCCCAAGCACTTTCGTGTAATTCACATCTTCAGGGGTGAGTACAGACTAACAAGAAATACATAGCAAGGCATATATTATAAACAGTAGAGGAGAGTGAGATCAAGTCCCAAGGGGACAGTGAGTGTCCACAATGGTCCGGTCACTTGGCAGTAACCCTACTAATCTTCATAAGCACAGCAGCAGTCCGTAGTCAGGTCAAAGGGTAAGAAGACCCAACATTCTCACCTGCTTACAAATCTTCTTAATTACGAAATTATCCAGTTTGTACATACCTTTACTCAAATTCTTAATTGACGCAAGTGTCGAACACTGATTTTTTTTTACGGGAAGAGCCCACCCGGGCATAGGTCATCGACCTACAACGGGGCCAGGGGGGCTAAAAAAAAAAGGAGTAAACAGAAATACCACGAAGGTGCCGGAAAACCAGCTTTTTGAAGTGTGACAGGTTGTTTGGCTATGGAAACACAGACGAAGGCAGAGCATTCGACATTTGGCTGTGTGAGGATAGAAGAATGTACTTTAACGGGTTATTCTAATGTGACCGACATCCACAAAAAAACGGTGGGAACCGCGGGCAAGACGAACGTTACCAGCCAACGGCCTTACCCGCTGTACAAGTGATGCCAAATCCACAGAACATTGCCCGTTAAATTACCTTTAAAAGAACATAAGAACATAAGAATGTAGGAAACTGCAGCGGGCCTATTGGCCCATACTGGGCAGTCCCGTTTACACCCAACCCCTATTGCTCATATGAGCATCCAACCTATGTTTGAAGCAATTCAGCGTATTCGAGTTAATGATGATATTTGGTAACTTGTTCCATTCATCCACTACTCTGTTTCCAAACCAGTGTTTACCTATTTCACGCCAAAATCTAAATTTGTCTAATTTAAACCATTGTTACGAGGTTCGCTCCTGGTTGGATAATTTGAGTACCTTTGTAATGTCCCCTTTGTTTAGCCCTGCCTTCCACTTATACACCTCTATCAGGTCGCCCCTGCTCTACGTCTCTCGAGGAGTGCAAATTAGATGCTTTAACCTGTCTCTGTCTCAAGGTTCTAATGCGGGATGTCTTGTCATTCTCCTCTGAATTCTTCCAAGTTCTATATCCATTCTGTAATACGGTGACCAGGGCGAACTGCGTAATCCAGGTGTGGTCTCACAAGAGCAAGATAGGATTTTAGGATGACCTCGCTAGTCTTGTAACTAACACTCCTTTGTATGAACCCAAGTACTTTATTAGCCTTATTACGAGCAAAAACACATTGTTTACTTGGCTTAAGGTTCCTACTTATCATTACTCCTAAATCTCTCTCGCAGTCGGATTTCTCTATGGCATCGTTGTTCATCTGGTATCTGGTTTCCCTGTTTACATCTCCTATACTGAGTACTTTACATTTGTCGACATTGAATTTCATCTGCCATTTTTCAGACCATTCGAAAAATTTGTTTAGATCTTCCTGTAGTTTTGCCGAGTCCTCGTCAGATTTGATAACACGTCCTATTTTAGTGTCATCAGCAAATTTACTTATGTTGCTGTCTATGCCGATATCTATGTCGTTTATGTATATAATAAACAATAATGGTCCAAGTACTGAGCCTTGGGGAACTCCACTTGTGACTTGCTCCAATGGGACTTAGTGCCGTTAATGCTCATGCTCCAATGGGACTTAGTGCCGTTAATGCTCACTCGCTGTTTCCTGTCCTGTAACCAAGCCCTAATCCATTTAAGGATGTCACCTTTGATGCCATGAGCTTCTACCTTTCTAATTAGTCTTTCGTGGGGGACTCTGTCGAAGGCTTTGCTAAAGTCGAGATATACCACATCATAATTGTGCCCCTCGTCCACTGATTCGAAAAATGATGAAAAGAATGTTAGTAGATTAGTTAGGCAAGAACGTCCGCTTGTGAAGCCATGCTGGGAATCATTGATCAATCGGTGCTTCTCCAGGTGATTTCGAATAGAGTTTGAAATGATTGCTTCCAGTAATTTGCCTACTATTGATGTTACTGATTGGGCGGTAGTTAGAGGATAGTGATCTATCCCCCTTCTTGAAAATCGGTATTACATTCGCTATCATCCAGGATTCTGGTACTACACCTGTTTTTAATGACATGTTAAACAACTTTGCTAAGGGCATACTAAGCTCTTCCTTACATTCCTTTAATACTCTGTAGAAATATCTCATCGGGACCAGGTGACTTATTAGGCTTTTAGTTTGTCTATTTCCTTACTAACATCGTTACTAGTCACTACTATCTCACTTAATTTGTTTTCTTCACTATCTCTGAATAGAGTCGGTGCCTCGGGTATCGTGTTTAAATTTTTGGTGGTGAAAACTGTTGAAAAATATTTATTCAAATTATTGCTCATTTCTCCGTCGTTATCAGTGAGCTCGCCGGAGTCTGACCGTATTGGTCCAATCTTTTCTCGTGTTTTAGTTTGATACATTTGGTAGAATCCTTTGGGGTTTGTCTTCGCCTCCCTTGCTATCCTTACCTCGTTATTCCTCTTTGCTTTCCTTATCTCGGTTTTAACCCTACTCGCCAATACCCTATAATAGTCCCGGAGGTGAATTTCGCCACGATTTATCCTTCTACTATAGCCTTCCTTTGGCCAATGATGTTCTTTAAATAATTATTTATCCATTTAGGGTCATTGTTGTCTGATCTGAGTTTTTGTATAGTATATTTCTGCCTTTGTGCATTAAGTAACTCACTATTTAAATTGTGTCGTGGAACTCGTAATCTCGAATCTCGTATCGATGAAGTGTCATCTGTCAGGTTCACGGCCAAAGCGCGACACCCTCTCTCCAGCTGCCTCTTTAAACTGTCCAAAATTTGCCCTTCTGAAATCTGGTACTTTAGTGGAATTTTCATACGTCTGCCCTGAAAATCTACTGGAATCAATTTCTTTTAGTGATAAGCTGTTTGCAAGTTCGTTTCCTACCTCGACATTGCTAATGGGGTTTTTCTGTTCGACAGAGCCTAAATCCGATATATTATTATTACCCGTGTGGAATCCTGCGGTTTATATGTTGACTTAGAAAGTGGTCTGGATAGATCTCGAAAATCCTCTGATTCTGGAGTTACCCGTGGAGACAGTCAATCTATTTGGCCAAGGTTAAAGTCGCCTACTATAGACTTTTGTTGTTGTGTACGTGAAGCCCTGCGCATTTCATCCCAGATAAGTCGCTCGTGACGCTTTATCAAGATTGGGGGGGTCTATATATTACTCCTGTGATTAATTTTTCCCGACCGTCGCTTAATTCTATCCAAATTATTTCTGTATTCCTCTCAGTTTTATTTCATATTTATTTCACACTTCAGATTATCCTAACATAGATTGCTACTCCGCCTCCTTTCCTGGTCTGCCCTATCGGTATGGAACAGTTTGTAACCCGCAATTTGGTATTCGACTGGTAATTCACGTGTGTCTAAGTTGATCCATGTTTCAGTGAAGATACAATTATATCGATTTCTTCCGGTGCATACAAGGCCTTAATATCATCCATTTGTTTCTCATACTTCTACTGTTCGTAGTATACATTTAAGTTAATTAGTGTTCTGGAGTCCTGCACTTACACGCGTTTGGTTTAAACTCCTGTCTAATTTAGTTTGTCATCATTCCTAACACTATTTCCCTGTAATCTTTCCTTGTTTGCTCCACTGCGGTCTCCTCACCCCGTGCCCTATATTTCTCTTACAGTTTAAAGACTTCGCTATCTTTTGAGAGAGAGTGAAGCAACAAAGCGGTGAAAGAAAAAGAAGAGATATTGTCAACTAAAGGAGGATAGTTAATAAGACGAAATACTTTTGAGTCCACCTTATCTGGCAGATGGACAGAAGAAGAGCCACCCCAGATATGGACAGTACTCAAGTTAGGTCGAATGAATTCCTTATAAACTTGAAGCAACTGCTCAGGAGTGATGTAACCACCTGCATCTGTGCAGCATTCCCAGCTGGGAGGCAGCTTCAGCAATGTTGTGGATGTGTGTCTTCCACGACGTATTACAGGAAATGGTGAGGCCTAACATATCTATTTAAAATTTGGCAGAATGATTGAGTCCGAAATGTGATTGAAGGAAGATCATCTAATTTGAAACTGTAGTTGTTAATTACTGTGTTTTATTACTAATGAATTTAAACCAAGTTTCTACCTCCCATTCGAGATGCTGCACAGATCCGTATTGACAGATGAAATGATATCAGCTCTAGAAACAGATCTAGTTTGAGAATTAGGGAAAGGAAAATGAAGAAGAGTGAAGAGTAAAATCATCAGCGTAAGAATGATAGAATTAGTATAGTGTGAAATAAATCATTGGAAAACTAAGGAAAAATAGGAGAATGAATAGAACACTGTGGGACACCACTATTGGTAGAGAAAGCGAGAGATCGATCCCTCGACAACAACTGCCATGGATCGGTCTCAAGGAAGCCAGAAATTAGAAGCAAATATTGGGGAGAGAAACCATAAGAGGGAAGTTTGGAAAGCAAAGACTTGTGCCATACCCAATCAAATGCTTTGGAGATGCTGAGGGCCACTACGAAAAGTTCCCACAATCCCTAAGAGAGGATGACCAAAGATGGGTGAAGTAGATCACCAGTATCTCTGCCTGGCGACAAACATACTGGTGATCCGACAAAAAGAGATAGGCGTTGAAGGTGACAGAGAAAATGAGAGTTTAATATAGTTTCGAAAATCATAGAGTTAGCAATGGGGCGATAGTTAGAGAGATGGGCTGCAGCGAGGCATGCATCTAAGAAGAGGGAAAAGTTTGGGTTTTGAGGCAAAGGCGAAAGAGGCGAGCAAGCACAGTAGAATTTCAGCATACACCGTACGAGTGGAGATTATAGGAAAGTGCATAGGTTGAGTAGGAGGATAGAGTTCGAATCTTCTAAGGTAGAGCTAGAGGAGAAAAAGATGCCATAGAGATAAACTTTATCAGGGGAAAGTTGGCTAGAGAGTTATCAGGTCGGAAAAAGGAGAAAAGGAGAGAGTACTGAAGTTATTACAGTTGTTTTTGGTTAAGGACCAGAAGGAGTTACTCGATGAAGAGTTAGTCAGGTCAGCGGTCTTTTTTTAATAAAATTCTCCTGGTCCTACGAAAATATCCTTACAACGATTCCTTGAAGTAATGATAGAGATGCTATAGGTGTATTGTGTGTTGCAGGAGGTGCATACACCTCCTTACAATGGGAAAAGGTATAGGTTGTAGGTGGAAACTAAAAAGGTTTGGGTGAAGCTACTTTGGTCAGTTGAAGTTCAGATATTAGTAAAAAATGTATATATATAAGTAAGAGGCCAAAGAGGTTAATAAATTGTGCTACACAGAAGAAAAATTAGATCTCAGGCCGCGAATGTTGAAAAATGAAGTGGAAAAAGACGATCCTCCAGCAATCGCGGTGACGTCAATTGACCAGTAGGACCCATCAGAGAAGGCCCCTTAATATTATGGTCAACTGATATCATAGGAGAATAAAAGAATAGAAATAATAAAATAGATCAAGAGTGAGAAAGGTTATATACTGCATATATTGTATTGTCAATAGTAAGAAAGACAATTGATACCCTGCAATTGTGTGTAAGTGAGGCAGAAAGACAGATGAGCAACCTCAGACTTGGCGACAAATTTCGTGATGCCATATGGCAGCAGGGTCTACCATTAGACAACACATTATGCTTCCAATATCTTCCCAGGCGGTAGTACCTCCCTGTTTGGTAGCTGCCTACTTCTCACTACCTACGGTATGTTAATTATTATCAATGATCGGTCAATTCAAACCCCTCGCTTGTCCCTGATTCTTGTACAGGTAATGAAATAGATATAACTTATAGAAAGGGAATTAGCTGTGCTTAGAAAAAGTCCTATTTTCATTTACAGTTCGCCATCCATACACAACCAGACGTGACATGCACCTCGGATGCTGAGACAGATTGCAAGCATTATTATTATTATTATTATTATTATTGTTATTATTATTACATGTTTTATTTACTTTATTAGTATAGTATAGTAGATTGTTCTAGCAAGCAACAAGAACAAGTGAATAAAGAATTACTGCAATTAACCTAAAACGTCCTCTTTTTCACATCTTTGGCCAAAGTTTAACATGAACAGGATGAGTGTTATCTGCATAATATGGCAGACTAGGAAAATAATAGATATAATCTTAACATTAAACTGATTGTTAATAGTTCATCATTCACAGAAACCATTACTGTAGGTACAGGGGCACCTGTCTTTCCTTCCATTCCACATTCTTTTTACGCAACTTCACCTTGCTATACCTCAGTTCACTAGGCAAAAGATACCATGTAATAACAATGTATTTAATGCATTTCTAATTATTTATATATATATATATATATATATATATATATATATATATATATATATATATATATATATATATATATATATATATATTATATAATCAGCACCTCAACCCGCCAGGAATCGAACCCACGGCCCACTAGCCGTGGAACGCTAACCGCTGGTGGTCCAGCGGTTAGCGTTCCCCGGTCACAGTCATGGGCTAGTGGGCCGTGGGTTCGAATACTGGCTGGTTGAGGTGGTGATTGTATGTAGAAGTCCGCGTGCTATTGGGCTAATGAAAAAAAATATATATATATTTATATATGCAAGTAAATCACTGTAGGTGCGAGTGATCTAGGTATATGCTGATAACCACAAGGAAAGAAGAAAACACGAAGTTCCCAAGCGCTTTCGTGTAATTCACATCTTCAGGGGTGAGTACAGACTAGAGAGAGTAATACAAATCAAGGTGTATATATACAGAGGAGGGTGAGACCAGGTCCACAATGGTCAGGTATTAGGTAATGACCCAACTAATCTTTAAATAGCACACAACGGTTGGTGGTCAGGTCAGATGGTCAAGTGACCCGGCCTTCTCACCTGATCACAAATCTTCTTAATTACAAAATTGTCCAGCTTGTACATGCCGTTACTCAAATTCATGTTGGATGCTTCGGTATGTTTAATAAGACTAGATTCTATGATGTTCCTACTATCAATTGAATTACATGGTAATATTGAGGAGGCATTATCCCAGCAATGCAATGCTTGTTATCCCTCAAATGAACAAACAGAGCATTGGATTCCTGGCCTGTCCTAACACTGTATTTGTGTTGTTTAATTCTAGTTGCAAGATCTTTACCTGTCTGGCCTAAGTAAAACATATTACATTCCTTGCAAGGAACTTTATAAATGCAACCAATTGTGTTGTTGGGGGAGTTCTTGATTAACATTTGTTTAACAGTGCATGAGTTTTTAATTGCTACATTGACGTTCCAGGTTTTTAGCTGTGCAGGAATGTGTGAGAAATTTTTTGTGAAATGGTAATATTAAGATATTCTTATGGTCATGGGTGGGCTTGGGATCAGTTCTATAAAAAGTTTTCTTAGTAATGTTTAAGCATTTGTCTATGAAAGATCTAGGGTATTTAAGGTTTGAGCCAATATTATATATATATTTGTATTCCTCATCGATGAATTCCGGACTGCAAATTCTCAAGGCACGTAAAAACATTGTTGAAAATACTGACTGTTTGACTTTATTATGGTGGGCAGAATAATAATGAATGTATGAACACACATTAGTTGGTTTTCTATAAATACTGAACTTAAAAGTGTTACCTATTCTGTGTATCAGACAGTCTAGGAATGGCAATTTACAGTCTTGCTCTAATTCCACAGTGAATTTGAACGAGGGGGCTAAGTTGTTAAGTTGTGGCAGGAAAGCTTTTAGGTCCTCATTACATAGCCAGAGACATAATACATCATCAACATATCTAAACCAGACTGCTGAGGGTGGTAAAATATTACTTAATAGTTTCTTTTCAAAGAATTCCATATATAGGTTGCTTAATACAGGTGAGAGTGGATTACCCATTGCCATACCAAATCCACTGGGCTAATGCCTCCTCAATATTACCATGTAATTCAATTGATAGTAGGAACATCCTAGAATCTAGTCTTATTAAACATACAGAAGCATTCAACATGAATTTGAGTAACGGCATGTACAAGCTGGACAATTTTGTAATTAAGAAGATTTGTAACCAGGTGAGAAGGCCGGGTCACCTGACCATCTGACCTGACCACCAACCGTTGTGTGCTATTTAAAGATTAGTAGGGTCATTACCTAATACCTGACCATTGTGGACCTGGTCTCACCCTCCTCTGTATTTATACACCTTGGTTTGTATTTCTCTCTCTAGTCTGTACTCACCCCTGAAGATGTGAATTACACGAAAGCGCTTGGGAACTTCGTGTTTTCTTCTTTCCTTGTGGTTATCAGCATATACCTAGATCACGCGCTCCTACAGTGATTTACTTGCATATATATATATATATATATATACACTCAACAAATATTCACATTGATACATATTTGTTTTAATATTTTTTTTTTTTTACTTTGATTGAACAGTATGTTTACGAATGCAAGCTTTCTATAACCAAATGCAGCGCTGCCACACTTCCCAAAACCTGACAGGCCCCTGCAAACGCACTAGTGTGGGTGACTGTACAAGTCATGACGCTATTCTTTGCACTTTTCCTGTATTTGGCGGGCAACAAAGATCATGTCAGTGGTGCCACGTTATGTTTTAAAGCCACATCGAGAATCTAGGCGGAAGTTTTCTGCCTCGGGAAAAGTCTGCCTGTGTAGGAGGATTCGATCGATAATCTCACCAGCTCCGGACAGCAGCGAGATCCCGCGGTTAGCACAGTCTGGCCGGTCTTCCTTGCTCTTATAAATATTGATGATGGAGACGTCTTCGAGATTTTGTGTGATTTCCTCCTTCTCCCATATATTATCCACAAGGGAGTGGGAACGGCTGTTAAACAGAGGTCCTCCTGCTTTGTACTCCTCGGCTGGGATATCATCTGGCGATGTGGCTTTGTTATTTTACATATGCATGATAGCATATACTCCATCACGGGATGGAGGATAGCTGAGGTGGGTCAGCTATGGATGCTGAGGGACCTCCTGGGTAGTCAGGACATCTACATAGGTGTTTTGGTTGAGTAACGAATAACAGTGCTCTTCTTTGTCATTAATCAGGGAGTTATCGTCGAATGAGCGGAAGGGGCCGCGCCATGAGTAGTTACGCCATACTTTGTTTTTGCGAAATTTAAAAATTCAGGTATCTTATGTTGTTCAGGTAATTTTTGGGTTTCACACGTTTCATCTTTCTACCATTCGTTCCTTCGATTTGGCCTAGAGTCTCTGTGCAGGATTTTGTGATTCCAGCGTTGAGGATACTATTCGGCACCGTGTCTTTTGGCGTAAGTTTGGACGTCGACCGATGGTGTGATACTCACCAAGACAATTATATCATTTAGTAAAGAAATACTTGAAAAACAAATCGTTACCGAAGAAAAATACATAACTACAAGCACTAAAACAACAACAAAAAAGTAACAAGAAAAATTATGCATAAAATAAATAATATTCATGTTTATCAACTAACACCGCCGTCACTAGAAGTTATCCACTTGGGTACAAGAGGTCTCTCTGCTGAATAATATCGTCTGACGTTAGCTAAATAAATAGTAAGAGTGGCGTCAGCAGTGAAAGGGTTAACGTGGTCAGTGTAAGTAACCATTAATGCTGTTAAGTCTGCCGCTTCTTACATACCTTGGTCTACCCGTGCGAGCCACTACCAGCGCCACCACCTCTGCTGTCGCCGCCCACGTCATCTCCCAGTGCCGTCAACGAAGGAGGCCCCTCCAGTCCCTTACTCACGGCCTCAAAGGAGCCTCTGTCAGGGTCCTACGCCTCATGTACATTGCTATCGTCAGAGCTGTCATAGATTATGCCTCCCCTGTCCTTGTAGTTGCCTCCCAACGCGAGAAACAAAGCATAGAGAAAATCCAAAACAGAGCGATGAGACTCATCATCGGCTGCCCTATGACCACCAGAATAGAAGTCATGCAGCGTGAACTGATCCTGCTTCCAGTCTGCGATCGAATTACTGCTCTCAATGCCATCCTTGGTGTTAAACCCCTTCGCAGTGAGAAACCGACTCCCCTGTCTCGCTCACTGAACTCACATCTTGACTTCCTCCTGCGCCGGCCTGCCCCCATTACCTCTCCCTCTCTCTCTCAACACTGGCCCGTCCACACTGCTGCTGACATCCTGCGTTATCACCTCTACACCCCCTCGACCTCTCTCCCTCCCGAGTACACTCATCCACCTCTACCGCCGTGGACCTCCCCGTGTGTTGATGTTGTCGTCCACACCTTCCCTGGTCGTAAATCCACCCAACTGCGGTATATGTTCAAGCACCGCTGCCTTGAACAGATTAGTGATGTCCTTACTCTTCTTTTACACGACCCCCTCCCCTCCCTATGCTCGTCTACTGGGATGGGTTGTCACCACGCTGGGCTGCGCTGGGGCATGTGTAGTTCCTGAGCGCCAGGCCCGCAAAGAAAAATCAGGGTCCACGACTGGGCCTCCTCCACTGACACTGAAAGCACTGGCCAAAGCCCTCGCGGGCGGCATTCATGGGGGAGCGACCCTATGCTCACTGAACGCCGGAACCTCCTGATAATTAATCCCGAGTGACAGCACTTCTGCGCGCTAGCGAAGGCTCAAATTACCCTCACCCTCCCTGCCGCCTTACACCCTAGCCGCCGTCGCCAATCTGAACAAACTGATGACATCCGTGTCAAGTTTATTTGGATCGTCACATATAGGAATAACTGTCTGTGACACTGTTGATCGACTTGCCAAAGAAGCGACACAAGAAAGAAGATATTGAAACCACCTCGCCCTCTCCCTGGATTATCTCAAATCGCGCACACGCCACACAACGAAAACATTCGACGTAAAATGGACAGACCTCGGTAGCAGGCAGCGTCACACTATGCCGCTATGACGCTGTAACCGGTGACTCAACCGCCACTACAAACAGTATCAATCTCTGACTCGATCTCAACACATTATATACATGAGACTGCGCCTAGGGTACAGGTACCTATGGGAGAACATTGGCAACTAGGCCTGGCCGCACTGTTTTGTAAACTTTGTAGCCAACCCGACTCTCACACCCTCCTTCACTACATCCTCACTTACTTACCAAGCCTCCTCCTACAGGTCCCCAACCGTTACTGCCACCTCTTCCTCCTGACCAGATATCCCTCCTCCTGATCACTGGCCTGGCACTTGACATTGATAAAGGGACCTGCCACGCTTGCTATAAACAGATGGGAAATGTACCAGTAATTCCCCACACACACTCATCATTCTGTCACTTTATGTAACTTGCTGATAAAACCCATGACCCTTCAGGCCACGCCATAATGCGCCAGGTCTTAAAGGCAAGCGTGACTCCGCATGCTTCCCAGTTGGGCACCGTAAATGCTTCTGCGCTTCAACACTGCACAGGATGTAAGGGGGTGCCCAATAAACTAGCCCCTTCCGGGGCAATCTGTAATCCTTAATCCAACTCTAGTGATATTGATTAAAATTTAGTTTAGGTTGATGTTATAGGCACTTTAATTTTGGAATTCGCTAAGTATATGTAACGTACAGTCAACTAAAGTTGTACTGACCCCACTCTGGGTCTCGTATTCGCAATTTTACGTAGCATCTTGGTAAAGTGGGCTGGCATGTAATGGTGGCTGTGATTGGTGGATCTAATTTCGGCTGTATCACTCTCAGGATAGATATGAAACTAACCAAAAGTAGCATTTTTATAATAATAAGCTATTCATCGTTGTTTAAGATCATGAAAAGTTTCCATTTTTTGTATATTTGCTTCAATAATGAAGAAACTTTCATTACTGAATTGGTAACTTAATTACAATCACAGCTGCCTCAAATTCTCACATCAAATTTTCTTCATTATTTAAGCAAATATACAAACAATTGGAAAATTCTCATGACCTAAAATAATAATGAATAGTTTATTATTATAGAAATGCTACCTTTGGTTTGTTTAATAATTATCCTGAGAGTGATACAGCCGAAATTAGGTCCATCAATCACAATCACCATTATATACAGCCTTACTTTACCAAGTATTACCAATATATAACAAAGTCATATATATATAAAAATGTACACTTAACCATCAAAACATCCAAGTAAAAAAATTACATGAATTATTCCAATTCTTCACCTCACGATGTACATTTTACAAGCCGCCAACGGCATCGTCTTGTTCCTTCAGAGAAAGATGAGACCAAGGTAAAAGAAGAATCTTCTACAGATCTTGGAAGAGACCACGCGAATTTGGGCAGACGTCAGCAGGGCGGATTATGCTCCCTCGCTGATACACGGCACTAATTCTGCGCTCCAGCTGCTCCAAACTCCACAACTCAGCTATCCCTGGCCACTGCAAAGTTAAATCCTCTAGGAAAATATATATTTTTTTCAGCCTACGTTCTACGAATAGATTACACCGGTCAACACAATTTTTCTGGCACAAGGTTTTTAAACGGATTTTAAGTAAATTTGGGGTGCAGAATCCAAATATGACTTTGGTTTTTGTCTATCACATCAGGCTTTTGAGATATACCATATTGCACTTTTGCTGGGAAACAAACTTTTTGATCAAAATTGACGGTTTAAACATGTATACATAAATTTTTTCAGCATTATAATTTGTATTTTTCTATAACCAAAAATTGTTAATATCAAATTGGAAAGTTAATGCACATATATTATTTAAATGTAACATTGAAGGGTGAAAAAATACAATTAATGTACGGTAGAAATAGTGCAAGTATTAAGATCAAGTTACAGTTTCATAAACTTCCTCTTTTGGCCGATCTCTTATTGTACAGCTTCTGGAATGTCTCATCAAACTCCAGCAGTAGTCCGCCATCATGTTCGAGTTCCATCGACCTTGGTAACGTTCTTCCATTACTTTAATGTCTTATTGAAGCGCTCCCTTCTCTCGCTCACTTCTCCCAGATTTTCTGGAAATCGTCGTGACTGTGTAAGTAGTGAACCTTGATACTCATTCTGCATCCAAGTGCTTGTAAACTCAAGAGCAGCTCTTCCACAATTTCTTGATAGTTGTCCGCTTTCTTGTTCCTAAGTTCCGCACCACATTCAAGTTCTTGCCTGTGCCTCAGTCATTGTTGCAAGGAAGTGTGGACTCTCTGAGTAGTGTTCTTTTTGAGGTCCATCAAAAATCCTGCCTTTTTTCTCGTCGCTAAGACTTGGAAAGGTTGAGCATATATATCTGAAACACTCTCCACTATGATCAAGAGCCTTGACAGGTAATTGCTACATGACACCAAGTTTATGTGCAGAGGAGGAAGGACAATGTTTTCCTGCATCCAGAGGATCGTTAATGATATTCTTGTCACCAGGCGTCAAACTATGTCTTGGTGGCAATTCTTTTTCACCCAATGGTCTGCGTAGCCCTGCTTACAGAGAAAACAGGGGTATTTTGTGTACCCTCCTTGCTGGCCCAATAGAAGTTTACCATTTTCAAGTCCACATTAACCATTCATGAGCATGGTATTGCAACCTCTCTAGAACAGTCTTAATGTTTCATACTCTTCTTTAATTTGTACAGAATGTCCGATTGGAATTGAACCATACTTGTTTCCGTTATGAAGAACACATTTCAAGCTCCTTTTAGAACTGTCAATAAAAGTCTCAATCCTTACTATCATATGCTGGTAGTCCCATGGAGAGAAGAAGTCCTACATCATTACAAAAAACAAGCTGGTCATATGAATGAAAATACTTCCGCAGTTGCTCTTCTCTGTTGCGATAAAGGAGACACTCGTGCCAGGTTTTAAGAGTCGTTTCTCTTGAAGCCTGGAAGTTAACAATTCAGCAGACTGTTTGGCAAATTTAGATCTCTGACCAGATGATTCAATTCTGACTGAGTAAACAACGTTGGCTTTTCACAATCTTCACCAGATGGCTTGAAAGATCAGTCTCTTCATCTTCATCAGTAGAAACAGGTGAATTCGGTCTATATCCTCAATCTCTGGTAGCTCAGTAAATTCTGGCACGTTACGTGATGGAGCAAATCTGAGATCAGATTTGGATTCAGCACCTTAAAGTTAGTAAAAAACAGTTAAAGGTTTCATGCCAGAAAAAAATATTTTTGTAGACCAGTGTTATATACAGGCAGCAGTACAAGAACATATATTATATATATATATATATATATATATATATATATATATATATATATATTTTATATATATATATATATATATATATATATAAATATATATATATATATATATATATATATATATATATATATATATATATATATATATATATATATATATATATATATATATATATATATATATATATATATATATATATATATATATATATATATATATATATATGTATATATATATGTAATATTCAGAAATTTCAGAGTAATTTCGAATGCCCCGCCATTAGCGATACTGAGCTTTCAAGGTCGTCTGAGGGAAGAGAGCGCTCCCCGCACATAGTGGGAGGTTGTGGAACTAGGCCTATATGATATTAAATGTAATTTGCCGAATTAATAATGATGCGATTCATGAAGTTAAGGGACTATTATTGAATTTGAAATTATTATAGATCGTTTATCAGTCTGAATAATGTTAAGGGTGTCCCAAGGAGTTATTAGTTAGGCGGAAAATATGTCACGTAGGCCTAAGCTAACGCCTTGGAGGGACGCGACGCTGGCTGGTACTCAGTCACGGGGAGCATTCAGACAAACGAGACGTCCCTGCGCGTCCGTCACAGAAATAGTCACGTGGCCTAGTCACCTGTGTTGCACTATTGCAGTATAACAAGTTAGTCTCATTCGATCTCAGACAGGGTTAGATAGGGCAGTGGTAAAGTAAACTAGAGCTAACAGTGAGTTCATTTCAGGGTTTCCGCCAGAACCCACTTGACTGCGAGAGTGATGACTGCGAGAGATTGACTGCCGTTTGAGACTGCCGTTGATGATTGAGGGTGGCGATTGTCGCCATTGGACCGATCAGTGTAGGCCTGTCACTGTTTAGCGGGGTATCAAAGGATCTCTTGAGGGAATCTAGCCGTCTGGGTGCCCAGCTGACGACGGGACGATCGTTGGGGTCATGAGCTCTCCTCTACCTCGGCTCACAACACCACATGTCTCGACCAGCTTAGTGAAACCCTTTTGCTAACGGGAAGCTAAGGCTTCTCTCAACGGTACTAGGTCTGATTGGCTCAATCCCTTCCGTTTCATGGATGTACTGGGGGTAAAGTGAGGCCAGCTGAGTGATACAGGGCCGCACACTGGGGCCAAGAGTCCGTGGAGTTAGAGGTACACTTTCCAAGGTTGAGAAAGGCTGATTTGGGCCTTAAACTACGGGTGCCTGTTGGTTGTGCCTTAAACGACTACAGAGTGCAGGTGGAATCTGTGTGTGTGTTAGGTTAGGAAGCATGGTTCACGGGTATTGGTGGACCCAGTAACAAACCAATAATAGTGACAATATATTTGGGTGTAGTTAATACCATTTCTCAGTTACTGATAGTATCTTGACGTGTGTAGTTTAATATTTCTTAAATAATTTTGATAGTATTGTTTTTTGAATGTTTGTGTCACTAAGTGGAACCAGAGTGATACTGTGATTTGATTCTTTTAATGCATCTAATTTTTCTTCATAATTCCGATCTCAGGTATAACTTTTGTTCCCCAGAGTAGTGGTTAAGTTAGGTTAGGAAGTGTGCATCTGTTGGTGTAACATAATTATATTGAGTGCCCTTAAGGCCTATTCATTGAAGAGTATTTAATTTCTTATTTTTTTATACCATTTTCTCAGTGCTGGATATTATTTTGTTGAAAGCCCTTTAGGCCTGTTTCATGTGTGCAAGCAACATTTCTTAATACTTCAAATTTATTGTTGCCTGAGTTTCTCATAATTTCTATATCATGTATAACTTTTATTCCCCAGAGTAGTGTTTTAAGTTCAAGTTAAGAGGTGCGCATATTGGTGTACCATTATTTGATTGTGTTTGTAGTGTTGGAGGGAATATAAGTGTCTAAATTTTACAGTGTGTCTCATTCATCCCAGTCACAGACGCTATCCTTCCACGGGTCACGGACAATTCATTTTGTTTAGTAGATTTAAGTGTTCTTGTGCTGGTTCGGGATTTTTCTCAAAGGGGCGCTTCCACTGCCATTACCATCTATTAATCTTTAATAAACCCCAAGTCAAGTGAGAAATTAAAGTCCAGTAAATTCCGACCGGTTACAAATGGTAGCAAAGCGTAGTTTTTATTTCGTGACTGATAGTTCTGTGGTTGGGATAATGGGCGTAATCATGGAATGGATGGAAACGGTAGAGAGTGTGACCCCAACTCTACTCATGCTCGCCGTGGGAATGGGTTTGTTGTGGTTGACGGTGCGGGGTTACTCGGAGAAAAGGAGAGACAGCCCGGGTTTGGTACAGTTCAGAGAAGAGTTCGTGGAACGTATTGGGAAGCTAGAGGGGAAAATCCGGGGAGAGTACCAGGAACGATTGGAACAGTTAGAAGGGAAGATCAATGGGGAATGTCAGGCATGGACGAACCAAATCAGGGGGGAGTATGGAGTGTATGTACAATAGTTAAGGGGGAAGTACCACACACAATTGCAACAGTTAGAGAAGGAACATCAACAACACCTAGTTCTGTTGGGGGATGCACTAGATAGGGTAAAGACACAGTATCAAATACAGCATGATGAGACAATGTGGGAGATGAGGAGACACAATAGTAGAGAGGGAACTAGTCTCGGGGCTGGGTTGACCATGTCTAAGTTCGACGGTAGGCCAGGAGTAGAGGTAGGGAAGTGGTTAAGAGAGGTTGACCGAACCCTCAAGCTGCTAGACGGAGACGAAGTCAGTCGAATCCAATTCATAATAAGGCATCTTGCGGGGCCTGCGGCAGATCGCGTATACAATGCACGCAGAGACTGGGAAACCGTAGACGAATTAACTTGTTATTTGAAGCAGCAATACGGCGGGCAGACGGCCACGTATGACGCCATTCAGAAGGTGATGAATCGGAAACAACGGAGCAACAAACGCTTCTTGAATATTATGATGCTATGCTCGATTTAAACGATGAGTTGAACCACCATGGTCATAAATATGATAAGGCCCTGTTGGGAGATGCAATCACTCGGGGGCTCAAGGAGGAACAAAGCCGTATGTGGTTACTGGAGGAGATCCAGAAGTATCCTCACCGTAGTCTAGATGAGTGGATCACGGGGCTGAGAGAGGCGGAACAAAAACGAGAGGCTTTGAGGGAGGTACCGCTGACTAAAGGAAGAGAGAACGAACCGCAGGCTGGAGGCTCGATTCTCCCGATGGGCTATGCGTGTGGACAAGAGGGCCACCTCAGTTTCAATTGTGCGAACAGGTCCGGACCAGGAGAGAGTATCCCAAGGGGATACGTGGCCAATGGCCAGTATCGAGTTGGAAATAACAATCGGAACTGGCGGTCGGGAAATGGTCAAGGCCAGGCAGTCCCCGCCAACCGTTCCTGGCGTCACCAATAGATTCCACCGGCGATGTTATGAATCAAGAGAGAGCGGACCCATGGTCAAGCGTGGTCCGCATGACAAATTTAATCACGACAGAAGGTACCTTAAGATTGAAAGCAGAGTGTCCTAAGGTTTCAGTGCTGGTAGCGGGTCGTGAAATGGGGGGTTTAGCAGATACTGGGGCAGAAGTCTCGTTAATTGATGAACTTTTCTACCGTCGGGAGCTGGAGCCTGCAGGCGTGGTGTTGCAGCCCACTCGAATAAGGGTAAAAGGGGCGTCAGGGTTTCCAGTGCCGTGTGTGGGGTGTATTCGGGTCACTATGGTCGTATGTGGGGTGGAAGTCACTGATGTGGGGATGTTGGTTTGTCCAGGGATTGAGACCCAGGGTAAAGGGCAATCGCATGTCTTGTTGTTGGGGATGAATGTGCTGGGGGAGGTTGCGGAGATCTGGCCGCACATGTATCACTTGTGCAGGGAAGCCAGGAGCACCGCTCAGTGGGAAAATTGCTTGCATGAGGTTAGGCAGTTATGTGCAATAGAGGCCATCAGCCTGGGGTATTGTATGACAGAGAGGAAGAAAAGCCCAACCATTCCTCCCCGGAGTACTCGGTTGCTGTCAGTATGTGTTCCCTCATTAAGCCAGGTAGCTAACAAAGAAGTAGTGATTGAACCTCTAACAATAGAGGATGAAGGTTGGATGCCTGAGGGTGTGATAGTTTTGCCCACAGCTGTAAGAGTGGTGAGAGCCATGACCCAGGTGTTGGTGGCAAATCTGTCTGATAGTCGTAAGAACTTGAGGGGCAATTGGCGGATTGGGAAAGTGGCTTCTGGGACGGAAGTCGAGGCAGACATCAGTGAAGAGGTGTATGTGAGGACAGTTCAACCGGATGCCCGTACGGAGGTCAAAGTGCACACGGAGGAAATAAATGAGGAACAAGAGCGTGCAGTTAGGTGTTTAATAGAAGAGTTTAGTGATATTTTTGAAGGAGAGGGCCAGCCCATAGGAAAGGCTATTTTGGTTCAGCATGAGATCCCAGTGACCACAGACAGGCCAGTTAGGGTGCCATATCGGAGGATCCCTCCAAACCAGGTACCAGAGGTGAAGCAGCACATTAGCCAGCTGTTAGATCAGGGAGTAATTCAGCATAGTGAGAGTCCGTACTCTGCCGCCATTGTAGTAGTGAGGAAAAAGGACGGGACGCTGAGGTTGTGCATTGACTATCGTGACTTAAATAAGGTCACGGTACGCGATGCGTTTCCTCTGCCTAGGATAAATGAAACTCTAGAATCTCTGACGGGGGCCCAGTTTTTCTCAACGTTTGATCTGGCGGCGGGATATCACCAGATAGAAGTAAAACCTTCAGACCGTCCAAAGACTGCCTTCAGCACAAGCTTCGGACACTTTGAGTACAGGCGACTGCCTATGGGATTGTCAAATAGTCCGGGAACCTTTCAGAGATACATGGAGCGGATTTTAGGGGATAAGATTTTCTCCTCGTTGCTTATATACCTTGATGATGTGATGGTGTTTTCAAGTACAATCGATCAGCATATAGTCAGATTGAGGGAATTATTTTGCAGGATGAGGGAGAATAACTTAAGATTTAAACCTAAAATTTGTGAAATAATGGCTTCAAAAGTAAGTTATTTAGGATATCAGGTGTCAGCTGAAGGCATCACAGCTGATCCTGAGAAGATTAGGGTAGTAAGAGATTGGCCAGTCCCTCAGACAGTGAAAGATGTGCGGTCTTGTGTAGGGTTCACATCATTTTATAGGAAATTTATTAAAGGGTTTGCCCAAATAGCTGCTCCACTGCATGCGTTGATGCATGGGAAATCTAAGGATCGGGTAGATAGTGAATGGAGAGAGGAACAGCAACAGGCTTTTGAGAAACTGAAAGACAAGGTGACGCAGACACCAGTGTTGGCTTGTCCAGATTTCACTCAGGAGTTTATATTAGAAACAGATGCAAGTTTTCGTGGGCTAGGTGCGGTGCTGTCCCAGCGGAAGCATGGCAGGTTGCATCCGGTGTGCTATGCGAGTCGGGGCCTGAGGAAATCAGAACGTAACATGAACAACTATAGTTCTCATAAGTTAGAGATGTTAGCACTCAAATGGGCAGTAGTGGATAAATTCAGGGATTATTTGGCAGGGAAACATTTCACAGTCTATACAGATAACAACCCACTCAGTCACCGCGAGAAGGCTAAACTAGGTGCCGTGGAAAGTAGGTGGAATGCGGATCTCGAGCAGTTTAACTTTACTATAGAGTACAAGCCGGGGAAGAACAACATTGTGGCGGATACTCTATCTAGAATCCCGGCGGAACAGGAGGAAGATAGCGAAGAAGAGTATACAGCGATGCATGTACTAGAGGAGAACGGGGCAGGAAGGAAGGAACTGTGGACGATGGATGGGCTGCGTAAGGAGCAAGAAGGCATGGACTATATGACAAAACTGCGAAGATGGTTGGCGGGAGAGCTGCCGGAGGATGAGGTACAGGTACAGCTCCAAAATGATGACTTCCGCAAGATGTACCGAGCTAGGAAATCCCTGATCGTAAGAGAAGAGGTTGTCTGGCATAGAAGACCCGAAGGGAAGAATCTATGGAGGGAGGTGCCAGTGTTATCTCCAAACTTGCAGGAGGCTTTGACTAGAGCCTGCCACGACGAGTTTGGGCATCAGGGGCGAGATCGCACCCTGTCGCTGGTGCAGGAGCGAGGTTTCTGGTCAGGCATGGGAGAAACAGTGCGAGACTACATAGCCAGCTGCGAGAGGTGTAGAGTAGCAAAAGATGAAGTGCCGAAACCCCAACTGCATTTAGGGACGATTGAAGCTGCCAAACCATTAGAGACACTGGCCGCAGATTTCACCTTGCTGGACAAGCGGCAAGGATTTGAGAGTGTCCTGATAATGGTTGACATATACAGTCGTTACACGTGGGCCTTTCCCACCAAAGACCAGAAAGCCTCGACGATTGCAAAGATCCTGGTGAATCGGATCTTCCTGGCAGTGGGTGCACCTGAGCGACTGTTGACCGATTAGGGAAGAAATTTTGGCAGTGCATTGGTCCGAAAAACTTGTGCCACCTTTGGGGTAAAGAAAATAAGGACGTCAGCATATCACCCACAGGGAAATGGTATGGTGGAACGGTTCAATCGAACCCTGCACGGTCTACTGGCCACCCTCGAGGAAGAGGAAAAGAATTGGTGGCCAGAGCATCTCCAGGCAGTGGTGTCACAATATAACGCGACTCCGCATGCCACGACAGGGTTTTCCCCATTCCTGTTGTTTTACGGGAGAGAACCAAACCTGCCGTTTGAGCTAAGGCCGGAAGTAGACCCAGAGCCGGTAGATGAGTGGGTGATGGTGATTAGAGACCGGCAACGAAGATTGCAGGAAGCAGTGGAGATCAATGTTCGGAGACGTAAGGAAATAAACAGAAGGAAAAGAGAAGAGAAAGCCCACAAGAGTAGCTGGGAAGTGGGCCAGGAGGTTTTGCTGAGGAACAATGTAAAAATAGGCCGGTGTAAGCTGCAAAACCATTGGTTTGATACGAGATGGCACATTGTTGAGGTCCTAAATCCAAGGCCTGGTTTATATCGCATTGAGCCCAGTGGGGGAGAAGACCTGGAAGCGAGAGTGGAAAACCGGAGCAACTTGAAGGCTGCTCCAACCCTAAGGCATCCGGGGGACCCAGCGATGGATGAATCTGAAGATGAAAACGAGGAGCCCCCACCCCAGATGAGCAAGATGAAGAGAAGTAGTTCAGAGAGGTCGATCGAGCCTCCAACTGAAAGACGAAGCCGAAAAATTACAGTTTAGGTGTGCATGGTAATGAGAAAAGGCAGGTTGTAGAGGGTGAGTTGGAGGAGTTGTGAGTAGGGCAGAGAGGATTGGAGAGATGGTTAGGTCAGAGATGTGCGTTGAGTAGTGGTTGCTGTCATGAGCGGGATTGAGTTGCTGTCATGAGCGGGATTGAGAGTACGGTTGTAATGTCTAGGGCCTCACTAATATGGACTGGTACATTGTCAGAGGGTTGGTCTGCCGGCATGAGGTTCGGAGACTTGGACTGAGTATTGTTTTGACACTGGTTCCTCTTAGTTCAAGGGCCAGGCAAAGGAGAGCATGTTTGAGTTGGAGTGAGTATTGTTTTGACACTGGTTCCTTTTAGTTCAAGGGCCAGGCAAAGGAGAGCATGTTTGTTTTGGACTGTGTACTGTTTTGACACTGGTTCTCTTAGTTCAAGGGCCAGGCCAAAGGAGAGCATGTTTGTTTTGGACTGGTATTAATTTTGACATTGGTTCTCTAGTTAAAGGCCAGGCAAAAGGGGAGCGTGATGTTCTGGTTGGTTTTGAGTTGGGCTAGGAAGAAATGGAGTTGCTGGCTGCGAGTGGAATAGTACAGAGTTGAAGGTGGGTTCTAAGTTGTTCTCTCAGCACTTGAGGGCAGTGCTGTTTTCTTTTAGGGGGGTCGAGTGTTAGCGGGAGAGAAAAGGAGAGAAGAGAAGACAGAAATGCTGCGTTTAGCACGTTAAAGGGGTGAGATGCAGTCCTTAGAAATTTTTTTTAGGGGGTCGTATGTATGTTTTTCTCAGCACATGAGGACAGTGCTGTCTTTTTTTAGGGGGGTCGATTGTAATATTCAGAAATTTCACAGTAATTTCAAATGCCCCGCCATTGGCGATACTGAGCTTTCAAGGTCGTCTGAGGGAAGAGAGCGCTCCCCGCACATAGTGGGAGGTTGTCGAACTAGGCCTATATGATATTAAATGTAATTTGCCGAATTAATAATGATGAGATTCATGAAGTTAAGGGACTATTATTGAATTTGAAATTATTATAGATCGTTTATCAGTCTGAATAATGTTACGGGTGTCCCAAGGAGTTATTAGTTAGGCGGAAAATATGTCACGTAGGCCTAAGCTAACGCCTTGAGAGGACACGAGGCGGGCTCTCTCTCAGTCACGGGGAAGCATTCAGACAAACAAGGCGTCCCTGAGCGTCCGTCACAGAAATAGTCACGTGGCCTAGTCACCTGTGTTGCACTCTTGCAGTATAACAAGTAAGTCTCATTCGATCTCAGACAGGGTTAGATAGGGCAGTGGTAAAGTAAACTAGAGCTAACAGCGAGTTCATTTCAGGGTTTCCGCCAGAACCCACTTGACTGCGAGATATTGACTGCCGTTTGAGACTGCCGTTGATGATTGAGGGTGGCGATTGTCGCCATTGGACCGATCAGTGTAGGCCTGTCACTGTTTAGCGGGGTATCAAAGGATCTCTTGAGGGAATCTAGCCGTCTGGGTGCCCAGCTGACGACGGGACGATCGTTGGGGTCATCAGCTCTCGTCTACCTCGGCTCACAACACCACATGTCTCGAGCGGCTTAGTGAAACCCTCTTGCTAACGGGAAGCTAAAGCTTCTCTCAACGGTACAAGGTCTGATTGGCTCAATCCCTTCCGTTTCATGGATGTACTGGGGGTAAAGTGAGGCCAGCTGAGTGATACAGGGCCGCACACTGGGGCCAAGAGTCAGTGGAGTTAGAGGTACACTTTCCAAGGTTGAGAAAGGCTGATTTGGGCCTTAAACTAAGGGTGCCTGTTGGTTGTGCCTTAAACGACTACGGAGTGCAGGTGGAATCTGTGTGTGTGTTAGGTTAGGAAGCATGGTTCACGGGTATTGGTGGACCCAGTAACAAACCAATAATAGTGACAATATATTTGGGTGTAGTTAATACCATTTCTCAGTTACTGATAGTATCTTGACGTGTGTAGTTTAATATTTCTTAAATAATTTTGATAGTATTGTTTTTTGAATGTTTGTGTTACTAAGTGGAACCAGAGTGATACTGTGATTTGATTCTTTTAATGCATCTAATTTTTCTTCATAATTCCGATCTCAGGTATAACCTTTGTTCCCCAGAGTAGTGGTTAAGTTAGGTTAGGAAGTGTGCATCTGTTGGTGTAACATAATTATATTGAGTGCCCTTAAGGCCTATTCATTGTAGAGTATTTAATTTCTTATTTTTTATATCATTTTCTCAGTGCTGGATATTATTTTGTTGAAAGCCCTTAAGGCCTGTTTCATGTGTGCAAGCAACATTTCTTAATACTTCAAATTTATTGTTGCCTGAGTTTCTAATAATTTCTATATCATGTATAACTTTTATTCCCCAGAGTAGTGTTTTAAGTTCAAGTTAAGAGGTGGGCATATTGGTGTACCATTATTTGATTGTGTTTGTAGTGTTGGAGGGAATATAAGTGTCTAAATTTTACAGTGTGTCTCATTCATCCCAGTCACAGACGCTATCCTTCCACGGGTCACGGACAATTCATTTTGTTTAGTAGATTTAAGTGTTCTTGTGCTGGTTCGGGATTTTTCTCAAAGGGGCGCTTCCACTGCCATTACCATCTATTAATCTTTAATAAACCCCAAGTCAAGTGAGAAATTAAAGTCCAGTAAATTCCGACCGGTTACATATATATATATATATATATATATATATATATATATATATATATATATATATATATATATATATATATATATATATATATATATATATATATATATGTGTGTGTGTGTGTGTGTGTGTGTATACTGGGTCATTCAGCAAACAGTAAATTAAATTGGAGGATGAAATCCTTGGATAATTCTAAACCACAATGTGTCTATGGTAAAATGTCAGATTCTGCATAGTTTCCATGTTACATTACATTTAAGATGTTGTATTAATGAGAGTGAATTTGAAGTGAAACCCCCATAGGGTCATGTAATCATTTATTCACAGATCTCTACAACGTGACCCTCTTTGTTACAACCTAAAGGAAATGATCAAAGTTGCCCCCTTCTCCCTCAATGCAGGCCTGTACACGTCGTACCAATGATTGCCTGACGCGTTCCTGAATGCCTGGACTATGTTTAATTTGCTCACACCTGTCACGAACACTTTTTATACAAACCATTAACAGCGGGATAACAAGAACTAAGGTCGGTAGGTTTGGGTTTTCCATGTTATAGTACCTCGGGTAAGAGATGCAATGTGTCACTCGCTGTTATTATTGGCATGGACTTGACAACACATCAAGATGGACGTGCATTTACAGCAATTTTCCTCTTCACTAAGACGTTTCATGAGATATTCGTAACTTACCAACGAGTTAGAGGAAACAAGAACAGTCTCAACGGGCAACGTACTTCTCTTATTCATCAACTAGAACAAAATATCTCATCATCGGCCCTCAACCACTTTTGTCACTCCATCGTATTCCATATCGTGTATTTTGTTAATTCATCAACTGAAAGTTTTATAATATTGTTATATTTCAAAATTATATTCTGCTCTACTTTCATATTTATTGACTATATTCTAAGGTGTCTTATGTTTCATATATTTATTTCATATCTGATTTCATTTAAATGTTTTCTGTATCCTATAGTTTTACAAGTTCACATTTGATGGCCATTACACTCTGTTCGCTATTTAATTATTTTGTGGTTTACATCTGCGATTTCTAAATTAATGACTATAAATTTTGATGAGATAAAGCATGTGAATAATGACTCGACATCAAGACTGATGATTTATATACTTGTAGTGATGTTGATTCTTCCAAGAAGTTGTTTGGATTGATCTCTGCCAATGGGGTCAAAATTATCATTAAACAACTTAAGGTTGTAGATGATGTTTAGTGAAATAGGATTACCTGGAAAAGAGGCAATATAATATTCCTGCTTCACAACTTGATGTGTGTAAATTAACAACTACGACATGTTGAACTTATTTTTCGTTTAAAACTCAAACATTCTTCAACTGTAACGATGCGAAATGTACTTTCTGTTTTACCGTCTAGTTACACACAGAAAGAAAAACTGTTCTTTCCGGTAAAATCTTAAACGATTATCCTGGGTGAGAGAGAGAGTGGTAGACATATCGATGATGTGCATATATTAAGATAGACCATAAAGCTCTGGGTGTTGGTACTTAATTAAACCTTGTGTGTACGTTCGAACTCATGGAAATTCTGTCTGACGGACAAATGCGGACAGTCCAAGAGGCCAAGGAGAGAGACAAGCACATTCACAACTGAAAGTTCAGAATCCCCTTTTGATAAATGACGTTTTAACACCTAAGTTACACAATGCCACAGCCACAGTCTACTTAAGTCATACTAGGTTAGGTTAGATAAGGCTGGATTAGGTTTGGTTAAGTTATGCTAGGTTAGGTAAGGTTAGATTAAGTTAGGTTAAGTTAGACTGGGTTAGGTTAGTTGAGTTACCCCTGCTGCTTCTCAGTTATTGTTTGCATTATCTCTTTCTACGCGATCGTCCCAATATCTTGACCTGCTCAAATTTTAAGTAAGGACTCAAACTGAAGTTATCACTGTAAAATTCAATCATTGTGAGCCACTTGGTACGGAATATTGATCCAGTGTAACTATATGCAATCCAACATCTATCTCCTTTTATTAATTTAGTGAAATACTGTAACACTGAATTTTTCAAAGTGAAATAAAAACTGATAAAATAATTAAGACATACATGTCAAACGATGATTGGCAGAGCTACTGACGCCACCTTGATTTACTTAAGAAACAACAGGTCAGATTGTTGAAATTACATTAAGTGTAAGTTCATTTCAACGAAGCTAAACTCAACACGGGCAGAGCCTCAATAGGACTACACAAAGGACTCATAACATTTTCTATGGAAATTCAGTTCAGTATCTGGCAGTAATGTAGAGAAAGGTTGATTATGCAGGAATGGAGATGAGTGGAGATAAGCATCCTGGAACCAAATTTCATATAATTTTATTTAATGTCTAAAGACCATTAATATTTTTTACTCTCTTAATGTTAAGGGACATAATAGCTGTGAATTCCGTGTTGTAACAGTACAGGAAGAATGAGCGTTTATATACATAATACCCAAATTAATGTAGTAGTAGATAACACGTTGACCATTGACTCTGAGTTAACTAAGCAGATGGATAATACTTACCATTCTTGCGTGCCAAAAGTACCTCTGTGAAGAGACTTTTTGTACAGATAAAAATTTGTTCCTTACCTTGAGAAAAGTTCATCATCTCACGAATTGTTCTTTACCTATTTTGCTTTTCTTCTGTCTTCTCTAGAAGTTTCAAGCGCATTTATTATAAAACATGGAAAAATGTTTTAATTAACCTAACCTAACTAAAAAGTATTTTAATATCAATAGGTTAGGCTAGTTAAATTAGGTTTGGTGGGTTATTCTCGCAGTTTGACGGTTTTCAGTTGTATAAAGTCAGCTCGTATATATCTAAACTGGTGGTTCGATTATTATCTATATAATATATTTTGCAGTAAATGTTGATAAATTATGAATACTGAAACAAAAATTAAAAACAAGAATGACTGCACACGTCAACAATGGTTATTGAAATTTAAGAAAAAAACGGGATTACTATCATGTTTACTCGAACACTCGAACAGTTGGACGTAAAATTTCTTTGGAAGAAAACCAGGAAAAAACGCAATTTGCAAGTCCTGGACAGACCCACAGCCAGGAATTTAATGCGGCCTGGGAAAGTTTCACGAACGGTGGCCCCCTTCTTTTTTTGCGGGGGTAAAAAAAATATATTATTTGGCTACCGACATCTCTATTGCTCAAATACAGACGTGAAGTAAAATAGCATACTCTTCTTTTGAAAAATACCATCGGCTTTTTCTCTACTTAGCGAGTGGAGGAGATGAAAAAAGTAAGAGATGGATTTAATGGGAGAAAAACAACAAATTTGGGAGGAAAAGGAATGAGTTACTTCAAGGGAGGACCAATTGAGGGTGAAGAGATAGGAAAAGGAATGGGGAAGAGGTAACGTGGCAGGAATTAAAGAAGTAGGAAGTGGAGGGAGAAATAGAATTAGTGAAGATTTAGTAAATTTCAATTTTTTTTTCGGTATCTTACCTGTATTTAAAAAAAAAGACTTATTAATTTTGACAAGTTTTTACCTAGATATAAATAAAAAGCATAACTCATTTTGCTTAATTCTGTGTGTTTTCTTTGGGATAAACTTTCAAGCACAAATTGTCAAAACATATATGCCATGTCATGCCTAAGCTGATCACTCTGAAATACTTTATGAAGTGTTTTATTATTATCATATAATTTTTTTATGAATATTGAACACTTTACTGGCAATAGTTTATCATATAAAGCAAAAAAAAATTATTAAGCCACACACACGGTCCACATCTGTCAAAAGGCAAATATCACACACCAACGTTCAAAATACACTAAGCTAGTGGACGTCTGATAGTCTGATTCTGTTTACAGAAGATGACGTCACGAATTGACAATCGGTTTTGTCTTAAATACTCGTATATTAATAATTATTAAAACATAAAATCAAACAAATAATATTAATAAAATCCTGTAAATAATAAGTAAATAAATTTGGTATTTGAAAATGGCATGGGCTTAACATGAAAAATTAACAATCAAAATAATGAAAAAAATTTTCCAAGAAGCAGGTTTTCAAAATTTCAGTCACATGTTGAGACTTGAAGAAGACCCGTGACCGTGCTTGGCGCTAGGTGTCCGCCCCCTAACCAACTGTGCCCAGGTCAGGTGTCCTTTCCGGCCCAAGGATCATATACTGTATATAGTCCTTGTCCCACTCTACCCTAGCTACGGCACTATCTGGAGAGAATCTAAAATATTATCGAGGTAAGGAGCAACTTTTCTGCTGTACAAAATTTAAACTGCCTAGGTTATCCTGCAAAAATGGTAAAGTATTGCCACCAGAAATTGATTCTAAGAAATGAAGTGGTTAGTTTCAACGGAAATTCTGTGATTCAATGTATAAATGAAGTAAACGTAGTAATAACAAGTAAGAAAGTGTGCTGTTTGCAATAAATCACACCACAGTTACACAGATAACCAACATACACAATATAGTTGATCAAAATTTGATCAACAACGTTGTCTGCTGTATCATTTAATGATGCAGCAGACAACGTTGTTATGCAATAGAAAGTGTTGCTATACAATAGAAAACATTGTTACGCAGCAGACAGTAGTGTGGTTACGCAACAGACAACGTTGTTATGGAGCAGATAGTGTTGCTATAAAACAGACAACGTTGCTAAGCAGCAATATTGCTACACATAACGTTGTTACACGACAGAGAAAGTTGTTATGCTGAAGAGTTGTAATACTACACAAAACGTTGTTATACAGCAGTGAATATTGGTATGCAGTAGAATCAGTATACAATAGACCGTTGTTACTGAAACAGACACGTAAGAATTTATAATAAATAAGGTATTTTGAATGGTAAAATATGAGGTGTAATTACTGTACTGTACTGACTAACTGTTTCCCTAATATCAATATAAACTTCTGTTATCTAAATGAAGTTTTCGCTAGTACAATGAATATGGACATTATTATGGAGGCGTGTAGTACTTACCCTAGAGCTAGTATGGCCAGAAGGATGACAACCCCGGCCACTCTCCCACCAACACCCACCACACGGCCACAGTCTCCGGCCCCTGCCACCTGCATTATCTCGGTGGTTGCGAGGAGAGGTCGTGCCTTTTGTCACTCCTCTCGTTATCTTGGACCTGGTTGGTCACCCCAGTATACTAACAACCAAGAAGCAGGTCAACCTCTCTCCTGACATCATTTCAGTCTTGTAGTAGCTTGTTCCAAATGTTAACTTTATGCTATGGCGAAAATTTTCATATTATGGTAATTCTAAAACTTAGCGTTTTGGCCAAACCTGTTGAGTTACAAGTAGAAAACAAATATCATGAATATATATATATATATATATATATATATATATATATATATATATATATATATATATATATATATATATATATATATATATATATATATATATATATATATATATATATATATATATATATATAAAACCAATGCCCTCACCAGCCAGGATTCGAACCCTCGACCTACTGGGTGGGACTAGGGGGAATGCTACCGACTAACCCACAAGGACACTAAAAGCAGTCCTAGACTCTGTTATTTTTAACACAAAGCCTGTTCATCGAGCTGATGGTGCCGTGAACCTCATTGGGAACTGCCCGTGCCTAGTATGTGGTGTCAGTAGCATTTTACCGAATCCAGCTGGTATGAAACACGAGGTACATATATATACTTCATTTTTTAGTCCATATAACACGCGGACTTTGAACATATAATCAACGACCTCACCAGCCAGGATTCGAACCCTCGACCTACTGGGTGAGACTAGGGAATGCTACCGACTAAGCCACCCAGTAGGTCAAGGGTTCGAATCCTGGCTGGTGAGGTCGTTGATTATATGTTCAAAGTCCGCGTGTTATATGGACTAAGAAATGAAGTATATTTATGTACCTCGTGTTTCATACCAGCTGGATTCGGTAAAATGCTACTGACACCACATACGAGGCATGGGCAGTTCTCAATGAGGTTCACGGCGCCATCAGCTCGATGAACAGGCTTTGTGTGAAATATAACAGTCTAGGACTGCTTATAGTGTCCTTGTGGGTTAGTCGGTAGCATTCCCTAGTCCCACCCAGTAGGTTGAGGGTTCGAATCCTGGCTGGTGAGGTCGTTGATTATATGTTCAAAGTCCGCGTGTTATATGGACTAAAAAATGAAGTGTATATATATATATATATATATATATATATATTTATATATATTTATATATATATATATATATATTTATATATATATATATAAATATATATATATATATATATATATATATATATATATATATATATATATATATATATATATATATATATATATATATATATATATATATATATATATATATATATATATATATAAAGCACGCGGACTTCTACATATAATCAACACCTCACCCCGCCAGGATTCTAACCCACGGCCCACGACTGTGACCGGGGAATGCTACCTCTAGACCACCAGGATACTAAAAGCAGTGCTCGACTCTGTTATATTTCACACAAAGCCTGTTCAATGAGCTTATGGCGCCGTGAACCTCTAATGGGGACTACCCGTATCACTTAGGTGGTCATTATATTCTGTTCCTGTATGCATACACATTCAGTATTCAAATGAATAAATTGTTAGTGTAAGCTGTATCGGGTATGATAGATGATATTAAATGTGTCCTGTTTTTTTACAACACTTCCAACTCCTTTACCTGGGCCCCTTTTATCCTAACAGAGCGTGAGCCACCGCTGTGAAAAGATGCACGTCGCAGTTACTCCCTACCCACGCGCTTCCACGCTTCCACTTGCTCACGACGGCGCCTAGCCAGACTTACTGTCGCCACACACGCCACTTCACTTTGAATTGACTTGCTTGTTTCTCTCTGTTTTTTGCTCTCAATTCTTAGTGCCCTCACCGATTCTCCCAGTATTAACGAACCCTGCGGGAACTGTCACTGTCGTTAGGTCAGGCCACCACCCTGCGACCCCGTTGGGGGGGGCGGGTTACGGCACTGGTCCTGGGGCAACGAGGAACTAGGTAGGCATAGTGAGCCTTCATTGTCAATTTATTGATTTAAGAAGAGCGAGGGAGACGTAACCAATGGAAGGAAAATGCCACAAGAGGCTTCGGAAGGAAGATGACTTCTCCGACATGGCCAATATGTCCCGAGCAATCCACCCTGTGGCAGAACCACCCACCATAGCTATTCCGACTGTGATGAAGTACAAGATTCCCAAGGAAACCGAGTTCGACCATGCATACGAGGTAGTAGTAGCACTGGAACTGGGATACAAGAACATCAAGTTCAGTGTGAAGCCCAATCTAGTTGGAGACTTGATACTTTCCCGGCAAGACCACAACACAGCCAAGATCCTCAGCGAGGTCAGCAATCTCAACGGGAAGACGATCAAGATAATACCATTAGACCCCGAGGAGAAAACAACCAGAATGGTCCTACTACGATATCCTCTGGAACTACCTGTAGAAGTCATCACAAAACATTCAAAAGTGACCAAGGCAGAGCGTTGTGTTACAAGTCGGGACAAAGCACAGACAAGGCAAGTGCTAGTGGACATCAAGGGGACAGTCCCAGAGAAGGTAAACCTAGGCAACTGGGGGACTTACAAGTTGCGTCCTTTTGTCCCAGAACCACTACGATGCTACAAATGTCAGAAATTTGGACATCACCAATCTAGGTGCCACAAAAACGTGAGATGTGGCATTGGCAGCCAAAGCCACATGACAGAAATGTGTATTCAGAAACACAAGGACGGAACCATCACGACAGCCAAGTGCCCAAATTGTGGAAAGAAACATCACGCTTGGAGCACATCATTCCCAGAGAGGAGAGAGCGGATGAAAGTTGCAATGGCAAAAGTTCAACCACAAAGCAGAACAGAAGCACCTCAGAGCACATTCGTGTGGGGTTAACAGCGACAGAATACAGTCAACCCAACACCCACTCCGCCCCAACTGTCAGAGGATTCCTTCCCTGCACTTCCTTCACCAGGCTACAGGACAAAATTGAAGACGCCAGGACAAAATCAGTCCATGCAGAAAACCATGACAAACCAGTGGACTCCTCAACTGCAGCTCCAGAGTTGTGTAGCAGTAAAAGGACAGAACACTCCAGTATTGGTGGAGAACACCATATTGCATAGGATACTGCAACCCCTTCAGGCGACCACCCAACTGAATACACCCCAGCCTGCCAATCTACAAGCGGCATTCACCGAAGAACAAATAAAACAGATGATCACTATTATGATAGTGACTTTCTCTACGATAATGCAGAAACAAGATACCAGCATCGAAAATATAATAAATGCTGTTATGACACAGCTCACAGAAAAGATGCAGGAAGACCAGACCCCCAAAACTCCACAACTACAAGTGGAACAGACGACGCCCTTGAGACAGATATCAGACAAGAGGAAGAACTTGCCATCCAAGAGATCACTCAAAACCGTGAAGACTCAAGCCCCTTGCAACAGATCTCGAGGAATAGAAAAACAAACACAGACCGTCAGCAAACACACGATCACAGACAAGAGCGACAGCACCCTGAAGAGAGAAGAAAAACTCCTGAGATTCCACCTCCTGCTCCTCCCTCAGAGCAGGTGCCCAAGAAACAGCCAACACTCCTAACGGACGAGGAGGAGAGTGACTCGACCATGAACGCCGAGAGCAACTACAGCACCTGCGACGAGGAGACAATGATAGAATAGCCCCACCTCCTTGTAATCTCAAGACAACACAGTGGAATGTACAAGGCCTGTCCAAAAAACGGCATACTGTACAAGCAGCAGCCTTAGCTAAAAATATTGATGTCTTCATTCTACAAGAAAGGTCAACAATTCCGCTTGCCTGGATACCAACAGTACTCTGTACCAAAGGGGCCCAACTCCCATGGCAGCATGATTCTCGTCAGGGCGACCATCCCCAATTCAGAAGCAGAACCAGTTCACTGTGGAGATGGAGTAGAGGCACAAGCTGTTCGGATACACCTGGCAAACGACAGTCTTGTAGTATACAATATCTGTATGATATGGACACAAAGTAGTACCTTCAGCTGTGTATTATTATATTACTCTTATATTACTCCATTAATTATGTATAGTAAAGTATTACAGAACATGTATTAATTCTATGTAATATTCCCATTTATTGTGCACCATATTATGTATATAAATTATCATATTTATACTTTATGTATTCAGCTTGTGAATGCTGGCATCTGTACATCCCAGCGCGCAGTAATACATAGATAGATGGAGAGGGAAGACAGAGTCCTTGGTTGTGCCGACGCGAGCTTCTGGGTCCCTCTGTATATATATCTCCCGTACGAGAATAGAACCTACTTTTAAGATAACAAGTGTTTGTGTGTACCTTCAGTAGTATAGAACATTTTGTGGGTATTCAAGACAAACGTCAGAATATCTATAAACCGCCACCCAAACGACTTGAAGCCGGTGAACTACTGACACAAGCAACACAGGAACTTGTGCTCATTGCTGGGGACTTCAATGCCCACCATCCAACGATCAATTCGACCACAAGAATGAACCTGGATGGTCGTCACCTAGTGGAACTGCTGACAGATGTTCCAGAAATAACGCTCATTAATACTGGGGAACCAACACACATACTGGGAGGAACATTGGACCTCACATTCATCTCTACTGAGCTCGTCCCAGTAGCTCAGTGGGAGATAGATGATGAACTGACCAGTGACCACTTTGCAACGACAACTACTTTGAGAATGGAACTACTCCCTCCTCCCCCACGTCCGCCACCCAGATGGAATACCAAGAAAGCAAATTGGAAATTATATCAAGATGAACTCCAAAAATGGTTTTCGAACTATGAACCAGCAGAAGATATTGACCAACTAAACCAGGACCTTACTGGTGCCATACAACACGCAGCAGAGAAAGCAATACCAAAAACAAACCCTACAAATAGACACCACAAAGACTATTGGTTCTACAATGACGAAGTCAGAGAACAGAATCACAGTATCAACACATTCAGAAGACATCTCCGACAATATCCTTCCCCTGAGGGAGTGAAACTCTTGAGGGCTGCTGTCCAACATGCTCGTCAAATTACTCAGAAAATTAGGGAAGACAAATGGCTCCAGTGGTGCGCAACCTTTAATGCACACACCAGCCTGAGTGAACTCTGGAGAAAACTCAGGATAGCAACAGGAAAATTGCCCAGATCTCCAGCCCACCCCCAGCCACTACAGGAAGCAAATCGCTTGGCAGAGCACTTTGCAGAACGCTCGTCATCAGCTCAACTACCTCCTGAAATAAGACTTCATCTACAGCAAGTACAACTGGAGAGAGAAGTAGTAGTCAGACATGCAATTGAACAAGCTGACACTACAGACTGTCTGTTTACTATAGACGAAATCAGAAGGGCCAGGAAAACAAGCAAAGACACCACTCCTGGTAGTGATGGTATAACCTATTCATTGCTCAGCAATGCAGGACTTGCTGGTGAACTTGCTCTCATAACAGTTATAAACGCATCATGGTCAGCAGGCAAACTCCCGTCAGCTTGGAAAGGAGCAAACATTGTTCCTATTCCCAAACCCAATGATCCCCCGAATTTCAGACCAATATCACTAGCAGCATGCATCGGCAAAACCGCCGAAAGGATGGTCCTTACACGACTCCTCTGGAAAATTGGACCACTTCACCACAATATCTTTGGATTCACCAAAGGTCTCAGCACTGCACACAGTTTGGCCACTCTCCTGGGATCGATTGGTTAAAATAAGGCAATCGTAGTATTCCTTGATCTAGAGAAAGCATTTGAGCTGGCAAATGCACAGGCCATTGTAACCACTCTGGCCCGGAAAGGTGTCAAAGGATACCTACTGGCTTGGATTGCTGACTATCTCCAAAACAGAACAGTAAGAGTTACTTGTCAAGGACAAGTCTCAGGTCAGCAAAGACTGGAAAATGGCACACCACAAGGAGGAGTTCTTAGTCCAACTCTCTTCAACATCCTCATGGAAAACTTGTGTCGGCTCCCCTTTCAAGAGGGTACCAAACTGCTGTGCTATGCTGACGACTTAGCACTGATAGTAAAAGGCAGAAACCAAATCAGCAAAGTCCAAAGAGCAGTAGACCTCATCAGTGAAGAATGTATGAGGCTCGGGCTCAAGATATCAATCCCCAAATCGAAAGCCATAAGGTTTGGACACAATGAGCCGGTGACACAACTTCAAATACAAGGTATTGCCCTACAATGGGTCAATGTATACAAATACCTGGGCATCTGGATTGACAAACGCCTCAAATTTGACACTGAGATAAACTATCTAAGAGACCGAATAGGCAAGAGAGTCAACATGATGAGAGCCATGACAGGACCCAGGGTGGGTGCGGGACATGTAGTCCTAAGAACGCTATATATACACGCCACTCGATCATTAACAGACTATGCGACACCGGCTCTTAACACACTGTCTGAGGGGCAGTAGGCGAAATTAGAAGTTGCCCAGAATAACGCTATGAGAGCCATTGTCAAGGCACCTATGTGGACAAAAAATTGAAAACTTACACATGGAGACAGGTCTCACATCTCTCCAAACCAGAGCGGAACGATTAACAGCGTGCTTTGCAACAAAACTGATTACCAGGGCTCGGGAGGGTGACATCAAGAATGGACTCCTACGAGCACTGAACCTTAACAGAGATGTCTTTAACAAGAAAACATGGCTATTGTGCGCAGCTGACGCTGTAAATCGACTGAAATTGAAAGACACAATCCTCAGCAAAGGACCTGATACAATGAGTCCAGACAATAGCACCCCAGCACCGTGGGAGTCCCCGCCAGCAATCTTCAACATTCTACAAACTGGGACAAGAAAGGCTGACTGTAACCCACATGAGCTCCGACAGATAGCAGAGAGAAACATGAAGGCCCTAACACCTCACAATAGTACAGTGTATTACACAGACGGTTCTGTAGAGACCACCAGTACGAAGGCAGGAGCAGCCTTCACTATAGAAGGAGGTAACACGTCCCTTTGGAGAACTTCAGATGGATGTTCTACTTTGCAAGTTGAGCTACCTGCCATACTTGGAGCCCTAAGACACGCTTCCAAAAACAGTCAACAAGGCATTGTAATACACACTGACTCACGATGTGCTATTGAAGCACTGCAATGCAGTGAGCATAGAGACAACATTCATCTCATAACATCCGTTATTGGACTACTGCAAGTTATCATTAACTGGGTGCCCAGTCATATCGGAATCCCAAGGAATGAACGAGCTGATGCTGCTGCCAAGGCTGCGTTAGAACAGCGAAACATTGAGATGAACATCCCGCCCAGTCAGGAGCAGATAAAGAAGACCACAATAACACGAACTGCCCAGTGGAAAATAGAGAAACATAGAAGATTAACACCAGTATCACGATCGGCCAGGTGGTACTATCTGGTCACGAATTATGAGAGACCACCATTCATGAAGGATATAACAAGAAGGGAAGAAGTCAACTTCCACCGACTGAGACTGGGATACCCATGCATTTGGGAAATAATTGTATCGGCACAAGCAGAGCAGCGCATGTGCAAGACCTGTGACAGCGGAGCAGAAAACACACTGCAGCACTACCTCATAGAGTGCCCTGGAACACAATTAGCTAGGAGAAACATACAACCACCTATCACAGCAGAGAAGGTTGCCAGAAAGCTAATCACCAACCACTCTCAAGAAACCCTACAGTTTCTTACCGAGCAACCCCCCCCCCCCCTCACATTAGTGGTGGAGATGTGCATTTAACCAAAAAGACGCTGGTGTTTTATCCCAGCAATGGGTGGACCAGCATTTTAGCTTAAGGTCCACGTAGGTAATATTCCTACAAATCAATTAAAAAAAAAAAATTATCCTAAGGTTTGACAGTCGTCGGTTTTAAGCTAAATATACTGAATATAAGATTATTATTGGCTTCAATGGCGATAAAATAATTTTTATCTTTTACTCATTTGTCTCTATTAGTCATCAATACGTGTTCTGATGAAGAGAAAGTAAATAAACGAGTTGAACTCTAGTCTGAGTAAGAATGTGTGGGGACCATAGTGATGTGTGGGTACTATAGAGATGTGTGGGGACTGTAGTGATGTGTAGGGACCATAGTAATGTGTGGGGCTGTAATGATGTGGGGGACTCTAGTGATGTGCGGTGACTCTGGTGATGTGTAGGGATTGTGGTGATGCGTGATGACAGTGGTGATACATGGGGACTTTAGTCATATATTGGGACTATAGTAATGTATGGTAACGTTCGTGATGAGTGGACACTGTTGATGTGAGATCTGTGAGGATTGAGAGGCAAAGTGGTGAGATGTGGGGACTGGTGATGTTATGGAACTGTTCGGACTGAAAGGAAAGGTACTAGAAAAAGGTAGATGACTAGTGAAAAGGAAGGAACTATTGAGAGACAGGGGGCTGATGAGAGGCAAGGGACTAGTGAAATGAAACGGTCTCTTGAAATGCAGGGGAATATTGAGAGGCAGGGGAGTTGGGAGTGGCAAGGAACTAATGAGAGACAGGGAACTGGTCAGAAGCAAGGGAATACTGAATGGCAAGGGATTGGTGAGAGGCAGTAGACTAGGAAGAGGCAGGGATTAGTGACAGGCAAGGGACTAGTGAGAGACACGGGCCTAGTGAGAGGTATGATATTAGTGACAGGCAGGGGAGTAATAAAAACATAAGAACATAAGAAAATAAGGAGTCTGCAATAGGCCGGTTGGCCTATGCATGGCAGCTCCTCTCGAGAGTTACTACCACTCTCTATCATCCGTGAATCTATCTAGCCTCCTTTTAAAACTTTCCAGAGTTCCAGCACTTACTACAAAGTTGCTAAGCTTGTTCCACTCGTCCACCACCCTATTTGTGAACCAGTTCCTTCCTATCTCCCTCCTAAACCTAAACTTATCCAACTTTAATCCGTTGCTCCGAGTCCTATCCTGCTCGGATATTATAAAAACTGTATCTATATCCCTTTATTGATTCCTTTCACCCACCTAAATGCTTCTATCATATTTCCCCGCACTCTTCGTCTTTCTAGGGAATGCAAGTTTAGTTTCGTTAACCTATCTTGATATAGAAGGTTTCTAAGTCCCGGAATCATTTTTGTCATTCTTCGCTGCACCGACTCCAGTGAATTGATATCCATTCTATAATAAGGGCACCAGAACTGAACCGCATAGTCGAGGTGTGGCCTGACTAGCGCAAGATATAGTTGCAATATGACCTCTGCACTCATATTACTTACACTTCTAGATATAAAACCCAATACTCTGTTTGCCTTATTTCGAACATTAACGCACTGTTTTCTAGGCCGTAGGTCCGGGCTTACAAGTAACCCTAAGTCTCTTTCACAAGTCGTCTTCTCTAGGCTGATGTTGTTAAGGCTGTATACATTGACAGTATTTGTTCTTCCAATATTAAGTACGCTGCACTTGTTGGTGTTGAATTTCATTTGCCATTTTTCAGACCACCCCTGTAGTTTATTTAAATCCTCCTGTAGTGTATTTGCATCCTGCCCTGAATTAATCTGCCGCCCTATTTTGGTGTCATCCGCAAACTTGCTTATGTCACTGCTGATCCCATTATCTAGATCATTTATGTAGATTATGAACAAGAGTGGGCCTAGTACTGAGAAACGGGGGTTAGTGAGAGATGAGAGATTGGATTTTAGTGAGAGGCAGGGGACTAGTGAGAGGCAGAATATTAGTGGCAGGCAGAGAAGTAGTGAGAGGCAGGATATTTGTTACAAGCAGGATATTAGTTATAAACTGAGACTAGTGAGAGGCAGGATATTGGTGACAGGGAAGAACTAGTGAGAAGCAGGATATTAGTGACAGGCTAGTGAGAGGCAGGATATTAGTGAAAGGGAAAAACTAGTGAGAGGCAGGATATTAGTGACAGGCAGGGGACTAGCGAGAGGCAGGATATTAGTGAAAGGGAAGAACTAGAGAGGCAGGATATTAGTGACAGGCAAGGGCTAGTGAGAGGCAAGATATTAGTGAAAGGGAAGAACTAGTGAGAGGCAGGATATTAGTGACAGGCAGGGAACTAGTGAGAGGCAGGATATTAGTGACAGGCAAGGGCTAGTGAGAGGCAGGAGATTAGCGAAAGGGAAGAACTAGTGAGAAGCAGGTGAGTAGTGAGACAGGGGGAAGAGAGAGTGGGGAGTAGTGAGAGGCAGGTGAGTAGTGGGAAACAGGTGAGAAGTGAGAGACAGGAGACTAGTAAGATAGAGGAGAGTAGTGAGAGACATGGGAATAGTGAGAGGCAACGGGCTAGTGAGAGGCAACGGGCTAGTGAGAGGCAACGGGCTAGCGGAGTCATGGGACTAATGACAGGTAAATGGACTGTCTTAAGAGGCAGGGGACTCGTGAAAGGCAGGGGATTAGTGAGAGGCAGGTAACTATCGTGGGAGACAGAGGACTAGTGAGAGGCGGGGACTAGTGAGAGGTATTGGGACTTTTGTGATAAGTAGGGGTTGAGTGAGAGACAGGGGACTGTATTGAGAAGCAGGGGATTCGTGAAAGGCAGGGGAATATAGTGAAAAACAGGGTACTAGTGAGAGGTAGGAGACTAGTGAGAGGCAAGGAACTAGTAAGGGGAGGACTAGTGAGAGGTAGGGGATTAGAGAGAAGCAGGAGACTAGTGAGAATCAAGGGTCTAGTCAGAGGGAAAGAACTAGTCGGAGGCAAGGGACTAGTCAAAGACAAGGACTTCGTCAGCGGCAAAGGACTAAAGAGAGAACATAAAAGCTGTTGGCCCTACTTGACGCGGTCAACAGTTGTCGAGCTTCATCAACTATCATGTTGATTATATTATTTACATCAAAACATAAGTAAAATTTTACTCGTATAAGGAAATAATGTAGCAAATGAAATGTCTTTGAGTGGCAGTGCAGCGGATCAGAGGTGAGGGTGGCAGTGCAGTGGATCAGAGGTGAAGGTGGCAGTGTAAGTGGTGTTGCGATACGCTGGATCAGAGGTGAGGGTGAGTGCAAGTAGCAGTGTGATGTAGTGGAGTAGAGGTAAAAGTGGCAGTGCAAGTAGCAGTGCGATGTGGTGGATTTTACTCGAAGGTGGCAGTGAAGTGGATCAGAGGTGAGGGTGGCAGTGTAAGTAGCAGTGCAGTGCAATAGATCAAAGGTGATGGTTGCAGTGCAAGTTTCGGTGCAGTGCAGTGGAGCAGAGGTGAGGGTGACAGTGTAAGTAGCAGTGCAATAGATCAGAGGTGAGGGTAGCAGTTGTAAGTAGTGTGCAGTGCAGTGGATCAGAGGTGAGGGTGACAGTGTAAGTAGCGGTGCAGTGCAGTGGATCAGAAGTGAGGGTGACAGTGTAAGTAGCAGTGCAGTGCAATGGATCAGTGGTGAGTGTAGCAGTTTTAAATACAGTAGTGTGTAGTGTAACGGATCAGAGGTGATGGTGACAGCGTAAGTAGCGGTGCAGTGCAGTGCATGAGAGGTGAGGGTGACAGTATAAGTAACAGTGCAGTGGATCAGAGGTGAGGGTAGCAGTTTTAAGTACCAGCGCAGTGCAGTGAATCAGTGGTGAGGGCGGCAGTGTAAGTAGCGGTGCGCATGCTGTGGGTCAGAGATGGTGGCAGTGTAAGTAGCAGTGTAGTGGATCAGAGGTGAGGGTAGCAGAATAAACGATGGTGCGATACAGCGGATACGAGGTGAGGGTGGCAGTGTAAGCGGTAGTCAGGATGCAGTGGATCAGAGGTGAGGGTTGTAGTGTAAGTGGTGGTGCGATGTAGTGGATCAGAGGTGAGGGTGGCAGTGTAAGTAATGGCGCGATGCGGTGGATCGAAGGTGAGGGTGGCAGTGTAAGCGGTGGTCTGATGCGGTGGATCAGAGGTGAGGGTGGCAGTGTAAGTGGTGGTCTGATGCGGTGGATCAGAGGCGAGGGTGGTAATGTAAGCAGTGGTGCGATGTGGTGGATGGGAGGTGAGGGTGGCAGTGTTAGTGGTGGTGCAATGCAGTGGATCAGAGGTATGGTGGCAAGTATATCATGAAGTAGTGGTGCGGTGATGGCAGGGTAACATTACGAGGTGGTGGGTCAGGGGTAAACTGTATGATGTGTGAGGCCTCTCTGAGGGAGAAGAGGTGGTGAGTGCATCTGAGACCAAGTAATACCACCTCCTTCACTCTTACCTGTTGATGCACTTGTCATATCACATTGTTTTATTATCATCTTACCTCACGTGTGTAGTCTAACAAATAACAAAGTTAAAGCAAGATTTTCTCCGTTGACAGATAAACATGAACTGATATCAACACCTTTTTTTTACTAAGATGAAACTCATTTGAACAGGATTTTTTATGTTTCATTTATCAGATGAATTATAGCGAAAAATTTAACAGTTCTCTAACAGGTCTAGCCAAATACTCCCAAGTTTTGATATGCTCTACAGAACTTCCGGATTATTTTCAATTGTTTTCCTTTTTTTCTGTATTTAGCACGGTAAGTTATATGTGTACAGTAACACCAATGATCATAATAATAAACTAAAAGTTGTGTTGTATGTCTGCCAGACCGCGAGTGGCAGCACGGTTAAGAAGGCAGGCAGGCAGGCACTACACAGACCAAAATAGTAAGGAACGTACTACCACCTCGACTTGCTCTCTCTGAGGTGAGAGAGCCAACTGAGGTACCCCCTTGATCTGCCGCGGTGATGCTCGTGGGAGGAAAAGGAGGAGGGGCGGTGCGTGGTGCTCCTACACAACTCGCTCTCCCGACGCTATAACACACACACACACACACACACACACACACGTTAATTGTTACTTATAGTTTTTCGCGTGCTCAAGAGTTTTATTGACCTAGAAAGAAGGAATATGTTCTGCACAAACTCATTATAGAATATTAATTTGAACACTTCCAACAAGACTGATGGAATAAAATCTTCTGATCTCCGTCGTACGTAAAATATATTCATAAATATTATAATAGCATTAATAATAAATGAAGTGAGTTGTGTATTATCATGACTTTTAACGACTTTAAATGGACACAACCCTGTACAATGGACTCCGCTCCCGAACTAATTACAGTCCCCATACTATGAATACAGCCCTGCGTAAAAACGTCACCCGTACTATGGACACAGCAACGTACTATAAAACAGTCTGCGTACTAAGCACACAGTCCTTTTTTTTTTACTGGATTAGCCCACCTGGGCACTGGTCACTGACCCACATCGGGGTTCTGGGATGGGGGGAAAATGTAATAATTTTAACAATAATAATAATAATAATTAGTTCATAGAAAATAAAATTTATAATATAAAATACAAATTAAAAATGAAATAAATAAAAACAATGATAATGATAACAACAATACTACTACTACTACTACTACTACTTTTTTTTTTTTTTTTAAACGTGGCCTCCAGCCTCCCCCAATAGCCACACCTTCGCCACCATTTATTTACCTCAATATTAAATATCCTAATACATAAGAAACTATCCTATCTGTGTTAAATTAGTTGAGCCGCAGATCCATGCGGCATTCAGTGACTGTAGCCTCATAGTCGATATCTGCAGCAGTTGTCGGAGTAGGGGCAGAAGCTCTCGTTCCCCTGAGGCAGAGCAAAGCCGACCGAAGGAGAGAGAAGGACAGTCGACATCTCATCCAGGCTGTGACATAACTTCTGGGCTGCTGCTTCTGTTCGGAGATCAGCTCCGCGAGTCTGGCGTAGAAACATCTTGCACTTGGGCCCATCCCACCAGAGGTTGTGAACACTAAAGGAGTGAAGCTGCCTTGATCAACATTTTGAATTCTCTCCCCATATGCCCTTCTCTTGTCGTTCTCGTTCCTCCTATGCGCAGTATCGAGAGCTAGGTTACGGTGACAAACGGCCATGGGATCAAAAATCCTGATGTCGAAGAAAGCTCGCTGTCCCCGCGTCCAGAATCCTCGAGCACTGACGTCCACACAGGCTTCGTTAGATGTGTTTGAAGTCCTGTGTTGGAAGATCTCGCCATCCAGTGGAAGGAAGGTCGGTTCTACCATGACGTCCCGGCAGATTTCCTTCAACATATTTGCTGTGAGATCCCTTACCTCGTCATGCCTCATGCATATGAAGCCCCCCTTCTTGCAAACCATGGCGTGATCGCCATCATAGGAATAGCCACACACGCATTGGGAGGGCAAACCATCTACTGGCCAACCCTACCTTAGAGCAATGGCATCTGTAAATTCTTGTTTGTTAAGGCTGAAACCATTTGCCCTTATCGGTAACGTAGTTAGCCAGTTCCAGGCGCCCACCTCCTGCGCTATAGCTACTTTTTTTGTCAAATTTTCTGGAGCCAGCAGCAACAGTTGCTGCAACATGTCATTTTGGCAGTGCTGCCGATCTGTTGTAATGGACCTACGGATCTTATTAACTTCGCTGGTGTCCACTTCCCCTGTTGCATTCTGGGCAATTATGTGGTCAGTGAGGGCTGCCGTGAGCTTAAGTGAATTTTGATGTTCAGAGTCAGCAATCTCCTCTGGATTAGTTAGTCCCATCCCTCCCAGTCTTGGTGGAAGTGCAAGAAGTGTTCTTTCTACTAGGGTTAAGTCGTGGTGTTTCACTAGTTTGGGAATGAACTTGACACTGATTGCTTCTTCGAGAGGGTGGAGGAGGGGTCGGATCTCAGGGATGGTACGCATCAGGTAGTTCCAACGATGCTTGACTCCATGTGTGAATGCTGCAAAGGCCGCATGTGGCTCTGTGTTAGCAATCTCCGATAGAGCATGGATTTCGCTAACCCACTCATTCACTTTTCCCCCTACGTACTGGGTCTTGAAGTCCGTAGTGCCAATTACTGCACCTAGATGTCTTTGGCCGTCCTTAGTTATTTTTACCTCACTTTCGCCGAAAACCTCCACAGCCCGATCATAATGATCTGGCTTCACGATGAGGAAGGATTTGCTGGCGTTAGGGTGGTACCCTATTTGTGGACCTCGCGATGTTACCAGGTCCCACCACTTTTTGATGTCCTCCACTTTTCCTGCTCCTGTGAGGTCATCAGCATATGCCACTTGTTTGACCCCAGTTGTTTCATACTTTATTTCTTGTTGAAGCACTGATAGGCCTATTGCATACATTGCCATTGCAACGGGGTCCCCATGTGTTGTTCCCTCGGTCGACTGTAGGATGGTATCGCCTCGTAGAGCCTTGTTGTTTACTATGTAGAGGTCAGAAGGATTCCTATACGAATTTTCAACATACATCGCAAAGCTAGGACACTTGATCTTGATGTTGTGCAGTGCAGCCTTGCGGTTAAGTATGTTGAATGCGTTTGAAGCATCCACCAGGAGAACGGCCTCACAATCACGCTGCTCAAATATCAATCTCATGGCGTGAATGGCCGCCTCCCCACCAGCCTGGTGGCCAGCACACACTTGTAGGTTCCCTGCTGCTGCCCTGACATCGTCCTTTACCACCTCCATTATGCACTTTCCGATGATCCGCCTCAGCACTTCCCCCACCCCTATAGGTCTACATCCTGGATTCTTTTCCAGAGGAATAAGGCGGCAGGCCGTCAGAGCCTGGAGGTGATGGCAGCAAGAGGATGCAAGCTTTCTTGCAAGGGTGGCAATGGCAGTGCAGAGTTCGCTTGCTACAGGGCCAAACTTGTTAGTGCTGAGGATGACTCTCCAACCGTTTGCATCCAGCCCTGAAGGGCCGGCTCCTCCTCGAGTCTTCAGTGCCTTTTTCCACACCATCTCTCCTGTTATTTTCTCGAACAGGACAACATTTGGTGGGATATAGGCACCCTGGAGCCTGATGCCTTCATCTTCACTTGCAGGGGGATGTTTCTCTCTCAGTAGTTGTAAAGTCGCTCTGTTTATTGGCATCACCCCACCGGAAGATTCCTGAGTGAGAGATCTTACCGCGAGAGACACTTTTCCCACACGCATTTTGTTTCCAAATTTTCTTGCCACGTCATCGGTGTTTTGCTTTCCGTCACCCGTAGATTTTAGTCTCTCCTGCAGTGTTCTTGCTTCACATAGGAGATCATCTAGGGCCCCAGTCCGCCACATTGTCGATCTTCTCTTCATTGCTGCCACATTTTCTTTGTGCTTAGCCTTTGTGTGTGTCCTCTGACAAAATAGATGTGGTATTATTGCCAGTATTTGAAGAGCTAGGGGGGCGAGGAAGCGGTCCTGAGTGTAATCAGTCATGAAGAAAGTCATCTCCCGAATCATTTCTTTGGTGGCCGCACACTTGGGTGGTTCAAATAAGTTAGCAGGCGACCACTTGACAATTTCTGAGTAGGTTTCTTTGACCCATACGCCTGCATTTTCCATCGACATGCCTTTCCACTGAGGCGGCAGTCTCTCATTCTCCTCGTGGACACCTGCTACTGAGGGAGTAGCATTTATTAGTACTACATTTTCGGGTTGAGTAGACTCACTGCTATCATTTCGGATATCATCGGGTGGTTGGGTCCCGGCGATATCCACTGTGGCCGCCTGTGTCGGCTCCCTGCCACGTGGGTTCCGACACTGGTCTAGCTTCCTGCAATCCACACATGATCGATTGTTTCTCGCACAAAGACAATTTGTGCAGTTTTGGTTCGGGCTAGCACAGACGCAGCAAGGACTGTTGCCAGGCATAGTGACCAGCACCTTGGACGACAGATATTTCCGCCTCCGACCTCTGCTATTGGGCCCATACGGACGAAGGAACTAGATCTTATGCGTATGAGGCACAGGGGTGACAGCCTGGCCTTTGGTGTCCGGGTAGTAAGGGCATACTCGCGCGTGTGGTTGTGTCGGGCACCCCCCATGTGGGCGATAATCCACACATGAGAATAATCCACTGGGAGCAAGAATTGTCACACCTAACACTTGATTATGTCACTTTGGTAGAGATAGCCACCATTTCTATGGTCTCGCTGATGTAACATTAGTTATATATACTCACTGGGTCAGCCGACAATACATGGAGTGGCCGTTACTTGAGGCACTTGGCCCCATAGGGGCGAGAGTCGCGATGCCACCCTTGCTAGGGTAGGCCTATCGACACACTGGCACTGACACTTGGCAACTCCAGCCACCCACCATTCAAACACTCACAGGCTTACTTGAAGATCGCCGGTGAACACGAGCAATATTTGCGTTTAATGTCGTAAGGAATGAGACGAGCCGTCGGCGATGATGCTCAAGGTGACATCCAAACTTTCATCGACACACTGTGAAATTCTCGCTCCCACAAACTGAGTATATCCCCACCAATAACACTTTAAATCAGGGAAAGCACCCCAACACACCCACGCCGCCCGGACCCCCTACTACTACTACTACTACTACTACTAATAATAATAATAATAATAATAATAATAATAATAATAATAATAATAATAATAATAATAATAATAATAATAGTAATAATAGTAATAATAATAATAATAATAATAATAATAATAATAATAATAATAATAATAATAATAATAAAAATAATAATAATAATAATAATAATAATAATAATAATAATAATAATATTAATACTAAAGAACAATAAAGAAATACCAAAATGAAAAAAAAAAGATCTATAGTGAAAAACTATATATGTATGTTGTGTTGTCGAAGTAAAAGAAACAATTGAGACCCTGCAATTGTGTGTAAACGTGGCAGAAAGTCAGATCAGCAACCTGGGACTTGGTCACAATTTTCGTGATGACATATGGCAGTAGGTGTACCATTAGACAACACATTATGCTTTCAATATCTTCCCAGGAGGTAGTACCTCCCTGTTTGATAGCTGCCTACTACCTGTAAAAGCTATGACTGTAAATGTAACATCTGTGCATAATTTATTTTAGGTCTGACGTTCAGTGTAAATACTGAGGTACAAAGGTTGGTGGTTGAATAATTACCGATAGTAATGTGTGTCAATTAGTGATGACACCATCAGATAAGACACCAGCCCTGACTTTGGCCCTAATAACGCCCCATGTCTCGCCACTTATCCTCCTTAACCCCCTTTATCCTCTTAATAATCGTCTGTGCAACTTTTCCCATATCTCCTATGTTCCTCCCGTCCCACCTACTTAACTCTCTCCCCTTTCGATCCCCCCCCCCTCTTAGTCTCCTCCCTCTATTTCTTCCACTCTTCGTAACCCCTTCCCGTTAACAATTGTTTTCCCATTAACCCCTTCCTTGTAACAATTTCCTTTACATTAACCTCTCCTCTGTAACAATTTTCTTCCCATTAGCCCCTTCTCTGTAACAATTTCCTATCTAATAACCCCTTCCTTGTAACAATTTCCTGTACATTAACCTCTTTCCTGTAACAATTTCCTTTATATTAACTTCTTCCCTGTAACAATTTCCTTTCAGTAACCCCTTCCCTGTAACAATTTTCTTCCCATTAACCCCTTCCCTGTAATAATTTCATTCCTATTAACCCTTTCCCTGTAACTCTTTCATTCCCCTTAGCCCTTTAATATAACCCTTTCCATCATCTTGTTAGTGGTTCATCAGTTTGTCCTTGAGAGCGTGTGGTTGCTGGTTTGTGCCGAGTTTAGACGCACAGACGTGCTTCCACCGGGCTCCTTGAAAAACATTCCTAATTCAGGAAAATCACGCTTTGTGATTCGGTTAGTGAGCTCAAAAAGTCACCAGGGTTGTCTTGGACAAAAGATTACCCCTATTAGTGCCACGGTAAGTCAGTAATTGAGGGAATATTTCACTTGGGAATATTTCACTTAATTGTTCAAAGTGAAACATCTAACGGAAAAATAACAGTTGCGTTAAATCACAAAAGTCTCGGAAAAAAGGGAAAAACGGGAGGAAATCAGTGATATCCATGAGCGGTGATCCTTACTCACCTACAAAGGATTGACAGGAAAATATAGTGAAGGAACACCAAGACCAGCACACAGTAGTACATAAAATAAACAGAGGAAAAGTGAATGACATCCTAAACAGTAACAGGTTATTATGTTGTGTATTAAATTAACGCACATAATGATAATTCATCGATACAATCGTGGTGTTTGAAAAATTTAGATATATTGAAAATAAATGGTACATTTGATAGACACAAAATTGGCTGTGAAACATTTTGCAACTTGTTCCATTAGATCAGGGGTCACCAAACTACGGCCCGCGGGCCGGATCCCAAGCCCTTCCCCGGCTCGTGGTAGCTCCACCTACGCTCTGACGTTACCAGAGCTTTCGTTCTGGCTTGCAAGTATTGAACAGAATGATTATGCGGCCCGCGCTCGTCATTCTTTCAGTTATCCGGCCCACTGCGAAAAAAGTTTGGTGACCCCTGCATTAGATGATTAGAAGGTAGTCGATTTTAAGTCTTTTACTTTAAGGGCTTCGGACGCCTGAATATCCTTAGCCAAGGAGCGCGATATGTTCCCATTAAGCAATATTCTAAACTCCAAAAAACATATTAGTAACTTACATACATAAATCATCATTTGAGAATTTTTTTCCAAATAATACCCGTAAAAAGGCACTTGAAACGAAATTTGTAGGTGTTTTCGTATAGAAAATAATGCTGTTTAAAATCTCTTGTCACTTTCAAAAAATTATGAAATGATTGACAAGACTAATTTTTTATTTAATTCAAAAACTGATTTTGAACAGCCTACAAGTGGCTATTTCATTAAGTGAGATATAAAGACTTATAAAATTCAAATATCAAACGAATATCGAACATCAAACTGACTTTATTATGTTTCTCTACTGAAGGCTCTATTCCAAACCTGTATTGGTTTCTCGAGTCTTAGAATTCACCAATACAGTTGACATCTTTGGTATACTTGATTATCATAATGTTAAAACTAAAGAACTAACATTCTCATGGAATCACTTAGAAAATTAACCCTCCAGCTTATTTCACCTTCAGTTTAACGACCCTGATGCCAACCTAACCTAACCTAATCCAACCTAACCTAACAATAACCTAACCTAACCAAACCTGACCTAACCTAACCAAGTTGTCTAATTCAACCTAATCTAACCTAACCAAGTTGTCTATTACAACCTAAACTAACCTAACCAAGTTGTCTAATACAACCTAAGCTAATTCCCATAGCGTAAGGTGTTTAATCATCAAGTGAAACAAGCTGGGGATAATCTTAATATCTACCTCATTTACACCATGGCCATTCCGAGGGAAGGAGGCCAGTGGCCTGCATAGGATCCCTCCATTGTTCATAATAATTTTGTCAAGGGCTATTTTGAAGCCCAATATTGTTCTTGATTCCACATCATGAGCTGTGTGAACTGACCCTTCAACCGTTGATTCCTTCTGGGTTAATGGGGCTGGAACATGTAAAAGTATATAAGGTTTTAGTAGCGAACCCAATTGTCTGTTCTCTATTTATTGAGAAACTATCTCGTATACAGTTCCAAGTGTATATCACTGTAACTTAATCACTGTAGCTATGAGTGTTAAGATGAGGACGGAGGCTATATTAAAGAGCTCTTCTAAATACGTCCGGTTGGTGTAAGGTGTTGAGTGACAATCCCGAGGCAACCGGCTTTTATACATTGACTTCATCAGTCTTTATGCCACACCTCAAGAGACTTACCCATCACGGGATGTGACCCTGTCACCTCATAACCAGGGGAAAGTTACAGGGGGGTGTGATATGATTATATAAACCAAATGTATTGCCCTGACATTTATATAAAAACTAAGGAGCTACTACATCGCTCGGTCACCACCTTCCGAGCTTCCACGAGGAATAAACTAATCTCGTATAATATATCCCATACATAAACCTAACCATGTTACAAACATATGTGTAGACACTAAGCTCGGGATTCTGGAACCATAGGTTCATCAACTATTGGGGTCCTAGGCTTAAGTGTCTTAGAGGCTAGTATATATGTATAATGTTCAACTTGGAAGATACTGACTTATAAAAACAAAACAAAAATATCACTGCCAGAATTAACACAATAGTGTGCAAAATATAATAGCAAATGATCTTTTAGTAAACTGTAACTCTTTCAAGTAAGAGATAACTTTCAACTTCTCTGAGATGATATTGAGTTCACTAATAGTTAAATTAAGGACTTGGGACAAAGGAATCAAATCTAAAGTAAGATTTACATCCAATGCAAAATGCTGATGAGAGGGCAAGGTCTTCAACGAGCTACAAGTTATAATAACCTATCACAACTAACTGTTTACCACCATCATAGCACTTTAAAATGACATTAGTTTCACCAGGAGAGAAAAAATATTGCACATTATGCAGATGCACATGAAACACAGTTTTCCTAGTAATTGGCCTATAACTACATTGTGTTAGCGCTGTGCGTACGTTAGTTTGTATGACTGCCAATTCACATATCCCTTCTGCAGCAGGAATAAATGCTGATACATAGGCTGTACATACGTGTAAATGTAATTATGACGATTTACACCGTGGTAATACCCTAGGATCATCCAATGCTAGCAAGGTATATTCTTCATCTATTCACAGAAGTTCTTTTGGTCTATCCAGAGTATACAGTGTGTCATTAACATACAAAGAGAAGGGTTCCAAATGCTATGTATTCAATTTATGTTGCCCTCTCATAGGTATGTGGATAAGAATAGCATTGTACGTGAGAGTTGACTCCAACAGAGGGTAATAATATTCTACCTCATGATCTGTGAAAATTGTAGTTAAATGATAAGCCAACTTGGCAATTTGTAATGCTTCAAGAAGAGTCTTCACAGGCACAAGCCTTGCATCCACTCGTCCTAAACCTGCATCCACGATGCTTGCGATTAGTTCATTTTTATTAGTAATTATTTCTTGAACAGAACTTTTTGCAGCATGCAAATACTCAGAAAAATAATGGAGCCACTCCAGCATAGGGACTGAATTTATCAATTTATAAACAACCCTAGATAAATGGTTAGACTTTCGATTCTAAGGCACTAATTGCATGGAAAGATTGAGTAATAACACAATTTTGTTTAGAAACAGCTTGATCGACAATGTTCATGCAGTTTCCTAGTTTAGCTTCATCCTCTGTAGTGCTTTGTATAATACCAACAAAATTAAACAATCCCCTCTTTTTTCGTGTTTGGGAACACACTTTCATTGCAAGATCATTCTTAGTCGCTGAAATAGTGTTACCGACAGTGACGAGAATCTTATGAAGGGTTCTGAGACGAAGTAGCTGAAGCTCAACGGTTTGTGAAACCATTGCTGATTTGTTTGGATTCGTACGGAGATCATCAAGGACAGTCAAAGCTGTCTGCAGTTGAGCGTCAATGGATTCCATCTGGTGTGGAAGCTTGAGCATTCCGTGCAACTCATATTTTATGTTCATCATGTCCTCAACAACGAGAACGCATCCAACGGGTGCAACAAGCGCACCTGGATTAAGGACATCTGTGGACATATCCGTTAACACAACGGTGCCACAAAGCAGTAGGAGCAGCACACTGATGATCCAAGCCATTCTGTAAAAGCTTCAATGTATTTTAATATTTGTTTGCAAAACGAAGTTTCAAACGATAATTATGAGGTACACTCTGCTTATGCACTGTTTAAAAAGATGTGTCTACGACATCAATAACATTCGTCTTAAAAGATGTGTCTATGACATCATTAGCATTCGTCGGAAAGGTGTGTCTGTGACATCTTTACCATTCTTAGGTAGTTAATCTTTATGGCCCTTTTTAAGACGGTCTGCATGCACTACATCTGCGGTTTGTGCAATAGGACTCAAAATTTTAAACTTGTTGCCCGCTTCTTTGGCGATAATGTGGAATGGACCAGAAAATTTGGCTGAAAGCTTAGACTTCCTTTCAGGTTCTCTCACCATAACAGCATCGCCTATTTCTAACACGACAGGCTTAGCTTGTTAATGTTGCTTAAAAATCATTTCAGCGCGTGACGCTGCTAAATGTTTCAGTACTTTGCCATGAATATCTGCAAAAACGCTGATCTGTTTTATCGCGAAATCATCCATATTATAAAGAGGGCATGGCTTGTCCGTAAGTACGTCATAAGGCAGACGTTTGTCGATGCCGGAAGAGCTATTAATCGACCCTTTAATAGATGCTGCAACTTGAGGTAACCAATCCTCCCATGTGTATTGCACATCACACACAATCGGGCGAAGTATCTCTAGGATCTTGCGATTGTCTTTCTCGACAAGGCCATTAGCCTGTGATGATAGGCTGTAATAAAACTTTGTTGTATTCCATATTGTACACAAATTTGTGCTACTAGCTGATTCTTGAATTTCAATCCAATGTAGGAGAGAAGAACCTTGGGCGTAGTGAAAGGACATATAGGATTCATCACTAAGGCATAGGCCACAGATTCGGCTGTTTTATCCTTCAGTGGGACTAAAATCACAAATATAGAAAAATGATCCACACACATTAGGACGTACGAGGATTCCTGATGACTCCTCGGAAGTTGTAACAAGTCTATGGCGACTGTGGCAAACGGACGTTCTGGTTTAGGATATTGTAGAATTGGGGCCGGTGACCTTGTAGTACCCTTATGTTGGGCACATGACAAAAACTTAGTAATATGCAATTCTATGTCTTTCTTCATAGTTTTCCAAAAATATTTTTTTCTAATGTCGCCAAGGCATTTGTCACGTCCTTGGTGACCTGCTTGAGGAACATCGTGGAACAACGTTATAATCATTTCACGCAATGTGTCAGGTACGACTGTTTGTGTAACTATACCCTCAGAAATCTCCTTGGATAGATGGAGTATATTATGTCGAAATTCAAACTGATTGAGCGGAAGAATCAATTTAGGAAGCTTAACTTCCTCTCCTGACTCTAAAGCAAAAATGACTGTTGACCACTAAGAATCGCGTCGTTGTTCGTCCTCTAATTGTGAAAGAGTGAACGTAGATACAGGCATCACTGGTGTAATATTTCTAGACAAGGCGTCGGCGATAACATTCGCTCTTCCCGGTAATTACCTAAACTCGGGGTTGAATTCTTGAATGGTCAGATACCAGCATGCTAATCGGCCTGATAGATTTCTGCCATGGAACAGTTCTGTTACTGCCCCATGATCCATAAAAACAGATATTTTATAACTAAAGATGATGTCTTTAAACTTTTTCAGTGCCCAAACAACAGCTAATGTCCCTAAATGTGTTACTGAATAACGTGTTTCGGCATCATTAAGTTTACGTATTGCAAAAACAATCACTCTAAATTTTCCTCTTGAGTCCAACTGCATGAGTACAGCTCCGATTCCTAGTCCTGAAGCGTCGGTACACAGAGTGAAATCTTGAGAGTAATCAGGAAAAGCTAAAACAGGGGCATTGGAAAGTGCTGTCTTCAATGCAGCAAATCTATTTTGGTGTTCCGCATTCCATACAAAAATTGTATCTTCCTTCAGTAACTTAGTTAAGGGTGACGCCAATATTGCATAGTTCTCAATAAAAGAACAATAATATCCAGATAAACCAAGAAAGCTATGCACCTTATCAACCGACGTGGAAACTGAACTACAGCCTTAACCTTATCATCAACTGTATGAAAGCCATCACCGTCAACTACATGACCAAGGAAATGGATTCTGGATTTTAAAAACTCACATTTTTAAAGATTAATTTTAAGACCTGCTATGGAAGGTTTTTGTAATACTTCACGCAGTTTGACAAGATGGCTATCGACATCCTTACTGACTACTATGAGATCATCCAAGTAAGCACAGACTGTGGTATCTATCAATTCGGCAAACAAGGTGTTGATCATCCATTGAAAAGTCTTTGGGGCATTTGCCAATACCCGCTAAGTACATCTAAATTGCTAAAAACAGCGTTATCCTTGCCTAAGGACTGCAAAATATCACTCTAGACAGGCATAGGGTACCTATCTGGGATCGTATTTTCATTGACGTGCCTAAAATCAATAACTGGGCGCCAACCGCAATCCTTCTTTGGAACTAAAAACAAAGGGCTATTGAAAGGAGATTTAGAATGTGTGATAACTTTTTCATTCAACATATCCTGAACCAAATCCTGAACTACAGCGCGCTGGCTATGTGGTAGTCGGGAAGCTGGTATGTAAATTGGATTCGTGCCCTTTTTTTAGGATATGTGATATGAGGTGAGATCTGTGTGCCCCAACTGTTCCCCTGGTAAAGCTACAATGTTTCTGTAGTAGGCAAGCAGCTCTAAGAGTCTAGTCTTGCCTTGTGGATGATCAATCACCTTAACATGCTGTGATATTTGATCTATCCTCTCCTGCCTAGTTTGTTGAGGTGGAGAAAAAATACTACCAATTGGGAATTGCATAGGCTGTGGTACAACATTGTTATGGTAAACTAGAAAATCACACAAATAATATCCTTCTTTCAATATTCTGAGAGCGCCTGTTCTGTTAAGAATTAGAACGTCTCACTATGGGATAATATAATACACTTTGGAAGACTATAACACGTCACTGCTTTTGTTTGTCTGTTTACGTAAAATACTTATGTCTCGTTATGTAGGATGTGTAAAGACCGGAATGTTGTTATTCGTACCACGTAGCTGCCACCTATGAACTTACCTATCACGTGATGTGGCCATTACCACCACTGTGAGGAATGCACCATGTGGGGTGTGTCTGCTTACAGCCATTATGCACCTCCACTGTGAATTTGTGGATACCCTACATATCACCACCCTGGATAGGAGAAGATAATTGTATGTTTGAGAACTTTCGTGGTAGCTACGTGGAGCGACTTAATAATACCAGGCGTGGAACCAGCATTGGTATGATTACTTGGGAAGTATCCCATCTACTCTGCAAGAGTAGAGTGTGAGCGATGTACCTGGTATGTGTACCTAAGAATACCGAGGAGTTCCATACTTGTAGGTGTGGAGTGTACCCGAGATGTGGTGCTATGATATAACATGTGGTGCTCTATTGTAACATGTGATGCTATACTGTAACAGGTGGTGCAGTCTGATGTGTTGGGTGTTATGATAAAAAGGAATGACCGAGGTAAGGAGGTCATTTGTTGTTATGAGAAATGAAGATGACAATAGTAACTATTTGATGCAAGACATATATTGATGTGAAGTGTAATGAACATAACACTGGTCAACATAAAAAAAAGTTCTCATGGTTCTGGATCAAAACAGTCTGATTCTAGTGTAATTGTATGTGCTGAACTCAATTATGACATTCGTATAGCTGTATCAGGCTCAGTTTTCCAGAACCAGCATATCTATATATTTAGTGTACCATGCTATTCATACAGTAATTTATGTGCTCATTGGCTCCACTTATGCAATTATTTTGTCCTGATTTGTGCTTTTTTGTTTGTTTCAGTTTGCTGATTCATGATATTGCATATCTACACCTGCATGATTTGTAATTACTCTGAAATTAACAAAACATGGAACGTCGCAAGTGTGTGAACGGTGCTGACAGTTTTTGCTACATATGTGGTGCCTTCACTCCTGGTAGCCTCAAGAAACCAATCACAAAAGCTGTTCGACTGAACTACAAAAGTTACTTCAAATGTCATTTGGGTGACCAAGACAAGAAATGGGCACCTCATGTAGCCTGTAAGTCTTGTGTTAACCACCTGAGCGAGTGGATGTGTGGTAAACGAAGTTCAGGAATGCCGTTTGCTGTACCAATGATATGGCGTGAACCTAAAGACCACAGTAGTGACTGCTACTTCTGTCTCACAAATATTAAAGGAATAAAAATCAAGACACGAGGCAAGGTACAGTACCCCAATATTGCTTCTGCAATCCGACCAGTACCGCACAGTGCTGAACTTCCAGTCCCAAATCCACCGACTGAACAAGAATTGAGTGATTCCGATTCTACCTCTACCTCAATGGAAAACGACTACCAGGATGACTCTGAAAATACCAGGCCTAAACTATTTACTCAAGAAGCGCTTCATGATCTCATCAGGGACCTAAACTTGTCAAAAGAAAAGGCTGAAGTTTTGGGATCCAGACTAAAGCAGCGTAACCTGCTAGAAGATGGAGTGCATATCACTACAGCGCGTTACCGACATAGACAGCTGTCTGCATTTTTCAAGATGGCAAACAACCTTTGTTATTGCGAGGACGCAGTATCTCTCATGCAACAACTCTGCAAGTCTGAAACATACAAGACAGAGGATTGGAGGCTGTTTATAGACTCAGGAAAAGACTCTCTGAAAGCTGTTCTTTTACACAATGGCAATCGGCTTCCATCTGTCCCAATAGCACACGCAACAAAAATGACTGAGAGCTATGAAACAATGAAAATTCTGTTGGCCGCTATAGAGTATGAGAAACACCAGTGGAAGATATGTGGCGATCTCAAAGTCATCAGTTTACTACTGGGCCTTCAGAGTGGCTACACAAAGCACATGTGCTTTTTGTGCTTGTGGAACAGCAGAGCTGATGCAGAGCACTATGTGAGAAAGGATTGGCCGACAAGACCAAGAGATGCGCCTGGAAGGTTTAACTGTGCTCACAATCCGCTTGTAGATCCAGAAAAGATATTTTTGCCTCCACTGCATCTAAAGCTCGGTTTGGCTAAAAATTTCATCAAAGCTATGGATCAATTCGGTGCTGGGACTCTATACTTATCTCAGAAACTAGGTGGTGTGGTTTCCGAAGCCAAGTTGAAAGCAGGTGTCTTGAATGGACCACAAATTTGTATACTAGTTAATGATAGCGAATTCACCAAAACATTGATCCCACTGGAGAAAAAGCATGGGAATCATTTGTCAATGTGTCAAAGAATTTTCTTGGAAACTATCGTGCTGACAACTACAAAGAAATCGTAACAACCAAGCTTCAGAATTATCATGCATTGGGAGCAAGGATGTCCTTGAAATAGCATTTTTTCTACTCTCATATTGAATTTTTCCCAGGTAACCTTGGAGACGTTAGTGATGAACACGGCGAAAGATTTCATCAAGATATCGCCATAATGGAGAGCAGATATCAGGGACAATTCAGTCCTAACATGATGGGCGACTATTGCTGGACACTGCAACGAGAAGAGAGCAAGCTGTACAAGAGAAAGAGTAAAGTTCAGAAGCACTTTTAGAACTTCATATTTTGTCATTATAAAGGATTTGAACTTATGTTTTTTGGTACAATTTTTTATGAGCTTATCTGTGATAGGTTTAAAATTGTATCTTGCATGACGCGATAATGTTACTATATTTACTATTTTTTTTATTCTTTAAGAAAGTAGGTCTGATGGTAGAATGAAACATCCAATTAATATTCATTAATATGAAATTAGTCATGAAAGCACAGTCACATGAGATAATCTCATCTTTTGCACGACACGTGATGGAATATTAAATATTTGTACCTATTGATTTTTTTTATAAAACCTGGTCTGATAGAACAAAACAAATATCAGATTCGAATTCAGCAATATGAAATTAGTTGTGTGAGCATGATCTCATATGTGAACCATTTGGGCTGTTGACCAGTGAGATGGTTCTTCTGATGAAGGCAAACTTTTTTTGTATTGTATGGCAACCATTCTATGGCAACGACTACCTGTACAGTCGTGACAGAGTAAACTGGTCTCGCGCGTGGGTAAAGACGTTGTCTGCATCCCTGGAGCGTGGAATTGTCACTTCAAAGGGGGGGGGGTTTCGCCAGTAGAGAGAGGTAGGGGTAAGTGGGAGTCAAAAAACAAGCAGGTCCTGGGGAGTAAAATTGGTTACTCAGGACAAGGGGTAAAACAGGACCAGGGAAAGGTAGGTTTAAATATATACTATACAAACAGTAGGAGCGTTAGAAATAAAATCGACTTGCTGAGAGCGGTTGTATGTACCGAGAATGAAGACGTCATCGCAATCAATGAAAGTTGGAAGAATCTGGCGAGCAAGAACTTTTTATCAGAGTACCACATAGAAGGGTACAACCTTTTTCACAAGGACAGGGAAGGTAGGAAGGGGGGAGGGGTCGCACTCTTCGTCAGGGATACATTAAAATGTTGTATTAATAATTCAATAAAGGGTGAAATTGGAAGTAGAAATTGTGGAAGGAAGAGAAAAACTAATTCTGGGAGTGATTTACAGGCCCCCAAGTCTTGGGAAAGAAGCAGCTCATCCCATTTGGCAGGAAATGAGTAGGGCAGCAAAACACAACTACCTGTGCATTATGGGGGATTTCAACTTCAGAAATATAGACTGGGACAACATTGTAGGTGACTATGAATCTGAAGACTTCCTCATTGCAGTACAGGATAATTTTTTGAAACCACGAATTACAGAACCTATTAGAGGTAACAATATATTAGACCTAGTATAAACAAATGAAAAAAATATTATCAGAGATATCACAATAGGGGAAGAACTAGGGAACAGTGATCACAGAGAAATTGGGTTCACCCTAAATTGAGAAACGAAAAACAATGACAATATGGTCAGAGTCCCAAACTTTCGATTGGCGGATTAACAGGGGTTAGAAGGTACCAAGGTGAGGTCACTTGGGACCATCCCCAGTAGGAATGGGTGAAGTCTCAGGTGACACAACAATTGATCATGACTATTATATATTCACTCGTATACTACGTAAAGCACAAGAACTAAATATACCATACAGAAAAATTAGGTCAAATAAGAATGAGCCAAGGATGAACAGAAAACTTAAACATGGCATAGGAATAAAGAAAGGAATTTATAATTAATTGAAGGGAAGGGAGGAGCAGCTCAGAAATAGGTATAATAGACTATCTAGGAATGTTAAGAAAAATGTAAGGAAGGCAAAGAGGGACTACGAAATCAGGATAGCAAGAGAATCCAAGGCAAATACCAAGGGATTTTTCCAGGTATATAGGACAAAGGTCAAGGACAAAGTTGGGCCTTTAAAGTCAGGGAGGGGGGAAGTGATCGATGACAGTGAGGAAATAAGCAAAGCATTAAACAGCTAATTTTTATCAGTTTTCACAAGAAATTCACGAGGAAATTCCAGAGGTGGAACTGATATTTAGGGGAAATGAAGAACAGAGATTAAAGAATATCACTATCAGAAAAGAGGATGTTCTTAAGAAGATCAATAAATTAAAGAAGACAAAATCCCCAGGGCAAGATGAAATATTCCCTCGAGTTTTGAAAGACTGTAAGGAACAGATTACCGGACCCCTCGTAAATTTATTTACAAAATCATTAGACACGGGAGTTGTGCCAGACTTTTCGAAACATTCAAATGTAGTACCCATATTCAAAAAGGGAGACAGAGCATCAGCGTCAAATTACCGAACGACTAGTTTGACGTCAGTAGTGAGGAAATTTCTTGAATCAATTATAGCAAATAGCATCTGATCGCATTTAGAGAAAAGCAAATTAATCTACGACTCTCAACATGGGTTTACAAAGGGAAAATCTTGTCTAACAAATCTGATGACGTTTTTTAGGAAAGTCTTCGAGGTAGTACCGCATCAGAGGCTTCTAAAAAAAGTTAAGGCTCATGGTATAGAAGGGAAAGTTTTAAAATTGGATAAAATCATGGCTCACCGATAGAACACAGAGGGTCAGCGTAGATGGTGTTAAATCTGAGTGGGGTTGTGTAACCAGTGGGCTTCCCCAGGGGTCAGTACTGGGTCCACTCTTGTTCATAACCTACATAAACGATCTAGATACTGGGATCAGTAGTGACATAAGCAAGTTTGCGGATGACACCAAAATAGGGCGGCAGGTTAATTCAGGTTAGGATACAAATGTACTATAGGAGGATTTAATTAAACTGCAGGAGTGGTCAGAAAAATGGCAAATGAAATTCAACACCAGCAAGTGCAGCGTACTTAATATTGGAAAAACAAATACTGTCAGTGTATACAGCCGTAACAACATCAACCTAGAGAAGTCGACTTGTGAAAGAGACTTAGGGTTACTTGTAAGCCCGGACCTACGGCCTCGAAAACAGTGCGTTAATGTTCGAAATAAGGTAAACAGAGTATTAGGTTTATATCTAGAAGTGTAAGTAATAAGAGTGCAGAGGTCTTATTGCAACTATATCTTGCGCTAGTCAGGCCACACCTCGACTATGCGGTTCAGTTCTGGTGCCCGTATTATAGAATGGATATCAATTCACTGGAGTCGGTGCAGCGGAGAATGACGATAATGATTCCAGGACTTAGAAACCTTCCATATCATGAAAGGTTAAAGAAACTAAACTTCCATTCCCTAGAAAGACGAAGAGTGCGGGGAGATATGATAGACGTATTTAAGTGGGTGAAAGGAATCAATAAAGACGATATAGATAAAGTTCTTATAATACCCGAGCAGGATAGGACTCGTAGCAACGGATTTAAGTTGGATAAGTTTAGGTTTAGGAGGGAGATAGGAAGGAAATGGTTCACAAATTGTGTGGTGGACGAGTGGAACAGGCTTAGCTACTTTGTAGTATGTGCTGGAACGCTGGAAAGTTTTAAAAGGAGGCTAGATATATTCATGGATGATGGATAGTTGTAGCAACTCTCGACAGGAGCTGCCATGCACAGGCCAACCGGCCTATTGCAGACTCCTTATTGTCTTATGTTGATATGTTAATATGTTTTATAAGGAATAAATTAGTTAAGTCATGCCTGATGTTTCACCCTTCTTCCCACTCTCGATTTGGTCAAGGAAAATCCAAACTTACTCTGCCCGCTACCTAACGAGCTACGTACTGTCTAGGGGGTCTGGTGGCAGCGACCTTAAAATTAAGAGTAGAGTTAAGTTATCCCTCTAGAATTAGTGTCCCCAGAATTGCTCTGGAAGCGTGCGTACCTGTTTTGGTTAGAGCGGGTATAACTCAGAGTAATGCCTGATGGGCCTTTATCACCACACCTCATACAACTATTACTTCACTTTATAACATTAGGCAAAGGTTTTAAGATGTAAAAAAACTGGCTTTTATACGGTGACCTCATCAGTCTTAATGATAATAATAATAATATCAATAATAATAATAATAATAATAATAATAATAATAAAGAGCAATAAAAAGTGAGAAATGATATATGTATGTTGTGTTATCAAAGTAAGAGAAACAATTGAGACCCTGCAATTGTGTGTAAATGAAGCAGAAAGTCAGATGAGCAACCTGGGACTTGGTCACAAATTTTGCTATGCCATGTGGCAGCAGAGTTTACCATTAGACAACAAATTATGTTTTCAATATCTTCCTAGGCGCTAGTACCTCCCTGTTTGATAGCTGCCTACTATATATATATATATATATATATATATTCATGTAAATCCACAATGAAAACGTGGATAAGATAAATCTTGATAAAATCACACGGGAAAATGGAAACAACGGAGTAGCTTTCGTCTTTATTCAAGACATCTTCAGAGGCAACTGGATTACATGGACAGAAGAGGCTTAAATATACAGGGTGACCTTAAAAACATGAGGTCAGGTCATAATGATGTCATCCACTAATCCCCACACCAACACACATGTAGAGGAGCTTAAGAGAAGGGGGGTGACGTGACTAGTCAGGTCAGGTCAAAACTAAGGGACCCACAAAATAACTATCATACATCTAGATCAAAGGTTTTCAAAGCATTTTTAACCTTGGGCCACTGACAAATAAATTTATGTAACATATTATCAGTTTTGAACTGACCATCACTAAGGTATATTGATTTTAATTCCTTAATCAAACTAGCTTCAACCAGAAGTCTTTCTGTGACACAAGATGATTTAAATTAATGGCCTAAATTAATGGCCACAAGTGTGAAAAAGAGGACGTTTGATGTTATGGGAAGGGGACTTTTTCTATATACGATTTTTCGACCCAGACACCGAAAATAAGATAAAAATACCTCAGTGTGCCTGAAACTGTGCTCCGTTTTCTGTAAAAATCTTGTCTTCGTACGACAATTATTTCCGTTTCAAACAAATTATTATATATCAGAAATTTGGAGCACTCTCCCCTTAGAAAATCTCTGTTTTTTCTAAGAAATATTATATACCATAAAATTGTACCATCTATCCAATATTTTTCCGTTTTGGGGGGGGTTGATTTTACATGAAAATAGTATCAACATACAACTGACAAAGAAGCTAGTGGTTGAAGAGTGTGTAGGAATTCGTGGTATAATGTTGCCTAGCACTCAGGATGGATGGAAACTCTAAGGTGGTTTTCTTGTATAATATAAGTTATATGATAGACAGTCTGGTGCTGGAGGTGCCGTGTGGTGAGGAGCTGCTCAGTAGAGACGTTCGGTGAGTAGCGTGTTGAAGGAGGTAGATGTGCAGGAGCTTCGTTAGAGAAGATGTTGCCTGTTGCTGTCCTCCTGGTTGAATGAAAGCTGGACAGCGTGGAGCTTGCTGGAGGAGGTGTTGCGTGTTCAGGAAGATGGGCCAGAATGAATCTCAATGGAGAGACAGAGCTTATATACCCAGCAGCCGTGAGTCATCTATGAGTCATGTTGGGAAAACCCGAGAAAGTCGCCGGTCTTTGGTTCCGTTGCTAAGATGCTGCGACATCTGGTGACGCCCCCGCCTTGCTGCTCGTTTGGTTGCTAGGGAAGATGGTAGCAGCTGGTGGCTGCCGCTACGCAGTTGTAGGGGAGAAGTCCACTACAAGTGTTTCCACGGGGTGGGAAAAAGGGACCCAGTCAACTTAGTCAAGGGAGGAAGTTAGTGTCGGTCAGACTCCAATCATAGTAGTGCTGCTCCTCTGCACCCTTCTCTCTCTCCTGGTCAAAGCTTTTCCAAGCAGCTCTGGAGCTTCCAAGTGCTACTGAATCATGGGTCAACCATCGAAGAAGTCACAGTGTGTTAGAGATGTTTTGATGGTGTTCAAAGACATGCAAAAAATGATTGCTTTGACACCACAATCAGCACTGTGTGTGTAAAAAGCCTGGACTTTGGGATATAAATCCCTTGCGAGCCTAATCAGGATCTTATAAAAAGGAAAGTGAAAAACCATGGGTTTATAAAGGGTAACAAACAACCGTTAGAGATTGCCATCTCTTTACTACGAAAATAATCACAATAATTTAACTCTGACACCACTCACACATATATTTAACTAGCGGAATCGCCGCACTCTGGGCGGCTCTTTCGCTAGGCCACGGTAGGACGCCACCCTCTGGGAGGCTCCACATTGTCTCACTGTAGTGGATTAAGGTGTCTGCTTTGATCTTGACTTTGTACTCGTCAGAAATCATGTTTTCTAGGGCATTTTTAAATGACTGTACATACGTGTTGCGCTCATGCAGCATTTCTTGGATAGATAGGACAATGTCATGTCTGACACCTTGAATGCTGCCATACCTGATAGTAGTCTGCTTTTTATGATCTCTCATGAAGTAGATTTGGAGGAACTTTGCCTGCTCATCTTCCAGTGGTAAGAGGGATCCTGCTTTGTGATAGACTTGACCCTGGACTTTGAATGTGGGCATTTATCCGTGCTCACGAAGTACTCTGATAGCTCCAAAGGATGTCATCTGGAAGCATGAATTGTACTTCCGTATATTTTCCAAGAAGTGTTTTGACTCTGGTGTTGTTCATAGCATGAGTCTTCAATGGTTGTGGTGGTTTTTCCAAATTTGGCAGTCGTACTTTCCCATGAGAGCAGCACAGTCCAGCAGATTCTCCTTTGTACTTCTTTGCACCGCAGTATTCACATTTCTTATCCATGTTGCCAATGACAACAGAGGGATACTTTTCATATTCTATATATAACATCATCCATCATCACTACATATAACACCATCCATCATCACTACAGATCGGCAAAGTAGTTTCCGAGATTCTCGTGCTGACACACAGACAAACAGACAGACTTATTTGTTTTATATAGATATAGATCATCACAACATATAACACCACCCATCATCACTACATATAACAACATCCATCATCACTACATATAACACTATCCAGCATCACTACAGATCGGTAAAGTAGTTTCCAAGATTCTCGTGCAGACATACATACAAACAGACAGACTTCAATTTCAATTTCAATTGTTTATTCCTTGATAGAGGAAGCGGGATCCGAGTGCTGTCACTAGGTACCCCTGTACAATGACACCAGAAGCATCTGGCAAGTGTGACAAGTATATACAATATAAATATTATAAAGGGGCTTACTAAAGCCTAAGGAAGGAAGGATATTCCTTAACACATAATCAATGTTATTTACAAAATATCTGGCCAGTATGGGGAGGATCATCGTGTCTCCGTCAGGGGGTCGTGGAGTGGTGGTCCAGCAGGCGTCACGAAAGCATTGTGTGTGGGGACATCTTAGGAGGTAGTGGATAAGGGTGCTGCTGTCTGGTCTTCTGCATAATGCACAAGAGCGTGGCTCAGGGGATGTGGGGATACCAATCTCCCAAGCAAAGTCAAACCCAATGATGATACGGGCAGCAATCATGTCCCCTTTCCGCGACCCTTTCCCGTAGACGTACGAGAGGTCAGGAAGTTTACGGAGGACATCGTACCAGGTGGGCGGGGAGTCCAGGGGGATGGCTGCTTCCCGAGCTTCTCTCTGTTTGCGGCGAATTTGGGTCCTAAGCTGTAAAAGTGTTCGAGGAACAACGTAGTCAGGTGTGGCCTTGTTGCAGCCAGTCTTGGCAAGGCCATCTGCTGCCTCATTCCCCAAGATACCGACATGACTGGGTATCCATAGGAATGTCACAGGACGGCCTGCATCCTGAAGTGTGGATGTTAACCCTCGTATTCGGAGGATGAGGTCCTTATTTTCCCCTGATCCAAATGCGATCCCGTCGAGAGCAGACCTGGAATCGCAGCAGACAAGCAAGGGGCAGAAACCATCTGCTTCTTCCTCAGCGAGAAGGACAGCAAGGAGGGCTATTAGTTCAGCCTGAGTGGAGGATGCCCCGTCAGAAACTAAAGAGACAGTTTGATAGGCTCAGGGGCATCAAGACGGGAGATGTAGACACCAGCCCCTGCCCTACCTGTAGCGGGGTCAACAGAACCATCAGTGTAGAGGACGACCCTTCATGGGGACCAGTGGGCGTTCCTGGAGAGGAGGTATTTACAGAGAATAACAGGGTTCACCTGGGATTTCGGGAGCGGTCCACCGAGGGCAATCACTTCAAGTTGAAAATCCAGCCAGGGAGAAGGAGACGAACCAACAGCAGGGGGTGACAACAATATCAGGCAGGAGGTCGTGTTCCTGAAGGGCTCGGATGAGTGACCCTCGCCACTGTCTTCTAGATGGAGGTCGGCCTAGGACAGCAGGAGTCAAGTTGGCTTGGACATAGTTGCCCCGAGGATCCCGTAGAATGGAAACGGCAGTTTTTAGGTAAAACTCCTGGACAAGATCCTGTAAGGGGGAAAGACCAAGTTTGGTATATAGAGAAGTAGAGCGTGTCCACTGAGGAGCCCCAAGGATGATACGAGCAGCTTTCCTCTGGTTAACTTCGAGACGGTTGACAGCAGTCCGACAGTCCGACGAGGGCAGGGGCAGCATAGTCGACACAGGAACGGACAAAGGACTTGTACATGGTGAGAAGTACAGGGATGGTGACACCAAGGGAACCCATGCACATGGTAGAGAGGGGAACGAGACGCCGAAAGCATATGTCTCGAAGATAGCGGACTTCAGGGATCTGACAACGTGTGCGAGTTACATACACACCCAGGTATTTTGTCTCATTAACCCAGTCCAAGGGCGTTCCTGATAAGAGAAGGGGTGGAGATACAACACGACCGTGCCACATGGCTTTTGTTTTCGCAGTTGAAAGAAGGAAACCAAGTGAATCACACTCTCTGGAGACCAGATCAAGGGCTTCCTGCATGCTGAGGTAGTTAGGGGCTTGGAGGAGGATATCGTCGGCATGTCCTGAGTGGACAACTTCTGTCGGCCACGGGAGAGATGCAATGGAGTGCATGAGAGTGTTAAACAAGGTGGGACTCAGGACTCCACATTGAGGGGTGCCGAGGTTCATTTCTTGAACAGGAGATATAGAGCCTTCAAAGCGAACCCGGGCATGACGTCCAGTGAGGTAAGAGGCGATCCATTGAAGAAGTCTCCCTTTAACCCCTAACTGCGTAAGTTCAGCAAAAATGAGGGCTGGCAGACAGACTTCTTTGTTTTATATATATATAGATAGCAGAAACGCCGCCTTCCGGGCGGCTCTTTCGCTAGACCATGGTGTGAAATATCGTACGTTTGGCCTACCTCATTAGAAGGGACTACCCACCTATCTACCTACTTACCTACCTTCTTAGAATGGACAGCCTAGAAAATTTAGAGATCAAAGAAAAATAAGCTGTAATGAGAGAGAGCATATGGATAAAATTAGCTATAATATGTGGGATGGGATACGACTTTTCAACCTCTGTGTGGTGTAAGGGATGGAGGTTAAATGCAGAGAAAAGTAAGCCATAATGAAAGAGAATCTTAGGATCAAAATAGCTGTAAATCATAGGAGGGAATACGACTTTTCTATGTGTCTGCGTCGGGCCTGTATCTGGAAAGGTTTGGTTGGAGATTTTTTGAGATCACTACATATAACACCACCCATCATCACTACATATATCATCATCCATCATCACTACATATAACACCATCCATCATCACTACATATAACACTATCCATCATCACTACATATGACACCACCCATCATCACTACATATGACAACATCCATCATCACTACATATAACATCATCCATCATCACTACATATAACACCATAAATCATCACTACATATAACACCACCCATCATCACTACATATAACAACATCCAACATCACTACATATAACATCATCCATCATTATTACATATAACACCATCCATCATCATCACTACATATAACACCATCCATCATCACTACAGATCGGTAAAGTAGTTTCCGAGATTCTCGAACGGACACACACACAAGCACACACTGGAGTCAAACAATTACCTAAAACAAAACAAACAACTCAACAAAATACAGGTATTTCCTATGGCTGCAGATGAATCTTCCTTCTAACCAGTCCCGTGGAATGTTCTGGTAACGCGGTGATCAGCTTTCGGGGGAAGGTCCAGGGCAGCTTCCTCACTTGACGCCGGCGTTGGTGGGCGATGTCTTGCCACACAGGAGAGACGCCAGGGCACGAACGTTGGATAGGGCGTGGAGGAAGTGGCGATCACCTGGCAGCCGCGGCAGTAGCTGGAGTAGGTGACCGGAGTTGACAGCCGAATAGTGAAGGACAATAAATGAGGTCTTCTAGTTACTCGACTAGCGCGGTACAGACATAGTACATCGGGACATAGTAAGTGAACATAGGCATTAGACATAAGAATAGATATCAGACATGCTATAATAATATGTAGTAATACAGACATGTGAATAAATGGCACAATGAATGGTAACAGAGTCTTGCCGTCAGGTGTGTTCACATGTCTTGGTATTTCCATATCTATACAACCTGGACGTTGTCTCTAGCCATACTGTGTGAGGCCACGTAGGCCACGTGGTGTAGTGATTCGCCCTCGGATGTTGACATGAAGGACCTCCTGTGGTCATGAAGACACCGGGTGGTATGGTGTTCACGTGGTGAAGTAACTCGTCCATAGGTTTTGACATGAAGGACCTCACGTGGTCATGGAGACACTGATTGGTGTGGTGTTTACGTGGTGTAGTGACTCGTCCTTCGGGGTTGATATTTGGGACATCACGTGGTCATGGAGATACCGTGTGGTGTCGTGTGTGTGTGTGTCGCACAGGGTATTGTAATGAATTTAGTGTGGCAGCATTATGTTAGTGTTAAGGTGCAAGCACTGCTTGTTTCCTCTCTCTTTCAGCTACCGCCGCTGGTTAGCCCTTTCGGGGAACCGGAAACAACCTGCATAAGTCTTCCACCTGCCAGCATACAGCTTCTGCACCATCAAGAATCCAATCCTGATGTGCCTCCTCGTGGCAACACACGGTAACTGGATATATATATATATATATATATATATATATATATATATATATATATATATATATATATATATATATATATATATATATATATATATATATATTTCATTAAATAGCACGCGGACTTCTACATACAATCAACACCTCAACCCGCCAGGACTCGAACCCACGGCCGACTGTGACCGGGGAACGCTAACCGCTATATATATATATATATATATATATATATATATATATATATATATATATATATATATATATATATATATATATAATTGTACCTTCTCTGCTCAGGAAAATGTCTTAGTACACTTTTATAAGAAAGCACTTAAGTGAGATGTTCAGTGGGTAACAGGTGATATGATAGTCTCTCTCTCGCGCATCCTGTCAGACGGGCCTTACAGGATACGCGTCAGGTTGTTGTTGTTGTTGTTGTTGAGTGGCGCTGACCCAGCTTGAGCTCGCTCGCTCTCCAGGGGAAATGTCAACTCACTAATTAATGCATACACATCGGTGAATGACTTGGTGAATATATGGGTAATATACATTTGGGTAAATATTTATATAATACAAATTGTGCTGTTACACCGCTCGGTCACCTACAACCGATGTCCTCACGGATTAAAACCTAGGTGTACCTAGCCCTGTTACAAAAAGGTGTGCTTAGCTAAACTTTTTCGTCGTTTATATGTTTTTGCAATTCCTTCCGAAAAGTTTTCTTAGAAACTATTGTGAACCTAGAAGAAACCTTTCTATAACAAATTATCATAACAATCAAGGAACTGATAAATATGATGGTAGGTATAATAAAACCAGGTAGGATTATACCGGAAGATAAGTATAAAGGAAGAGAATCCTGTAAGTCAGGAAACTGTGTCTCATTAATATAAGATAGGAGGTTAAGCTTATTAGAAACAATATGGAGATTTCTGAAACTTATATTCAAGGAAAATGGTAGGTGTATGTATATTCTGTATGCTATTTATATTATGCTATGTATATTATGTATGTGCTCCATTTATGTATTATTTATTTAGCCTAGCTAGTAGCGTGTGGCAATGTATTTATCAATGTCCCACATGCTTAATTAATGTGCCTGGCGACGTATGGAAGGTGCTAATGTATCACTTGCCATACGTCGTCTATAGAGCAGTTGACCAGCGGACAGGCTGAAGAGCGCTACTCCCCTTGTGTATATCTCTTATCCAGTAAATCGAACCTACAAAATCTATACAGGTGTTTGTGTTCGCTCCTGTATATTGAACTTATTACCCAGAACACGAACAGTAGGGGAATCACCTGAGAAGTAATATTTGAGACAAATGCAAGATGATGACGAGTAGGCAAGGTTGTGATTGCATTACTGCTAATTTCACAATAGTCTGGTGCTATATGATAACCTTCTACCATGAAATGTTTGCCTACATCCTGACATATAAGTATCACACTGGTTTGATTCGGGAAAAAGAAATATTGCACATTATTGACATGTGCGTGAAACACTAACCTATGTGGTATTGGAGTGTATACACATTGTTGCAGAGCTGTAGAGGCATTCGTTTGTAACAGAGCTAATTCACATGAAGCTTCCGCGGCCCGCGTGAATGCGAAAGCATACGCCGGACAAACATGCAGATGCAAATATGTTGATTTACAATGATTTAGGACTTAATGCATAGCCACAGCAACTAATGAAAAATCCTCTGATACTACTATTAGTTCAGTTTGTTCGTTCAGAATAAATATTCCCTCATTCGCTTTAGTGGAAATGGTTCCAAATGCCATGCATTAAATTTTGTTTGTGATTTTAGTGGAATGTGTATTAGTATTTCCCTGCGTGTTAATGTTGCTTCTATTAAGGGATAATAATATTCCACTTCATGCTCCTGAAAGATAGGAGTTAGATGATAATTAGTTTCAGATATATGCAACGCAGCAATTAGTTGATGAACCGGCAACAACTTTGCGTCAACACGTCCTAACCCTGCAATTACAAGATCAGCAATGAGTCTATTACTGGTTTCTATGAAAGATTGTACAGAGGCCTCAGCAACATGCATGTATTGAGATAAGCAGAGTTGCCATTCCAGTGTAGATTCTGACCGAATGAATCCCTCGACAACTTTTGTTAGTTGATTAGTTAGTTCAACAATATCATTCATATGAGTTAACTGTTCATACAGTCGTGTTGTGAAGAGAGATGGCCTGACGGATTGTTGTAGAGAATGTAGATTGTTGTTCGAGATCTTGCAAGGTTTGCATAGCTGTTTCAATGTGGACAGCTATCGACCTCAGATGCACTGGCATGCACTTTAAGTCATGGAGCTCATATTAGATAGTGACAACGTCTTGTACTACTAATACTTTGCCTAGTGGGGCAACTAAGGCTCCGGTTTTGACGACGTCTGCTGGGGAGGAGGCTGTTGTCACCGAGCTCCAGACCAACAGTAGTAGTAATTAAAGATTTTTGTTTGCTGATCATTGTTTTTGACGATATGTGTTGTCTATCGTTACATTTTGTTGAGCAGCTGTTGTAGTTGAAGTAGGATGTACTTGACTGACATTAGGAGTCCCTACTAAGTCTCTGCTGACTTTTTTCATCCTATCTACGTGTACTATATCAGTAACATTTGAAGTTGGATCAACAACTTAAAATTTGTTTCCATGTTCTTTCGCTCTAATCACGTACGGACCTGTGAATTTAGGCGAGAGTTTTGTTATGCGTTCCGGCGCTTTTATCATTACTTTGTCTCCTATTTCTAATTTTATAGGCTTAGCTTTTTTGTGTTGCTTGCAGATCATTTCTGCACGTGAGGCTGCTAAGTGTTTTCGTACTTTTCCATGGATGCTCGTGAAAACATTGATTTGTTTCTTGGCATAGTCATCCATGTTGTACACAGGTTTTGGAATTCCTGTTAGTAAATCATATGGCAAGCATTTATAGGAACCGTAAATTATGTATTATGGCGATTTGCCTGTAAAGCTATTTATATATCCATTGATGGATGCTGCAACCTGTGGAAGCCAGTCCTCCCACGAACTATGCATTGGATTCACCACATGTCGGAGAATCTCAAGAATGTTTTTATTCGCACGCTCGACCAACCCATTTGAAGATGGATGGTAGGCGGTTGTGAAAGTTTGTGTAATGTCATATTGTTGACGTATAGCAGCTAAGAGTTGATTCTTAAATTCTGCCCCGTTATCCGAGCGTATCACCCTAGGTGTAGAGAAAGGACAGATTAGATGAGTGACTAATGCATGAGCCACTGATTCGGCGGACTTGTTCGGCAATGATGCGAGTACCACAAATCTGGAAAAATGGCCAACGCAGACAAGTACGTAACTAGAGTCTTGATGGCTTTTTGGTAGTTGCAATAAATCGATCGTAACTGTATCCCATGGACGTTCCGGCGTCAGGTATTCTAAGATTGGAGCGGGATCCATCGTTGTTCCCTTGTGTTTTGCTCAAGATAAACATTTAGCAATGTGATGCTCGATGTCGATCCTCATAGATTTCCAATAATATTTTTGTCAAATTTTTGTTAGATATCTATCTCGCCCTGGATGCCCAGCTCGGGGTGCATCATGGAAGAGGGTGAGAATGTTTTCCTTTAATGATGTAGGAATAACAATTTGAGAGACTGACTCTTGTTGTGTTTTCACTGAGCGATATAATATGTCATACCGCAGCTCAAACTGTAAGAGTGGTAGAGGTAATTTGGGCAAATTTACCTCATCTCCCGATTCTAAGGCATATATAACCTTGGACCATAATGGATCCTGTGACTATTCCGTCCTTTATTGTGACAGGGTGAATGTAGGTAGTGGCGGGACAGGAGCTATGTGTCTAGATAGCGAATCAGCTACCACGTTCGAGAACTCCTGTATGATGAGATACCAGCGCGCTAAGCGCCCTGATAAATTCTTCCCATTAAATAGTTCTGTCACGGTTTCATGATCTGTGTGGACTGTGATCGGATATCCCAAAAGAGATCCCGAAAATGCTTGAGAGCCCACACTACAGCTAATGCTTCAAAGTGAGTGGCTGAATAACGTGTTTCTGCATCGTTGAGGGTGCGACTGGCGTATGCTACTACCCACCATTTTCTTCGATAATCAGGTTGCATGAGCACCGCCCCTAAACCTAGGCCCGAGGCATCAGTACACATGGTAAATGGTTTTGTGTAGCTCCGAAAGGCTAACACTGGAGCTTTCGAATAAGGCGCTCTTGAGGGCATTAAAACTACCCCTCTTGTTCCTTATTCCGTGTATACTCCACATCCTTTTTGAGGAGTTTAGTGAGTGGTGATGCTAACTTGGCATAACCTTCAATGAAAGAACGGTAATATCTTGATAATCTAAGGAAACTACAAAGTTGATCTTCGTTCTTGGGACAAGGGAATTGTTTCACCGCTTTACCTTGCAATCTATTGTGTGTATACCATTGCCATCCATTACGTGACCAAGAAATTGGATTCTGGATTTGAGAAATTCACATTTGGAAAGTTTCACTTTCAATCCAGCTAGATGTAGCTTTGTGAAAACTTCTCGTATCTTCTTTAGATGACGTTGTAAATCTTTGCTTACAATGATAAGATCATCTTGATAGGCATAGACTGTGTTACCTATCATTCAAGCAAACAAGGTGTTTATCATTCTTTGGAATGTTAGCGGCGCATTTCTTAGACCAAATGGCATTCTTAAGTATTCGAAATATTCCATAGGTGTGCTGAACGCAGTTATTTCGCAGGAATCCTCATGTAAGGGAATTTGCCAGTACCCGCTAAGTAAATCTAAGTTGCTGAAGATTGCGTTGTCTTTTCCTAGTGACTGTAGTAAGTCAGTTAGGACAGGCATTGGGAACCTGTCTGGTACAGTTACCTGGTTGACTCGTCGAAAATCTATGACTGGTCTCCATCCTCCACCTTTCTTGGGAACTAAAAATAAAGGTGAGTTCCATGGTGATGAGGAAGGTTGGATCACCTTTTCGTGCAACATGTCTTGCACTATTTGCTGGACTACCACTTTTCTGCTGTGGGGCAGCCTATATGCTGGGATGTAGATTGGGTTAGCTTCCGGTTTGAGTGGAATATGATGATTTTTCAACGTTGTTTTACCTAGGGGTTCTCCAGGTAATGCTATGATTTCCTTGAATTCAGAGAGTAATTCTGAAAGATCACTTTTGCCTCGAGGATGATCGACTACTTTCACGTGTGGCGCTATTAACGCTACATTATTTACAATATATGATTTTTAGTCCGATTTACCCTGTGTTACACTACCTATTGGTAATTCTAATGGCTCTTTGACAACCGCTTTGTTATAAACAAGGAAATTACTTAAATAAAACCCCTTTCTTAAGGTTATGGGTCCCCCAGTTCTATTGAGAACGAGGACATATGTGAGACTACCTATTCTAACAGAGCTTAAGGTAGACTAAAGTGACAAACCTTTCACTCGTGAGCTTCCACTCAGACACACAACATCTGTTCCTTCACTCACATTTGGCAAACGTACTGTGACTCTAGTTAGTTCCTCGCTATGTAACCGTTGTACAGGGTTGCTCATTTTTTCACACTTTTTTAAAATTGTGGGTGGGGGTGTTTTTTCCCATTATTTTGTTACTCCTGAATTCATTGGTGCCAGAATTAATAAATTCCAACATGTTCTAGGGGTCGCGAATCCAAATATAAAAAATGAATTTTTGCGAAAAAACGTCAAAACTCAAGCTTTTTCTCTTATAGATCAGCAATCGCGCTGCTTTTCACTACTTAACCCTAATGGCTGGCTAGAGCAGCTATTCAGCTTTCCATTGACACCTAATTCGATTGCATGCACCTCTTATTTGACCTTCTAAGTCAGGTCAAAGGCTGTAGCCTACCTGCGTTAACGGAGTTATAAATTCACTAGGTTCACATTGGCAGCTTTAAAACCCTGCGCTTCTTTGCAGTGTTTTGACATGTGTTGTGTTGTTGTTGGTACTGTGGTGTTATTTTATAATTTACTCAAATCTGCTATATAGTGTGGCAGTAAATTTATGGTTATCTATTTATGTTGTATTTTCTACAGGTGATTAAATTGCTCTTATGTGACCCTATTTTGTTTGCCTATTTTGTTTTATTACAAAACGTTTTTTTCTTACAGAGTTCATCTGTTTATATTCATACAATCATGGAAGAGAGTGAGTCGCAGTCGGGGGAGAATGCTAAGGGGACTGTCAGGCCAACATCATCCACTACCCGTTCTGCCACTGAAATCTATCTAGTAGGCCAGCCAGCATCGTCAATTAGAGGCAGTAAACTCCCGACGATGCGTCAAGTCCTGAAGTTCTTCTTTCACACAGTGAATGAATCTGGTGACAGACAGGAGACGTTTAAAGAAACAGTGAGAAACGTACTCACGTTCTGGAATTTAGCTCGCATCAAGACTATCTCAGAGAGGGGGTGCCGGGAGAAGCTGACAAGGTTATGGGAGCACTGGAGAAGTCTACAAAAAAGTCGGGACAGGGCTGCAAAGGACAAGGTTGAAAACTTCAAGTCTCAACTTGACCTGTTGTAGGACATCGGAGCACCGGACGCCGTAGAGGACATCGAGAAGAACCGGCTGCTTACACCGGCCGACAAACAACAAGACATCGCCTTCTATCAAGACCAACGCGGAGAAAGAAAAGCGTTCATGAGTGGTAACGATAAGATTTTTGCCGCTAAGAAGAGAAAGCAGGAGGAACGAGTCGAGAAGCAAAGGTCGAAACAGGGAAGGTTCGCAGCCTGTGAACCAAGCAGCAGTGATTCGAGACCTCAAACCTCTGTGGTGGCTGACACCCCAACGGAAGTAGAAATGGAGAAAAAGGACACAGCGATACAACCTGGCAGGAACACATCAAAGCACCCTTATGTGACGGTTCAGCTTCCACGTCGCATTCTCCAAGAGCCAGCATTAAAGGAACTCGCTGACCGTCTTCGGATATCCAATAACGAAGTAAGTGTATCCATAAATGTGTTTGGAATGTTTGAAATTTCTGTTAATTATTTGATAAGCACTTAAACAGTCGACGTTTTCTACTGACACCCTTGCCTGCTTTTGCTCGCAGATAGTTTCGGTGGTCGCAGCAGTGCTGCGCTCTGCTAACCCGCCAGGCGATCTGTCTGAGTTCCGGATCTCGAGAGAGACTGCGAGACGGGCGCGAGCTTCACACCGTCGTCAGGTAGCTGCCGCACAAAGGGAAGCCTTCACGCCTCCACCACATGCAGTGGTGCACTGGGATGGTAAGCTGGTTAAGGTGAGAACACGTTTAGGTACTACATTAATATTTTACCAAAGCCTAGACTATTGTAATATATTGCTAGAAATTTATCAAATCATTAACAAAAAGCTTGGAGAAAAAGGCAGCCTTGATAATTCTTCATTATCTGTCTGAATTTTTATATTTCTCTTATTTCAGAACGTCGTGGGAGAAGAAGAACACCGACAGGCCATCTTCATCTCAGGGCGCGGCCATGAGGAAGGGAAGCTGCTTGCTGTCTTGCCAGTGAAGGACGGCACTGGCCTGACCCAGGCACGCGCAACAGCTCGTGCTATCGAGGACTGGAGCTGCGCTTCAAACGTCAAGGCACTGTGCTTTGATACAACGTCGTCCAACACAGGGCGAGTCCAAGGTGCGGTTGTCCATCTGGAGGCGCTGCTGGAAAAACAGCTGTTGAGGCTTGGGTGCAGACACCACGTCATGGAACTGGTGGTGAGAGCCGCTGCCAGCAACATCTTCGGCAAAACATCGGCCCCTACGGACCCTCTCTTCCAGACTCTTAAGAAAAGGTGGAGTCAACTAGATCACTCTCAGTATCTCAGGCTGGACATTGCAAATCTACCAGAGTCTGACTGGCTCAGTCACCTCCGACACAGGACCGTTAGCTACCTGCTGACCGTCACAGAATGGGCCAGAGAGGATTACCGAGAAGCGGCAGAACTAACGCTCCTCGTCCTCGGTGTGAGTCCTCCGCGCGGCACGCACTTTCTGCGTCCTGGCGCATGTCACCACGCTCGCTGGATGGCGAAGATCATATACTACCTCAAGATCTACATGTTTAGCCACCAGCTAGAGCTCAGCAATGACCTGTGCGTCAAGCTGCAGAGGATGGCGATCTTTGTGTCTCTGCTGTACACACCGGCGTGGCTGAAATCACCAGTAGCCGAGGATGCGCCTGTGAATGACCTGCAACTGCATCACGAACTCCTCCGCTACAGGGCCGTGGACTGTGAGGTGGCCGATGCGGCGCTGGCGGTCGCGAGCCGCCACCTGTGGTATCTAAGGCCACAGACCGTCGTTCTGTCGCTGTGCAGCGAGAAGTTGAGTGCGGCAGAGAAAAAGGAGGTGGCGACCAAATTGAGCTGCCTAGAAGAAACGAACGACTACGCCAACGACAACTTGGTCATCCAACAGACTACACGGCTTTCCGACCTGATAGATGAACGTTCATGGATGATCTTCAAGGAGTATCATGTGTGCGGCACAGCATGGCTGATGTCACCGGTGGAAGACTGGGAGAAAAACGAAGAGTTCATGAAGCTGAAAGATTTCTCCAGAAGCCTGAAGGTAACCAATGACGTGGCCGAAAGGGGAATAAAGCTTATGCAGGACTTCATTGGTTCAGTCACGAAGGATGAGCAGCAGCTGCAGGATGTCATGCAACTTGTGGAAAAGCACAGGAAGCAGATGAGTGGCTTCAGCAAGTCTGCTCTGATGCAACTGTGAGAGTTGAATAGAGGGGGGATTGAACTTTCAAATTGCATCTCCTCCTAGAGTTATTGACCTATTTCAATGATGTTTGTTTTTTTAAGAGGGAAATATATCATGGAAAAGACTGTGACGGCAAAATATTGATATGTGTTTTCGAATAAATGGAAAAGTCAAAACTATGAATATTTTGGAATCTGGTCAACTAAGAGGTGCATGCAATCGAATTAGGTGTCAATGGAAAGCTGAATAGCTGCTCTAGCCAGCCATTAGGGTTAAGTAGTGAAAAGCAGCGCGATTGCTGATCTATAAGAGAAAAAGCTTGAGTTTTGACGTTTTTTCGCAAAAATTCATTTTTTATATTTGGATTCGCGACCCCTAGAACATGTTGGATTTCATTAATTCTGGCACCAATGAATTTAGGAGTAACGAAATAATGGGAAAAAACACCCCCACCCACAATTTTCTAAAATTGGGAAAAATGAGCAACCCTTTGTACACCAGTTAACACAGCAGGCGTTAGAGTCCAGTTCTGGCCACTTTCATCCGAAATGTCCTTTGAGCCACAAGGTGGAGTTTCAGAGAGTGACTCCGTAGCTAATTGCTGCTGTGTCGATGAATCCCCCGCGCCTGTCGAGGCAGTTATTACACGAACACCCGAAGTTAGCGATGGATGTGAAGTTTGTGAAGTTTGCATTGCGTGATATGTTTTACAATTATGCGTGATTTTTTGATCTCGTGGCTGAACGTTAATGTTGTTATTCCTTAGAGTGGTCAGACCAAGTAACCCGTCCGCTGGCAAAGAAAATGCCTTAACTATGTAGAAATCCGCCAAAAACGCTTTACTGGACCTAGAAAAACGGAGTGGTAGTGTTATCACCCCCGCTATGTCTAATTGGATTCCCGACACACCGGACAGAGGAATGTCTGTAGGTCTTATTGGCCACTTATTTGTAGGATATCGCCGCTGGAGTTCATTGAACGACTTTAATGAGATAACATTGGCACAGGCCCCCATATCTATATCTAGGGATAACTGATTGTTACCTATCCTCGCTGGTATGGTCAACACCTCCACTTTGTTTAACGCGGCGATTAATGAGCCGGTGATGGAAGCGTTGTTTTCTTGAACCGTTGACGCTATCCTAGATCGTATTGCTGGACGCGCTTCTCTTCCCCCAAGGGCATTATAGTTGTCTCCCTTCGATTTTCCACTTCTTGCCGCATACGTTGAACATTTCTACAATCTTTTGTGTTGTGGTATGGAGACTGATGTACTATACACCATTTATTCGGAGTGCCTGTAGTATTTGGAGACATTTTACTAACTGTGTGATGTCCCTTTGTAGATTTTGTTTTAGCAGGGCTATTTGAAATCCTTAGGTCCTGCGAGGATTCTTTCCTTCGATCCTGCCTCTGGCTGGCTGGGGACTTATCTGCTTGTCCTGCAAACCAGCACTTTTCTGTGGTATGTCCCTTACGTTTGCAGACTTTGCAAAAAGGTATTTTTTGTGTGTTTGATTTCCGTGACAGACTGTGGTTGTTCCTTAAAGCTGGTGACTGGTGCCACTGACAACGCCCGAGGAACATTTTCCTTGGGTTCCACAATTGCTTCTACATAATGTATAAGCTTCGTCCCTTTTTTAAATTCTTTCTTTTGGGCTTTCTTGCGTAAGGGTTCATTTGATGACAAGATAAACTGTTGAAATTCAATAATTCTGTAGAAATTTTCTTTGGACATGTTGTCATTTTTATCGAACCAATCTGAGGAATCCATGAAAGATCTGACATCTATCTTAGTGAGATCCGTATAAATTTGGGCTTCTTGTACTTCATGTGCAAGCAGAGTGTCACCTGTTCTCTCTGCCATCTTAAAAATCCAAGAAAGTGGACATCCTTTGGAGCCCGATCCAAAAAAGAGAAATGAATTGCTCCCTAAATGTTTGATAATCATCGTTTCTTCGTCAATGGCTGAAGCATAGATACCTCTCGCTGCCAGACTCCCGGTTTTGATAAGGCTACGGTAGTATGAAATTTTATCTACGTCATTGGTTACATCGTTATTTCTCATTACATCTTCGCATTTACGCAAAAATGCTAAACTAGTATAATTAGGAACTTCACCGGTAAACTCTTGTACCTGAATATTATTTAGAAGTAACCTTACCGTTTGACCGGCAGTTGTAAGCAGTGGGTTAGTAGAACCACCTGTTGCCATTTTTGTTGTGTTAGTTAAAGCACTAGCGTTAGTAACAGGTGAAGGCAATGAGTAAATGTTACCTGACCTTAATTGTCTACTGTGTAAATCCTTAAACTGAGAATCAATGAAATTTTCACAGTTAGCTAAGGAGTCGTTAGGTGTTAACTCTATTTGGCTAATTTGTGGTAATTCTTCCCCACTATCAGTTGCAACTAGGTCCTGTGAATTATTAGATGACTGGCTATCATAGTCTGAGTCACTTATTTCCTGTTTGATACCCAAAAATTTTGGAAGAGGGTCCATGTATAGGACTATTTATCACCTTGGATCTAGATGTAGGATAGTTATTTAGTGGGTCCCTTATTTTCGACCGGACCTGACGAGTCACGTCGCCCCCTTCTCTTAAGCTCCTCTACGTGTGTGTTGGTGTTGATGTGGGGATTAGTGGATGACATCAATATGACCTGACCTCATGTTTAATAAGGTCAACCTGTATAACTAAGCCTCTCTCTGTCCATGTAATCAAGTTGCCTCTGAAGATGTCTTGAATAAAGACGAAAGCTAAGGTACTCCTCTGTTTCCCTTTTCCCGTGTGATATAACCTAGATTTATCTTGTCCACGTTTTCATTGTGGATTTACTGCAATCAACCAACACCTTGTTTAGGCTGGCCGATAAGTTTAAGGGTTCGTGGCAACACCCTCGATCCAAACACTGGCATTCGAGATGTCCTTATCACCAGAGCAATGCGTGGTCCAGACCACTGCAACACTGATCATCGGCACGTCAGACCTAAGCTCTCACTTTACGTCGACCCAAAACAGCAAAGGCAGCAAGCCTCCAGAAGAAGTTTTAACACTAAGCATCAAGAGGATGCGGCTGTATCACATGGTTTCGGAGATCAGCTCGAACATGGCCTGATAATTAAACAGCACAACAACATACAACCCAAATCCCAGTGTCGAATAGGGTATTCTCAACACTGTCATGACAAAAACCAGCAGAGAGACACTCGGCCTTTTCGAAAGAATACACCAGGAGTGGTTTGATGAAAATGACCCGAAAATCAATGTACTCGTCGATGATAAACATGCTGCTTTAACTGGGTGGCAGAACAACCCTCAGTCTCAGACCAAAGCTGATACCTTCCACAAGAAAAAATCGGCGGCCAAGGGTGAGCTTCACAAACTAAAGACTGACTGGTTTAAAAATAGAGCATGTGCAATGCAAAAACTTGCAGATCAACACAAGATGCACGATTTTTTTCAATTCCACCAAGACATTTTATTGTTGAATCACTCAGGCACAACCTCCTCCGCTCATCTGACGGGAACACCCTAACTAAAGACGAAGAAGGCACCAGTCAGTGCTGTAGAGAGCTCTATCATATGCTGCCTAACCGAAACGCTGATGTGGATGTCATAACTACCCAGCAGGTCCCTCTGCATCATCTCAGTACTGGACGAGGGAAGAAAAATAACAAAGCCTCAGGGCCTGACAGAATTCCAGCCAATGTGTGGTATAGCAGGAGAACCTCTGCTTACTAGACGTCTCCACTCTCTCCTGGAAAATGGGAAAAGAGGAAATCCCCCAACCTCGTAAAGATGCCTCTATCATAAAAAATTATAAGAACAAGGGAGACCGGTCAGACTGTGGCAACTACCGCGGGATCTCGCTGTTGTCCGTAGCTGGCAAAAATTATCGCCCGAGTCCTCCTAAACAGAGTTCTTCCTGAACCAGAAAACCTCCTCCCAGAATCTGTATGTGTCTTTAGACCATCACGTGGCACCACAAACATGATCTTTGCTGCCCGTAAGATACAGGAAAAGTGCAGAGAACAGCGTCGTGACCTGTACTTGGCTTTCATCGGTCTAACCAAGGCCTTCGACTTGGTCAACAGGGAAGCCCTCTGGTGGACCCTTATCCGCTTTGGTGGACCCACCAAAATTCATCACCATTGTGAGGCAATTCCATGATGGCATGAACCGCAGTGTCCTGCACAATGGCACCCATTCTGAGTTCTTCCCCATCCAAACGAGGGTAAAAGAAAGATGTTTAATGGCACCAACTCTCTTTTCCATTTTCTTGACTGCCTTCCCCACTCATGCCAGTACCAATTTAGCCTGCGGGGTGGACATCTAGTACCGGATGAAGGGGGGTCTGTTCAACACAAGACGAATCCAGGCAGGAACAAAAGGTGTCGGCAGCTTCCATTATTAAACTTTATATTGCAGACGACCTCACTCCTGTGGCTCACATTGGATGCGACCTACAGGAAATCCTGAACACATACAAAGATGCGTATGCACACTTTGGCCTTGAGGTGACTGTATGTGAGACTCACATTCTCTTTCAACATTGCTCGGGTTCAGCCACACCTCACCATCCATCCAGCTTAACGGTACTACTGCAACAGCACCATTTGTATTATATAAATATTTACCCAAATGTATAATACCTAATTATTCACCAAGTTATTCAACTATGTGGATGTATGAATTGCTGAGGTGACATTCCATTCTGGGAGCGAGCGAGGTCAGGCTGGGGTCAGCACATGTCAGCAACAGCACATCTGACGCGTTTCCTCTCGAGGCCTGCCTGTCCGCCCTCTCTCCCTGAGGTGAGTGAGAGACTCATAGATCACTTGTTACCCAGTGAACACCTCACTTAAGTGTTCTCCTATAAGTGCTCTAAGACACTTCCCTTAGTAGAGAAGGTACAATGTATTCTCAACTGAACTCAGTACCTGTGAAACTATATTTTTCTACAATAAAGCAAAACGCTGAAAAAATCGACAGGTCGAGCAAATTCCTGTTTGGTGGCATAAGGACTATAACAACAGTACGCCTTTGGCTCTTGAGCGGAAATCTGAGGATGGTGCTAATTTGCAACATTTGCAACCGCTGAGACGATCGGGATGTGTTCGCCGCACGCCTGTTCATCTGGATCTATGAGTGGAATCTCTGAGTGAGGGGAAAATTACATAATTATTGTGATTACTATTGCAATTGTTGTTTATTTATATGTTTTTTCTTTCTCTTTTGTTGTAGATACTACAAGATATTTTGTTGAATAAAGCCTAAACAAAGGCTAGCTCATTTGTTTTCATTCTACATCAATTTATAATACTTTGTCTTTATTTCTAGACTACATTAGAGGATTAGAAGTATTTTTCCATTTTTTTTTATAGTTTCTTTTCATGTAACAATGGCAACATGCTATCTCTACAGATATTATTCCTCGTTATCCCTCTTTTGTCAATAATTTCGCTTAACAAAAGTTTTTTTAAGAATGCATTCCCATCGATGAACGAGGGATATCTGTACTCAATTGACCAATTGTGTGAGCAGCAGCAACTTTGTTCTTAGAAGTCTCTAAAAGTTGAAGAACAAAGTATTTCTTCTGATAATTTTTGCATATTTTCAAAATTACCCCGTCTGTAGACAATATATTGCTCCCAAACTCTTGAACTAAATTGTTAGGTTTCGAAGAAGTATTCACTTTAGGCATTGTAAGTAAAATATGTCCAGCAGTGTTTGAAAGAGAACTGACTGACTCAATGAGTACAGTCCAGGCCACAGACGCAGGAATCCAATGCTGAGATATACTGTATTCACTTGTATTGTACTCATTATGCTCACACGTCCAATACTTGTCAGTACGCTGCCGTAGTAAATTTTCAGTTTTAACATTACGTAATCTGCTTCGTGGAAAGGAGCAGGACACGTTCTTTTCTTTAAGGATAGCCAAATGGTAATTAAATAACACTTCAGAATTTCTCTTATTGCAGAATGATATAAAAAAATCATATTTTGACAAAATGGGCAATGCTTTATTGAAATTGCAAAAATAGTCAGGATTTTACATATATGTCATTTTAATAGAAAATCCGGGTTCTAGTCATAAGAGTGGTAGAAATTACAGATGTCTGATGGCCGTACCTGACTACGTTGTTCCTCGAACACTTTTACAGCTTAGGAACCAAATTCGCCGCAAACAGAGAGAAGCTCGGGAAGCAGCCATGCCCCTGGACTCCCCGCCCACCTGGTACGATGTCCTCCGTAAACTTCCTGACCTCTCGTATGTCTATGGGAAAGGGTCGCGGAAAAGGGACGTGATTGCTGCCCATATCATCATTGGGTATGACTTTGCTTGGGAGTTTGGTATCCCCGCATCCCCTGAGCAACGCTCTTGTGCATTATGCAGAAGACTCGACAGCCGCAACCTTATCCACTACCTCCTAAGATGTCCCCACACACAACGTTTCCGTGACTCCTGCTGGATCACCGCTCCACGACCCCCCTGACGGAGACACGATGATCCTCCCCATACTGGCCAGATAGTATGTAAATAATAAGATAATGTGTTAAAGGAATATCCTTCCTTCCTTAGGCTTTAGTAAGCCCCTTTATAATATTTATACTGTATTTACTTGTGACGCTTGCCAGAATGCTTCTGGTGTTATTGTACAGGGGTGCCTAGACACAACACTAGGATTTCCCTATCAAGGAATAAACTATTGAAATTTAAATTTAAATTGATGTCTGATGGTCAGTATATGCACGGCCATGAGAGTAAGAGCAGGCGCATGCATCTCACATCTAAAGTAATTCATTTACCAATCTTAAATTTATTACATGCTTATTTTTTATTTATTTTTTTATCCTCTTCACCACTGATCGGCTCGTTAGCCGCTTGGGCGATCGGTCACGTCTCTGTTAAGCACTGTTGGCAAGTACTGGGCATGCACCGGCTCCTGAATGTACCTGAACCCGCTCCAGTGTTGGTCAAGTCTTGTCTTGAAAGAGCTCACACTCGGTGCCGTCACAACAGTTTCTGGCAGAATTGTTCCAGAGTTCACAACCCTCACTCCGAAAAAGTTTGCCCTCGCAGTTTTCTGGACTTGCGGCTTCTTCAATCTTGAGCTGTGACCCCTTGTGGGGCGAGCGTCCGCCAGCTCCAAGTAAGGACACTCGACTGAGTAGTGCTCCTTGAGATGCTGATACACCTCAATTAGGTCTCCCCTTGCCCGTCTGTAGTATAATCTAGGCAAGTTCAGGTGCTCCAATCTCTCAGGGTAGCTGAGGTGCCGAAGTGCAGGCACCAGTCTGGTGGCCCTCCTTTGAACATTTTCAACCAACTGACAGTCCCTAGCATATCTCGGGGACCAGACGGGGTGACAGTACTCCAGATGGGGAAGCACTTCACTCTTGAAGATTGTTACGAGGGACGGACCGTCTAGATATCTGAACGACCTTCTTATAAGACCCAATAATTTATTTACCTTATTTACCTTTTTCTCGCAATGGCCCGAGAACTTCAGCTCATTGTCAACATACACACCTAGGTCCTTCTCACAGTCAGTCTCAAATAGTGCAGTTTTTTCATCCGTTGGGACATATGATACACCTCCTTACCGTTGGTACGCCCCAGGTGCATTATCTTACACTTCGTGACATTGAATCTCAGCATCCATTTCTTCGACCATTCTTGGAGCCAACAGAAGCCCTTTTGCAGCTCTTCATAGTCCGCTTGGTTCTGGATTTCCCGAAATAACTTGGCGTCATCGGCAAACATTTGTATGGAGGAGTGTACAACGTCAGGCATGTCATTTATAAAACAAACAAACAACAGCTGTTTTGGTGCAGGCTGGTGATTAGTAGTGGGTGGTTTGAACATTTCAATAGTTAAACTAAGTTTCTATATTATTTAATTTAAGGATGTTAAACCAACTTAAATAGTGTATGAATTTATGTTATGTAAACATTTATGTAAAAGATAGTATATGGACCTTAATATGTGTGTTAGCTATTAATGTTATGGCTGACAAAAAATGGGAGAGTCAACCTGGTGGACTGACGACGTGGCAAGAGGGAGTCGAAAGCAGACAAGTCAAGGTGAAGGACTGGAGGGTTGCCTGACCCACGGAGAGAAAAAACCCCTACTAGAGACCCCAGATTAGGCTTTGTCAGGAGTGAAGACCAGAGATCCTGGATTGTGTGGAGGAAACCACAAGGAAAATATCAAAATTGTAAATATTGTAAATGCTCACATATTTTGTATCACGTGTTTGAAGTCTGCACCCCCTGTGTGCTTGTTTTCCGTGACAAATGGTGCCCAGACCCGGGAACTACAACTAAAACGAGAAGCAGATCAGGAGAAGTAAGAAGCAGAGGACAGACAACTCTCCTGCCAGTCGTCACTCTAGGAGGCCATGTCAGGCCAGGACTCTTATGGACCTTTAGCTTTGACAGTTTATTTCTAATAATTCTTCTGTGAACACAATGTGGGTCAGTGCTGTGTCGAACCGTCTGTCCTCAAACGCAGGAAGGTTAATTGCATCCTCTCTTGTGAACACCAGCGAAAAGAAGCTGTTCAATGCCCCAGCTTTATCCTGGTCAGAATCTGAGTAACTACCATCTTCAAGCCTCAGGTCTGATACCCTACTCGCGTTTTTAATTTCGACTTTGCATAGCGGTAAAACGCCTTTGGGTTTGAATTTGACCTCGCTTGCAATCATTGAACTCATTTTCAGCCCTTCTACACTTCATCACCTTTTGCTTGGTTTCTGGCTCTTTGGCTGCCATTCTCCTGTCCTGCCTATCGTTTGACCCAACCCACGTCTTGAATTTCAAAGGTTTTCTTTCTTAACTTTGTTGACCGCCGTACGGTTCGCGTGTAGATCCTCGTATTTCTAGAGGCACCGGGTTTGGTCTTGGGTATATTTATCGATCAAATGGGTAACTTCACCAGTTATGATATTCAGCGTAGTATTCATGTTCTTGGAGCCTTAATGAGTCAGGCCAGTGGATACCCCTGCATCTCTTCCTCATCCGTTGTATTTCCCTTTGTAATATGTGCAATCTTGGCCTGGCCTTATCTTGAACTAGGTAACAGTTAAATTCCTGAATGACAACACCATATGGTGACTGGTGCCAATCAGTAAGGTGTTCTAGTTTGGCCACCATACCCTCCTTTCGTTTGTTATGACAGAGGTCTAGTGGCTTGGGTGTTTGCCCTCTCTGTAATGTGTCGGGCCCTTGTTTGTTGGAACAGAAAATTATTCTCAGAGTTTCTAGAAAAGAGTAGCAGGGTTATTCAAGCCATTTTAAGGGTGAACTCTGTTTCTCCAGTCGATGTCACCATAGTTAAAGTCCCGCATGATAAGGAGGTGGCTAGGTTGAGCATGGCTTACTTGTCTATTACAAATTTTAAGTCTTTTGATCTAGTGGGCCACAGTTTGGGGATCTGTAGATACACCCAACAATAAGGAAGTTCTCCTCTTTAATTGCACTTTACACCACTCTGACTCTTCAAAAACATATTCTTCTGTATCCTCGCTCAGTTGGCTGTATAAGGTCTTGCTTAGCATAGCAACCACACCCTCTTGCAAGTTTCTTGGAGAGTTGGGGTTCGTAAATGAGTCATATCCAGCAATACTGAGTTTGCATTCCTCTGGGTCAGTTTCTCCTGTTCATGTACAACAATTCTACAACTCCTACAATATCTGGTTGGTGTACCTTCAGTAGTGTTTCAAACTCCTCTCTTATCAAGGAACGTATCATATTAGTGTATGACATTCAAGCCAGAATTTGTTGTCGGTAACGTCTCTGCTCTTAGTAGAAACTCTTATTCTCAGAAGCTGCAGCATTTGCTAAGCACACTGTATTTTTGCAGGGTGTGGTTAGAATTTTTATTGTTTACATTTGGCGCTCTGCCTCCTCCCGGCTGGTAGGAGGAGCTGTGCCACCACGGGTGGGGTAGAGGGTGGAGGGTGCGCTGCTGCCCCCTGGCCCTGTGTCGGCAATAATTGCTTCTACCACCTCCCATGAATGTAACCTATGCACAAACGTCTTTGTTCCTCCTCGACTCTTTCCCTTCTCTCTGCTTCAAGTCCTGAAGGAGCTTCTTGTGCTGTCTTCCGTATTACTGTGCGATCTGGTGAATGAATACAATCTGAAATGCCTCGCTCCTTGCCAGTTTTTGCCTGCCGATTAAGCCCCATTTCTCCTCCTCACTCACTAGTGTGATCCTGAGGAGGCGAGGCTTATCCCCCTGCTTTGTTCCAGCCTCCTCACATCCTGAGGGGTTGATGGCATCTTTCCAGAACCTCTGTACAAATATTCTTAAACTGCATCTTATCGTGTAAGGTCCTACCTCAGTTCCTCCGCTACTCTCATAGACTTCTGCTAAAAAACTATTACATTGTTCCTGCGCTGGAAACGTTTCCTGTTGTTCCTCCTCTCCCTAACAGTATGTCCGCTGATTGTCATTTCTTCGACACACTTCTTCAGAGTCCTGAGCTGCTGGGGAGAACCTGTTCTGATCCTGCATTACTCTCCGCCACTTCCCGTTGCCCTTAAGGCCTCAGCATAACTCCTCTCAGCAACCACTCATTCTATCAGCTACTTCCTCAGTCTTAGCAAGGATCTCTTTCCCAACTTGTTCTAGCTTCATGTTCAACAAGATCCAGCTTCATCTATATTCGTCCCTAGGGAACTCGTTCCCCCATGGCTTGGTAACGGCTCTCTTCACCTCAAAGGGACTCCAGCAGTCAGGGCATTACCAGCAACAGCCTTCATGTTTACGGCAGCTTGCATCGTCCCAAACGTTGCATTGGTCAGGCCTGTATCATCCATACTCTGTCATCCCCCGCAGCATTCACATATCATACTGTTCATGGTTGTTGTTTTTGTGAGGGGGGGCGAAAAACCCACTTTAGCTGCCCTCTGCTGGTGTTAACTTCCCTGTTGCCTTTTATTAAGCCTTCGTTTTCTTTTTTCGTCTACCTGTTGATTTGTCGGTATTTATGTGCCATTCTAGGTACACCTACTTATTAAGTGAATAACGGATTTTATACACCCACTCAGTCCTTTAGAATCACAGAATAATAAAAGAATACTTTCTTTGGGGCGGTAATAGAATACCTTTAGATAGCCAAGCTTGTTGATTTCTTTTATTATATTTATTTTTTATTTTAACTATTATTTCCTCATACTTTTTTTCCCGTCCTCATCAACGACTATATCTCTATGTGCTATCACTGTGTACACTGTATCTCCCTGTGAATGGTGTATTGTAGGCACAGTTTCAGTCCATGAGAAAGCACACAAACAAAATAAAATTTAAAGTCTCTGTGGCACCTATAACACGACTTGGTTTCTGCTGGCAGTGGCGCCTTACCAGCTTGCCAATTTGTATTCACCTTAAGTTATTTGCAACCTCTTCTTCGGTCATTGATGACACTATGAACTGATTTAACTAAAGGCACAGTACTACACTCCCTGTTTGGCCTTTATCACAGCCGTGACCACAACTCCGTAAAAAAATAAAATAAAAGCTTTGTCATATGGCAATGATTTTGTGGTTGTAGGCCTCTTGACTTGGGCTGTACCTCCAACTCGGTGGAGATTGAGTTTTCAAAACTACAATCGCGTCCAGCATTAAAAATCCTACATCGATTTACTCTTTCACATCACTAAGACGATCTTGATGTTCTTATGTAATTACTGTCCAATTTCTGCAGCTCAACAATGAAGGCCCGAATGCCGAACATGCTTTGTTACAGATATGCGACACGACCCGACCCGACCCGACCCGCACGCCTAACTCTACAAGATCTCAACGTATAACCATAGAGGGCCCTTGTCTGAAATCCCACTGATGTTGTGAGAATGACGTTAACAGCGTGTGTATTTGATGCCCATTTCACTTTTTCCTGGCAAGCTCAATCTCTGATTAGATTATAAAATTAGACATAAGAAATTCACCTGACCCTTGACACTGATTTTCATAGTTAAATGTACCACAGCTGATTTAAATGTAATTTCTGGCATGTCTAGTGCAGTGGCCTGAGTTGCTAGTTAGCAGTATATAAGCTCGTGTACAAGGAGCAGTGTCACACCTCTGAGCTGCTCTATCGCGATCTCAGGTATGTGTATAGTTCTCACTCCTGCCATATTAAGTTAGTTTAACTCAGTTGAATTTTGTGAATATCAGTTTTCTTGTTGTAACAGTGAAATTATCATGTGCCCCGTGAAAGACTTAATGTAACTTAAATATCGTCTGTTGTTGCCAGACAAAAGATTGTTTGTGATTGAGTTATTTTTGTGACATCTCTGACGCTGCTCCACCACTATCTCAGGCACAGAGTGGGTGTTAGCTGAATACCCGGCAGTCACCGGGGGACCGGTAGCTACATACTAGCTGGCTGTCTTGCAGGATGTCATTAATTATGCACGATTAAATTGCACGAGCCCGTGGGATGAACTCCCTTGCCGTGCGTCGGACTGCAACCGACCTAACAGTGCTCTTTGTTTGTTGTGGTGATACCAGCGTGACACCCTGGTGCATCCCCTTACAGTTACATGGGCCAAAGTATTATTGTTGTACCTGATTGGGGATAACTAGCAGAAATCTAGTTATACCATGTTGAATAGTAAACCCATAAATATTGATATTGCCAATAATAACATTTGTTATGTGTGTTGTGAGTACATCATTCATATGTACTACCAACTGAGTCCTACCTATTATTGTTGTACCTGATTGGGGATAACTAGCAGAAATATAGTTATCCCATGTTGAGTAGTGAACCCATAAATATTGATATTACCAGTTATAACGTTTGTTATGTGGGTTGTGAGTACACCATTCATATGTACTACCAACTGAGTTCTAGTAAAAGTGCCATGTTGTTCGTTCCGAAATAACATGATGTTATAGATATGTTAATTTGGGATATTGTCAAGTGTGTCAAATAACCATTTGTATTGACAACGAAATAATATAATGATTGTTTAATGTTGTAACCAAGAATTGAAGATCTATTTTGCTACTTATAAAAATAAGACCTAAGGGTCCAGTCCTATCTGAGCGTGTAAAATAACCATCTTATTTGTCAAAGAAATAATATGACAGTTATTTGATGATATAGAAGGAAAAAGGAAACACCAAGCTTGTCCCCCTTACAAAGAAGGATACAGTACTCACTGTTTAAGTGTAGTTACCTGTAGTTTTATAATTACGCCTCACCTGCGGGTACAATATGGAACACACAAGGTTCCCGCTGTGATCCTATCTCATTAGCTGCCCAGCAGAGCAGTGTGCCGTAGTCCAGGGCGGTCATGGGCGTGTAGGTGATGACACTGTGGCTGCTGGACGAACTGAACCGCCCCTGTGGCACGTCAATGGTGTCCGCCGTGTTGTTGAACGTCCACTGGAAGGACTCCTGCAAGGGGTTGGCCTCCACGGAGCAGGTCACCTCGGCGTCCTCGTAGCGACCCACGGCGTAGGTGGTGACCTGCCCTGGCGAGCACACAGGGGCGTCTGGAGGCGACACAGAAGAAGGATGTGTTTATAAGGTTTCTATGAAACATAAGCTCACTTCATACACAGGGTTCCCAGTTAAGCAAAATACAGGGCAATACTGTGTATTAATTATGTGTTTATTGCAAGGGCTGTCACCTGCGTCCATTTGGGGGTGAAACAGGGTGCAATGTTACATAAACCGTTCACTCATCCTGAAAGTGACAACAACAATGGAACATGACGTATGACACGTTGCGTTTACAATGCTTTTCTTTGTTGCAGAAAAACTGCTAAATTGTGTAAATTGTTCATTTTATGTAGAAGTGATTTGTTTACAGGAATCATCTGACCGAGTAAAGATAAAAAAAAAATACGTGAGGTATTTTGTTTACAGAGATTCTCTACGGATAGGGAGATGTGTAAAGTTGTTAGACGTACAGAGGTCATCTAAACGCCGAGAACCAACATGCAGACACTCAGCCACGCACTCAACAGATCCAAGTCCACATCCTACACATGGACCACACACACTCAATCATGCAATCAACATTGTCTCTCTCAGTAACATAACCTGACGTTTAATTCATAGATAGTCGGTCGGCAGAGATTAAATTAAGTCTCTACCTCAGATATTCACACCGAACACTATCTGGCTCTGTTTTTGTCTGTCTGTCTGGCTGTCTATCTCTACCTTAGATATTCAGTCCTAACACACATTTCATCTCTCTCTCTCTCAGGTACTCACACTTCACGTCGAGTCTCAAAGAGTTAGAGGCGCCATCACCGACGGGGTTGTGAGCGAGGCAGGAGTAGCGACCCGCCTGTGCTCTCACCACCTGCTGTAGCACCAAGCTCTGGTTACTGACGATCACCCCAGCTGACACGTTGTGCACCAGCGCCACGTCCTGCAGGTGAGAACAATAGAGAACACGGTAGAACAGGGGAGATTTTGGGAGAACACAGTAGAACAGGAGCGATCTGGGGAGAACACGGTAGAATAAGGATGAACACAGGAGAACACATTGGAACAAGGTAGAACACGTTAGAACAGAACATGGAAGAACAAAACAGAACACGGGAGGACAGACTCAGAGGGTGGGGAACACATTAGAACACAACAAAACACAAGAGAACATACATGAACAAAACAAAACACAGGAGAACATACATGAACACGAGATAGAAAAAAGCACTAAAACACGGTAAGAAGAACACAAAAACACGGGAGAATACAGTCGAACATTAGATGAAGAACACACAAGTTACAGTAACACCGTCCATAACAAGAGTCGCCCCATGTATACCAGCATAGAGTATATAAGTCACTTACTCCAAGAAGAAAATGATCATTATCTTTCTTTGGTTGTATTTAGAGGTTACAGGTAAGAGATACAGCCTTTCTCTTGCTATATACAATATTCGTATATACAGTACAGGTACAGTATACTGTATATCTTCCTACGGCTGTATTTTGAGGTGAGACATACAGAAAGGTTGACTTACTGGCCACTTAGACTGAGCATGACTTAATGATCACTCAAAGAGCTAGACTTACAGGCCAGTCAGAGAGCTTGACTTACCGGCCACTCAGAGAGCTCCTGCGTGACAACCCACAGCGTCAACCAAGTGGCGTAAAGTCACGTATCCCAGACAAGGCGAGACAAGACATATATTATCTCCCTGTATTTTTGTCCGAGTATTTTTGTAACACGACGCAACAACCTGTCTGACTAGACCATGCGCTTTTTACCTCAGTGCAGACCAACACAAGTAGACCAGTGTTAGTTAGTCACCAATAACAAGAACTGTTAAAGCTTTATTTGTCATTGTGTTTTTTTTAATGAACTAATCGAAACTTAACCTGTCCTAGCTATCCACATGCAATAGTTCTCATTTGTTTAGTTTGGTTGGTTCGTGTTGCCTGATGAGCAATGAAAAGTTTTCTTGTTCAGTCTGAGGTATATAAACACAATATCTAAATCAGGAAGTTGCGGCTTTAGAAAGTTTCACTCGGTAGTGGATTCTTAAAGGCTCATACGGCAAGTTTAGTTAAATTATAAACAGTTCAAATATCAAGTCGAACAGAGACGTGACCGACCGCCTAAGTGGCTAACGAGCCGATCAGTGGCGAAGAGGATAAAAGTAAAAGTAAAGCAAGTCGACTTCCATGTACTGTACTGTATACAAATCTCTCGAGGAAATATTTACCACGACAGAAAGACCAATAAACTTACTTGGCTCAGAATTTTACAATTTACAATTCATACATTTGCATTATAAGAACGTGATTATAATAGAGTAATTCATCATATATGTTGGTATGAACTACGTATCTCGTTATTTATCTTAAAACATTATTACAAACTTCACAAACGCAATCAGGTTACAGAATGTCCTTAGATTAGTCTTTTGCATTAATGTAGCAAACTTCATACGATTTGAAAGTCTACAACGATATCTTGGTATATACTAACTTGACTCGCCTTTCTTTGACATCTTGATCATTACACTGTAGAGTAACATGCTATTCATCTCCTATAACATCATAACTTGTCAGCACGATCAGCCTCCATATCTGTAACCCCTTGTCAAGTCAGGAGAAAAGACTCTCATAACTGGGAACAGACGTTGTCCACTCCCAGCCCTAGGCAGAGTGAGGACGTGGCACGTTTTACAAGTGACAGTGTGCCCTGTTAGGAGTCACGTTTTCTGTCACACTGAAGGCAGTGGGGAGTTTGGATTTTCAAAGCTTCATAATATTTTAGCTATCTTTTATCACAGATGTGTGAGAGCACCTTAAAACACCTCACAGTATACTACAGAGAGATAAAGGGGTTGCAACATGGCGATGAATGACCCCTAGCAGTTTCCTTGCGGTATCCTTGGTTGAAGCCACTCACTGTTTACCATTGTATACCTACACTGTCTATATACAAAACCAGAGTAACTTTAAATGACGATTTTTACAAAATATCCACCTCAACAGATATTTTCCTTTTGTGTTATATCGTGCTGAAGGCGATATACAGCATGCAAGACTATAGCAACGTGTATACATCCAGATTCACAAAGGTTCGTAAGGTGGATATTTCTCGTAAGTGGAGGTGTAAGAATGCACAGGTGTGGACAAAAAGACTACGAAGGAAAATAAAATCGCAGACTTAATCGCCACTTCTATGCGACCTTGCCAAGTCTCTACCTACCCTTACCCTCCCATCCACCACCTTTATCAATCTCCATGCCGAATTCTTTTTGTACACAACTGTATATATATATATATGTATTGACTTAGAGTGAAACGTAAAAATGACGCTCACAAATAGCATCTGAATAATACTGAGAGTATACCTGAATTAGTTACGTTCACTTAGAGTCACTTAAGAGAGGAAGTTTAGGGACAGAATCGTACCAGAGAGAGAGAGAGATACTCACGTTGTGCCGCCAAGAGACCCGCGTCACAGGTGGGTTTGCTTCAATATAACACTCAAAGTACACGTCGTCTCCCTCCTTGATGTTGGTGGAGTCCAGTGACGCTCCGTAGCTGCACCTCGCTGTCGGCACGTCTGTGTGAGAGCGGGGGGAGTGTGAGAGTGTGTGTGAGAGCGGGGAGAGTGTGAGAGTGTGTGTGAGAGCAGGGAGAGTGTGAGAGTGTGTGTGAGAGGGGGGTACGGGAAAGGAAAGAGGGAAAGGGACCAGAAAGGGACAGGGGAGAAAGGAATAGGTGAGAGGTGGAAGGTGAGTGTTTGAAAGGTAGCACTGGGACCAGGTAGTACTGAGACCAGGTAGTACTGGGACCTTGTAGTACTGGGACCAGTTAGAACTGGGACCAGGTAGCACTGGGACCAGTTAGTACTGGGACCAGGTAGCACTGGGACTAGGTAGTACTGGGACCATGTAGTACTGGGACCAGTTAGTACTGGGACCAGGTAGCAGACCAGGGAGTACTGGGACCAGTTAGTACTGGGACCAGGTAGCACTGGGACCAGGTAGTACTGGGACCAGGTAGTATTGGGGCCAGGCAGTTCTGGGGCCATGTAGTACTGGGACCAGGTAGTACTATGGCCAGTAGGGTGTGTCATAGGAGGGAAGATCAGCTAAAACTAATGGCCCATCACTTTTTTGGTAGATGTTAGTGTATATTAACAGAAAATAATTTCAGTTTCAATATTTTGCAACCTTTTGCTAGGTAAATTTTAGCGTGAAATTTATCGAAAATCTAACGTACAGCTGCATTAGTGCATTACAATTAAATAGTGAACATTGCTTTCTGACTTCGTTCTTTAACAACCAATAACAATATTTTCTGTTTCGAATTCTGATGCATTTATAAGTTGATATGTTGCGATGGCTGCTTGTGTCAGGACGGAACCAAAATCCAGCCATCTCAGTCACTATCTTGGGTCTGGGAGAGAGCTCCTGAAGTCGGAGTTGCCTACATTGAGAGATGCTTTGAGATATGGTGTTTTAATCAGGCAAATCAGTGAAAAGAACCAAAGAACTTACACAAACAAAGACGTTGCCAGTGATATGACCAAAGCTGTCTTGGCACAGTACACTCTGGCTAACGCTCAGTTCAAGCCTCCAGTCATAACAAGTCAGAAGATTAGTGAGAGACTGCTAGCCAGTTGGGAAAAGGCAAGAGATATCTCTCTCTCTTGGGAGGAAAAACTTGCAGTTAGGACCTTTTGCCAAAGCAACTGGACCAGTTGTGACTAATGCACAGAATGTAATTGTTCTCTATACAGTTTGGATGCGATCGTGACTGTAAATCCGGGCCCATCTCCTGTATTTTGCAAGCGTGGAGCACAGATTCCTGTGATCAGGCAGCATTTGTCCGCTGAAGAGCTGGCGTGCCAGGCTCTCATGATTTCTAGCCAAGATATTCCGGAGGCCAAGAGACAGGAGGCTGCCACAGAGACAGAAGAGGAGAAGAGTTGCCGAGGAAAAGAGACTTGAGAAGGCCCAGGGTGAGGTAAAAAAGGCCGATGATTGAAGTCAAGCTGATTCAGAGTTTAATGACTTCCCCATGGCTGATCCCAGTGCTGACCAGGAGAATGGTGACTTTGTCCCTAACCGAGAAAATAATGATCCTAAACCTTCCAGGCATAAGATTCGAAATAGGAAAGATATCCCGAGCATAGCTCTGGCCAGCATGCGACACCACACTGGTCTCAGAGAAACTGCAGAGATAACAACAGCTGCCTGGGTTGACGGTGGTTTGATAACACCTGATGATGTTCACCTGGTGATAGATCATAACAAAGTAAGGAGAGCTCAGGAGAAACTTGTCAGTAACCTAGAAGAGGAGTTTGATAAGGGGATAAGAGAAAATGGAATCAATTGTTTGTTCTTTGATGGGAGAAGGGATGACACTAAAGTGTTCATGAAAGTTGGAGATTCTGACAAGTTGTTCCCTGCCATGGTGAAGGAGGAACACTACTCCTGCTGCAGTGAACCAGGAGGGAAGTATTTGTGGCATTTCACTCCAGAGAAAGATGACATCAGGAAACCAGCTGAGATAGTGGCAGATAACATTGTGAACTGGCTCAGAGAGAGGAACGTAGACCAGACCCTGCAGGCCATTGGAGGGGACAGCACCAACACGAACACAGGGTGGCAAGGGGGGGTCATACAGTGGATAGAGCGGAAGATTGGGAGGAAGCTGGTCTGGATTGTTTGTGACCTCCACACCAACGAGTTGCCACTCAGACATCTGATCCAGGAGCTGGATGGCAAGACTCTTTCAAACAACAGATGGTCTGGTCCTCTTGGCAAGATGCTGGACTCTGCCACTGAGTTAGAAATAAATCCGAGCTTTGAAAAAATCACAGTTGGCCCTCCACTCGTTGAGCTTGCACATACTGTCATTGACGACCTGAGTACTTACCAGTACTATGGTTACATGATTTGCAGTGCCATCAAAACTGGGGTCATGCCTGATAGACTTGCTTACCTGCAGATAGGTCCAGTCTCACAAACCCTAGAATGTGAGACTGAAGTCAATCTAGGTGCCAAGACCCTCACTGATCTCATAGATCTGGATAACATCCAGGCTGGCAGTGAGCCCCCTCTTACCTGCAGCCTCACCAATGTTCAAGTCAGAGCTTTCCTGGACAACCCCATGCATGTCCCTGCCTGGCCCTCGCACACCCAGAGTATAGAGCGTTGTGTACAGCAAGTGAGTGAGGCCAGCAGTCACGTGTACAGCCAGGAGAGGAGGGAAGGCTACATCCGAGCTCAGGTGGTCAGCAGGGAGGTGATGAGTAGAAACAGAAGCAAGAAAGACATGTTCTCTATGGTGTGCAGCAACACCGGGTCGTAGTAGTAAAACCGGTTTTTGTATTTGATGATTTTGTTTTCTAAAGGAATATTAAATTTAATAAATGTGTCAAGATCATTCGTTTCACTATTCTGGATCATTTTCATCCTAATAAATTAACCTGATACATTTTACTTTACTTTAAATAAGCTATTTAGTGGTGTTGGTAAGGGGTAGAATACTGAATTTTCTTAAGATTTCAGGATTAGGTACCTAGCAAAAAAATAAAAACTTTTCAAATCTGAAGATATCACATGATTCTGCACATAGAACTACATCATTAATACCATGGGCCGATTTTTCAAACTCAAAAAAAAAAAAAATCGCCTCCGTATGACACACCCTAATGGCCAGGTAGTACTGGGACCAGGTAGCACTGGGGCCAGGTAGTACTGGGACCAGGTAGTACTGGGACCAGGTAGTACTGGGACCAGGTAGTACTGGGACCAGGTAGTACTGGGACCAGGTAGTACTGGGGTCAGGTAGTACTGGGACCAGGTAGTACTGGGGCCAGGTAGTACTGGGACCAGGTAGCACTGGGGCCAGGTAGTACTGGGACCAGGTAGCACTGGGGCCAGGTAGTACTGGGACCAGGTAGTACTGGGACCAGGTAGTACTGGGACCAGGTAGCACTGGGGCCAGGTAGTACTGGGACCAGGTAGTACTGGGGTCAGGTAGTACTGGGACCAGGTAGTACTGGGACCAGGTAGTACTATGGACAGGTAGTACTGGGGCCAGGTAGTACTAGGGCATGTTGGGATTGACGTCTGTATTACCATAAGTTCTCTGATTCTGGAGCATAAATTCACTTGTAGATCTGAACTATACAATATTCTTATCTATTACAACATATCTACACAATTATATAGGCATACCTTCCCTTATTATTCAGGCCTATATCTATATAAGTGAATAAATCTGTAATTGCAATATCGTTTATAACAAAGTATAAAGAGCATATGTTAATAGTCTCTTTATTAGTAATATAATACTTAAAATCGTAAATAATCCAATAACTGAGTGGCAATGGGGAAATAATACAAACGAGGAGTATAATCAATAATAATAGCGGCCTCTCCTGACTACACTGATGGATGTTTAATTCTTGATCAACCTTGTTTAGACGTAATTATTTATTTCCCTACGGTGGTTTGTTACGGTGAGGGCTGTTGTGTAGTTAGCCAATTTGTAGGTGTGACTAACGAGAATAATTCGACAATCAGGTTAAGGAATTAAGCTCAGGTATATACCATGGGAAGGTTAATTAATTCACCTGTGTATATTCAGTATTCAATATGTCTGTCTGGCTCTCTCTCTCTCTCTCTCTCTCTCTCTCTCTCATTGTCTCCCTGTCTTTCTCCGCTGCCCACTCCCATTTCTCCGATTATCTCTCTCACTCACTCTCTATCTCCCACCCCCCTCTCCTTCTTCCACTTACCTTTCTCTCACCCCTTCCTCTCCCACTCTCTTTCTCTTTCCCTCTCCAATGTTCCCTTTCCTCCTCCACTTTCCCCCATCCTCTCCCTTTCTCCTCCCATTCTCCTTCTCTCCCCCACTCAACCATTCGAACTCATACTCTCTCCACCTTCTCTCCCACTCTCTACTTCCCCCCCCACTCTCTCCCAGTGTCCCTCTCTCTCACACTCTGCCACTCCGCCACTTTCCCTCTCTCTCCCTCTCACACACATTTAATCAAGCAGGCCTCATTAAGACACAGGGCTAGACTCGGGGACAAGATATATGCAACTGGAATTACACGATCCGCTGAACCTGCGTGCAATAATGTGATAATATAGGTGAGGGAGGTGAGGGAGGTGAGGGAGGGATGACCAGGCCAGTGTGAAGTGGGAAGAGGAGGATGGAGGATGTGAGGAGGTGTGGGATGTGGTGGATGGGGAGGGAGGTGAGGAGGTAAGGGAGGGTAGGTTGGAGGGAGGGTTTTGACGAGAGAAGGTAAGGTAGAAAGGGAGGGACGGTGTGTTGTGAGGAGGTGAGGGAGGGAGAAAAAGGAAGGAGGGAAGGTGGACTGAGGGTACGCACAGTGAACTAGCGCAAAACACACAGTTCACGGTGGGTACACACAGAGTATGGTGAAGGGAACACATAGCCCACGATGAGAGGTATACACAGTGTACGGGGTGTTTCTCTCTCTCTCAAAAAAAAACCTTTACCTAGGGGCCCGATGAATTTCAAAATGAACACCGTGGCGCCTGTTGTCTCGGTAGGGTTGTCAAAATCCTTCGTCTGTTGTGTCATATTGTCTCACATATAATCATAGAGATACTTTTTGAAGCGAATACATACAGTGAACGGAGAGGGGCCAGGAGTCCTCTAGGGTGACGGGAGGGTCTCGGCTCTCAGCTATGCACCGGAGGCTCGAACCATTGTCCTCAGGTCGTGGGGTAAAGATTAGCCTGTTGGTAGTCACGTTCCCGTGCGCCGAATTCTGCCGGGACAAATATGACGGGTGAGAAAGGTGTGCGACGGGTGAGAAAGGCTGTGTGAAGGGTGAGGAAGGTGTGTGATGGATGATGGCCATCACTACTGATATGAGTGTAGAGAGACAGAGACTGTGGAGATAAATATTAAGAGATAAGATGAGACACAAATGGATACAATCTCAAAAACCGAAAGTGGAGATTCTAGCCTGGATCCCACGAAACAGGGAAGAATCTCTCTCTCTCACTTAATATCTTTATCTTGAATGAATGTCTCTCTATCTCAATGTCTCTTTCTCTTTCACTCAATCCCTCTCATGCAATATGTTGATCTCAATCTTTATCTCTCACTCAATATCTTTATCTCACTCTTTCTCTCTCTCACTCAGTCTCCATTTTCCTCACTCTTTCTCTCTCGACCGTTTCAATATCTGTTTTCCGTCTTTTTGTCTCTCCCTCTCTCTCTTTCAATCTTTCTCTCTCTCTTTTCCTATATCATTTCTCTCTCTCAATCTCGCTCTCTCTCTTTTCCTATATCCTTTCTCTCTTTCATTTTCTCTTTTCCTCACCTCTTTAGCGTCGACGGAGGCCTTGGTAGTTTGGAGTAGTCTTTCATATCCTCCCCACCAAGACACTCTGGGAGGAGGTTGAGCCCCCACCACCACACACTCCACCTTGTACTGCAAACCCGCCATTAGGGGAGATTTTGATTCCGGGGGGAGGATTTCCACACTCAAGGGGGGCACTATGGGAGGTAAGGGGGAAGAGGGAGTAACGACGGGGGAGGTAGAGATTGAGTGGGAATGGTTTGATAGTAGTAAGAGAACCTTTTGCTTAATTAGTATTACTATAGAATAAATATAAGTAAACATATAACATTTTAATGCGTTTAAAATCTTTAAGAAATAAATTGTAAATTAAATTTTCAATAAACCCGAAATACAGTAAATTAGGTCACCTTCACACTAAATTAACAACTATGTTCTTGACAACAACTGGAGATGCATGGACGGTAAGGGTGAAGTATGAAGATTATGAGACTCTGAATTCATTTCCACGATGACCATGAGGGTGGTGGGCTTGGTAATATTATTATTTGAAGCTTCACACGTAAGTTGCAGGTTTAAGTGGCTGCGACTGAGAGGTCCTAGAGTGAGCGTATTGTACGGCTCCCCTCCAAAGGCTGGCTTTGGCGTCGGGCGCCCCGGCATGAGCGTATTATAGAGGTTCCCTTCAAAGGCAGGTCTTGGTGTCGGGGGCCCAAGAGTGAGCATATTAAAAGGATCTCCTCCGTAGGCTGGTTGTAGTGTCAGGGGCCCCGGACCGAGTGTTGTCGCCTCCAATTCATCTAAAGTTTTTATTGAGTTTTCCGAAACCTCCGACTCCATGAAGCTGTCAAGGAGGTATTTGCCTTCGAACCAGACCACCGAAGGACGCGGGTTTCCTGTAGTCAGATGAAAACAAAGACAGTTACGTAAGTAGAGGAGTAGAGATAGCTTTAGCCAGAACCATGCATAAACCGACCTGACGTGACCCCAGTTTGCGTAGAACGTCGAAATTGACTTCTGACTCTTGACCTGTCCTGTCCAAATTTATTCCATATAATTGTAAGTTAAGTTTCGACTCCAATGTCAAAAAGTTTCATTGAAATCGGTTCACACACACACACACACACACACACACACACACACACACACACACACACACACACGCTCACCTATGCCTCCCTTACCTGGTCTTCCTCCCCACACAACATAAACACCTAGAAAAAGTGCAAAAGAGGGCATGCAAGATTATTCTCTCCCCTTCCTACTCCACATATCAAGAAGCGCTCAACACACTAACCCTCTCGGCTCTCACTGACCATCACCACGACCTCATCTGCAAATTTGGTGAGAAGCTTCTGCACCATCCTCGACACCGGCTCCTACTACCACCTGAGATCCCTCGCCAGAGAATTGCTGTTCCAGACCACAACCGCATCCAACCCATAAGAGCACAAACTGATCGCTATAAGAACAGCCCAGTCCCAACCATTGCAAAAATTATCAATAACTTGTAATCAACCAGTGTATTCACTCCCAGTCAATCTTACTTTTTGCACTGTCACTATGTTGAAATGCCCTGTAGTTTGAGCTTCTCCCCACCTAGTTATTATATATCATATTTGTATCACTTATGTTACTTGTATATTATTTGTAAATCAAGAGACCCATTTCCCAATTATGTAACTGTATATTTTCAGCCTTCCGGCTGCCATGCTCTTTCAATAAACCGTTAATTATTATTATTATTAATATTATTTATTATTACACACACACACACAAACACACGGACAGAACGACGTACAATACAATACATACTGTACATGGGAGGATAATAATAATAATAATAATAAAAACCCTTAGTATACCTTAAGTAAAGCTGTCAATACTCTTCCCGACTCCCACGTAGAAAAATGCACCAGAGAAAATTAATAAGGGAGGGCGGTGAAGGAAGTTGATAGATAGAACACGGCGGCACTTAGACGAAACTGAGTGAGAGGTTGATGGATTGAGGGAGTGATAAATGAGGTGTGAGACGTAAAATGCAGAAAACAAAATTATTACCACAATATCAATTAGCTGATACCTAATTCTTATTCACTTCTCTATCTATCTATCTATCTATCTATCTATCTATCTATCTATCTATCTATCTAGCTATCCACTTTTCTCTTATGATACCTAACCTAACTACTGACAACCATAAAGAAAATTGAGGTGTGATATTCTAAAACTCTAAAAGTACTGTACCTTGCAAGTTTTGGATACAAGTCGAAATGGGTTAGCATTATTCTCGTATACCGGGCAATGTGTTGAGGTTGTCAGCTTCCATAATTCCAGAATGATTAACCAAAATTGATCTTATTCACCCAAGGATGGATAGTCTGCACCAGTTAATTGAAATGGAAATGGCTACTTAGCCGGAAATTCCCGGCTGGGCAGACTGGAGGCTACGTAGCCGGGATATTAAGTTAGGCTGAAAAAGTCATGTATTGTGATATATGAGGATCATTAGGTTTGGTTCCTTAGAATCTTTTTTTGGGTTATATTAGGATTTGTAAATATTGATTCCTCCACAATTTTTGAGACGTTTTTGAGAAAAGGAAGAAGTTTTCATCTGTTGAAAAGTTTCCTAATGTGCTCGCTATCCCGCACACCTCTTCTGAAGCATTACCTGGTGACTTTAAAGATTTTAGTGATATGTTAGGATGACATTTAGTTCTTCTTATGTAGAATTTAAGCATAAAAATAGTTGAAAACATTGCCCCTTTTCATATGTTGGCAGTCCTGGAGCAAGGCCCATGGTTTGAGCGATCTAGAATATGCACTACACCAACAGTGTTATTGCCTACAGTCGTGATTCCCCGTAGGGGTACCCTACACTTCACAATCTACACTTCACAATTTTGAATAGGGAAAATGTGATGTAGTCGTAGTTAGGATCAGGCTAGGATGCAGGCACATCTGACAGTGATGCTGAACCCATACAGGAACACCCAGCATGTAAACTTTGTGATAAACCTTTAAAACAAACTCTTCAACATTATATGAAATGTGACTCAGATGATTCACACCTCCAGGTCTATTATACCAACAGTTACGTAACTACTAACATGATGCTAATGAGTGTGACCATTTTGATTATCTCCTCCTGTGTATGAACCTCTGTCCGGGTAACTGTGTATAACGACAACAAAACTGTACTTTAATCTTGTCAATAAAGTTGTTAAATTAAACTTAGCTTCCACTCCTTGTTAACTTCTACCTGTGACTGTCTCTCACTCCCCGCTGGTGTCTTCGTGTGTCTGTCAGTGTCTACGTACCTCCATAAGCAACACAGGTGAGCTTGGGTGTGTCGCCCTCCAGGTAAGGACCCACCACACTGCTCGACCTGCTGCGGGGGGCGGTCTTGTGTCCTCCCATCACCACACTCACGCGCTTCGGGGGTACTGTAGGGGGAGGGGTAGTTGTGGTTAGTAGTGGTGGTGATAGAGATGGTGGTAGTACTGATGATAGTGGTGGAGGTGGTGTGAGTGGGGGGGTAAATGGTAATGATGATGGTGGTGGTAGTGAACATAGTGATGGAACTGGTGATAGTGGTAGTGCTGGTGATGCTGGTAATGGTGGTGGTGGTGGTAGTAATGATAGTGGTGAGGGGCTTAGGAGTGGATGTTAGTGGTGGTAGTAGTGATTACTGAGAGAGACTGAATACCAATGTGCTAGAACAGAAGAAAACAACATAACTGGGGTTGAAATCCTGTAATATAAATCACCAATAACTAAACTAAACTACAATTATCCATATAAAAAAGTTAACAAGACATATTCAGACGTACATATTGAGTTAGAATTTGAAGATAAGTAAAAAAAAACACAAACAAAAACTTACGGTTATAATTGGTATAAATGACACGAAGGAAATTATTCACTAAAAACGAGAGAAAATATATAAGACATTACGTAAGACTTTTCATAAATAACTTTGGTGAGATTCATAACAAAGTGATAAGAACAAACAAACATACAAACAAACAATGAAATAAACAAATAAACAAACTTGAAAATGTGTTCTTGAATTTCCTTCTTGTTTTGTGTGCGTGGGAGGAGGGTGAGGAGGGGGAGGTGGGGGGGATTGAGGAGAGGTGAGGGAGAGAATTGTTTGTCTTGCAAGAGGAAATGAACGCGTGTAGCTGCTGTTGGAGTTCACTTCCAACACGCGAGGGAGAAAAACTGATTTCTGCTAGTCTCAAGAGTCTGGCCCCACACACACACGCACACGCACACGAACACACACACACACGTTGAATATCAATTAATATTCTTCAACCAATGAAAACCTTGCAAATCTTATTAAATTGAAGCCTATTAGTAGCAGCATCACTCTTATACTGAATACAACCAATCAACATCAGTCTCTCTATGAAGAGAGAGAGAGAGATAATTAAATAGATAGATGAATTTTTATAAAAAGCACACACAAACTTCTCTCTCTCCCCCCCTCTCTCTCTCTCTCTCTCTCCCTGTCTCTCGCTCTCCAGCTCTCAAACTCTGGGAATGAAAGCACCTCGCCACACTTTCTTCAACGCTTTCTAAGAGTGAAAGTTTTCCCACCAAAGTAAGATACAGGTCGTTGAAGCTGCGTTTTTCCCCCCTGAAGACGACAACTTTCACTTTTCTGTATTAACATTGAGGTGTGTGTGTGTATGTGTGTGTGCGAGAGAGAGAGAGAGAGAGAGAGAGAGAGTCAACTCACCAACAACAGTGAGGTTGACTCTGGTAGTCTTGGTAGGGTGGTACATGAAGTCAACTCGGCAGGTGTAGAGGCCCTGGTCAGCCCTGGTGAGGGAGGACACCTGAAGCACCGCTGGGGACGAGGTCAGCTGCAGTACCGCCCTCCTGCCCAGCTGCTGCTCTTCTGACCAATGCCTCTCCTTCCCACGACCCAGCCACCGCTCGTCCAACCTGCCAACATAAGATTAAGGTTGTCAGAAGGACTGTTTATTTCTACCACCATTCGTCTAATCTGTAAACAAAGAGTTAGTGGTGTCAGGCTTGATTTTTATTCCTATCATCGCTTATTAAACCTGCCAACACAAGGTTAATGGTGTCGGATCTCTGACAACGCTCGTCCAACCTGTCAACACAAGAATTATGGTGTCAGAATTCTCCAGCTTGGTAACACAGAGTTCATGGTGTCAGAAATGGTGTCAGAGTCAGATTTTGTCTCCCTGGCTCTGATAGCAATAATACAGGTATCCTCCTACATTAATTTACTGTTGTCAGACGGCTCTCTCTTCTTCCTGCAACTCGGCCAACGGTTGTCCAGCCTGCCACCACAGTTAGCAGTTATTATTTTTGGCACCACCAGCTGCTCTCCCTGCCACCAACAGCTACACCTCCCTGCCACCAACAGCTACACCTCCCTGCTACCAACAGCTACACCTCCCTGCCACCAACAGCTACTCACATAACAGCTACACCTCTACTATCAACATTCACCTCCTGTACCAACAGCTACACCTCCCTGCTACCCAACATTATCCATCCTGTGTAACACCTCCCTACCAACAACCACCTCTGCATGGCCTCACACCTCCCTGCCAACAAGCTACCTCCTGCTGTATTTCACCTCCCTGCCAACATAGCTACCTCCCTGCACATGCAAGCTACATCATACACCAACAGCTACACCTCCCTGCTACCAACAGCTACACCTCCCTGCTACCAACAGCTACACCTCCCTGCCACATACAGCTACACCTCCCTGCCACATACAGCTACACCTCCCTGCTACCAACAATTACCCTTCCTGTCTACAGTTGCCCCCTGCCATAAAAAATTACCTTCCTTGCCAACAACTTCCCTCCCTACCAACAACTAACTTTCCTGCCAACAAAGGCCATCCCTGTCGACGTAAGATCATAAACATCAATATAATAACTAACGTGTAAAGTTGTACGACAAGAGTGAGCCTTAAGTTTGGTCTCCTTATTGAGAGAGATACATCGCTGGTCACTCGTTATGACTGATGTTGTCCTGTGAATCTCTTGACAGCTGCCAGAGGGTCGAGAGGACGGGTGTGGGGAGGAGGGGAAAGTGTGAATGGGGAGTAGGTAGGTGTGGGAAGGAGGAGGGAGGGAGGGTTGGGGAATGGGTACGTTTGGATGGGGGAGTAGGAAGTGGAAGGGTGGCGAGTGAGTGAGCTCAGGGAGGAGGAAGGTGGGGAGTATGTGGATGTAGGGGAGAAGGAAGGGGGAGGTGGGAGATGGTGTGTAGGGAGGAGGTGGGGAGATGGGAAGAAAAATAAGGAATGGAGGTGGGTGTGGAGAGCGTTGTGTGAGGAGAAGGAAAAAAGTGGGGTGGGGAGTGGGTGGAGATGTAGAGGGGAAGTGGGGAGAGGAAGAGGAGGGAGAAGGGAAGTTAGGGAACGGATGGATGTGGGGAAGAAGTGGAGGGAGGAGGAAGAGTGGGGATGAGTGTGGAGAGAGGGTGAGGGAAGCAATAAATGGATCACAAAAATAAATAATTGGAAATTATGGGTGAGGATGGGAAGACTGGAGGAGGAGAGTAAGTGGTGTTTAGAGAGCTCAATGCCGCATCATCAAAAACAAATAATTTTTCTTATTTTAAGTTCTAATTAATCTTCACTCTAGCTTAACTTTTACACGTCTCTTACATGACTTGGTCCACTACTACTACTACTACTACTACTACTACTACTACTACTACTACTACTACTACTACTATTACTACTACTACTACTACTACAAATAATAATAATAAATTCTCACTTCCTTCTTGTCAACTCCGTCGTGCAAATATTATTAAAGTTACGAATTTGTCCTCGGAAAAAATAATAAAAAATTTTGCCTGTATTTTCCTGCTTCTCTTTCAACCTGTTTAGGATAGGAAATAATGAAAACAAAATGACTCTTTTATGAAATGTTTTACTTGCAATATGGGAAAAAAATCATAGTGTCCAATAAACAAAATGGAAATTAGCGAGATGCCTCATTTCCCTTGACTCTCCAAGGACATAGATGTACCTTTACAGACTGTCTCTCTTTCCAATAATATTAACAATATTTTTCACTCTTGAGATATAAACAAAGCAGAAAAAAAATCAAGTCTAACAATATAATATTTAGTGCATGTCATCGTAAAATTGTTGAATATCACTCTCTATTTTCCTAATTTTTGAGGAGCTTCCAACAAGGTAATTTTAATGAAAGTAGATATAGCATTATTGAATGTCACTTTGTCCTGATTAACAATAGGTCTCACTCTTGTCCTATGAAAGGTGATATTTAGTTTGCACCATTTTCCCTGTTTTTCCTGGACACCATGTAAAACGAAGCCTCGGGGACCCTCACTTTGTCTTGGAAAAACAACAATAAATTTTCAACATTTTTCCTGTTTTTCCTTGCGCATGACGTGGTGATGGTGGTAGAGGATAGTGGTGGTGGTGGTGATGGGTAACGGTGGTGAAGGGCGATGGTGGTGGAAAATGGTGGCGATGATGGTGGTGGTGGAGGGTGATAGTGGTGGTGAAGGACTATGGTGGTGGAATATGGTGGTGATGATGGTGGTGGTGGTGGTTGTGGAGGGTGATAGAGGTCGTGGAGGATGGTGACGATGATAGCGGTGGTGATGGAGGGTGTTGGTCGTAGAAGGTGGTGGAGGGTGATAGTGGTGATAGTGATGGAGGGTGGTGGAGAAAATGGTAAGTGGAGCAGCCGGAATTTGACGTGAGGAGATCCACACGGAAAATTGGTTGGAACGAAAGTGGGTGAGTGAGTGGGGATGCTGTAGTGAGGAATGTAATTGAGAAGAGTGTGTGTATGAGAGAGTACACACACACACACACACACACACACACACAAAACAACAACAACAACAGTAGCTCAGCAGTATAAAACGTCTCAACAGTCATGAAGAGAAGTGCATTCAGAGCTGTAGTATGAAGGCAATCAGCTGCTGTGATAATGATGGGTAACTCGTGGGTTAACCAAGGAACGAACCAAGAGCCAGAGTCACAGTATCTCGCTGGGCTGTACGTATGTGTGTCCTAAGTAACGTATGCCATTGTCAAGCTAACACGGACGCTTCTCCCAATCGCTGTTATTCATTAATTTTTATAACTGTGATAGATGTGTTCTTACAGCTGCGATAGATGTGTTCTTACAGCTGCGATAGATGTGTTCTTACAGCTGCGATAGATGTGTTCTTACAGCTGCGATAGATGTGTTCTTACAGCTGCGATAGATGTGTTCTTACAGCTGTGATAGATGTGTTCTTACAGCTGCGATAGATGTGTTCTTACAGCTGTGATAGATGTGTTCTTACAGCTGCGATAGATGTGTTCTTACAGCTGCGATAGATGTGTTCTTACAGCTGTGATAGATGTGTTCTTACAGCTGTGATAGATGTGTTCTTACAGCTGCGATAGATGTGTTCTTACAGCTGCGATAGATGTTCTCTTCTATGCTGCTCCCCTTCCAAAACAAAGCCTCACTTTATCTGGTTTACCGCTGTCGCTTCACACAAACCAGCATCACCCATCAATATCACCCGGCGTCATGGTATCCACTCATTCACGCACACTGCTGCCTTCTGGATATCCCCCCTCCCCCTCCTTCCATCTTCCCTCACTACTAGCTTGTCCTTCACCCCATCCTTCCACCTCGCTTGTCTACACTTCTCCTTCCTGTCATCCACCTCTTAATTATCCATTCCTCTTTTTCAAATTTCCACTTCCCATTCTCACAATCTGGGTACAACACCCGGCAAAAACAACATCCATCAGTTAAATCAAAACAGGCGGAAATTAAATGGAAATAAAATGGTACAAGCTGTAGACCAAATCACAGTACTCTAACTTGTTTTGCTACGATAAGTCATTTGTAATATAATTAATGAGGACACTTATAACACTAATATGCTCTCGTGTAAAGTAATACAAACTGAATAACTTGACACAAACAGTACTGGTGGACGTTGCATTTTAGGTTGAGAGTTGAAGCGAGTGATTAAATGTTTTTCGTTTCCTGTAGTCAGGTAATTGAACTTTAATCTCTCTCTCTCTCTCTCTCTCTCTCTCTCTCTCTCTCTCTCTCTCTCTCTCTCTCTCTCTCTCTCTCTCTCTCTCTCTCTCTCTCTTTTCACTCCCCTATCTCTTTCTCCTGTCTCCTGTCTATCCTAGCTTCTTTGTCTCTCTCCTCTCTCTCTCTCTCTCTCTCTCTCTCCGCCTTCTCTCTCCCTCTCTCATTCCTCTCTCCCTATCTTCTCTCTCTCTCTCTCTCTCTCTCTCTCTCTCTCTCTCTCTCCTGTCTCCCTGTCTATCTAGCTACTTTTATTTTGTCTCTCTGTCACTCTCTCTCTCTTTATCTCCCCCTTCTCTCTCCCTCTCTCATTCCTCTCTCTCAATATCTTCCCCTTCTCTCTCTCTCTCTCTCTCTCTCTCTCACTCTACATTCACTAACTCAATAATACATCAAAGGCTTGGACGTCGTGGCCTTCAACGTTCTAAAGTGACCAAGTTACGCTCATTGCCTCGTGTGTGTGTGTGTGTGTGTGTGTGTGTGTGTGTGTGTGTGTGTGTGTGTGTGTGTTTTACTCATTAAAACTCTTTTTTTCCCCATTCTTTTATTCTTCTCTCTTTTTCTTCGACGCTCATTTTATCTCTCTTCTATATTTCTCCTTTTCTCTTTCATTTGACACACATTTCCCTTTTCTCTGTCTCTCTTCTATTTTTCCCTATTTCTCATTGTATCCTCGTTCTTTCCTCGCCCTTGTCTAAATATTTTTCCTTCGCCTTCTCTGTCTCTTGTATTCTATATCGTATTATTTTTCTTTCTTTCTCTCTTTCTTCCTTCTCTCCTCCCGCTTCTCTATCTCTTTCTCATCCTTCCCTCTTTCTCTCCTCTCTCTCTCTCTCTCCCTCTCTTCTCTCTCTTATTTCTCTATTTACATTGCGTCGTGAAATTACCTCATTTTCGTACCAATTTTTTAACAAATCAAGAAAAATATGAAAGAAGATAATACCTTAATTTGCTTTTTTTCACCGTAATATATTATGTGAGAGAGAGAGAGAGAGAGACGCATATCACCAGTGTCAATAATGTCAAGGAAGAGACATCGCCTCGGGAATTTCGATACGGGACGCCGTGTTGTTATGTCAAAACACAACACAGTGTTGATATTAATACCTGTCTGCGTATGTTGTTCAAATTATTGGTGTTTAAGGTACACAGAGAGAGAGAGAGAGAGAGAGAGAGAGTCCCATGTTTTCCACCTTCCACACCACACGGGGGTAAAAGGACCCAATAAAACTCAAGTTGCTCCAGGAGAGACGAATTTTGGGTCGTCATTTCCTAGAGAATTCGTATCTCTCCGCCTCACTAATTAGACCAGCTTCAGTAATTTGGTCGAGTCTGGTGGAACTTGGGCAAGGCTGGTAGAATTTAGTGAAGTTTGGCAGTATTTTCGCGAACATGGGTGCTCCCAGATGAGTTTGAATGGCTTTGCTTGATTTGGGTTGAATTTGGTCGATATTGGTCAGGTCTGGTCAATGATTGCCAAGTTTGGTCGAATTTGTTAGAACATGGACGAATCTGCTCGAGTCAGGTTATGTCTGGTCGAATAAGGCCTAGTTGATTTTGATCTAGAGTAAATTCTAGTCGAATATGGTTGCATCTGGTCGATTCCAGTCAAAATAAGCCGTGTATGGGCGAATCTAGAGAAAAACTGAGTCAGATCGAATCTGGTAAGTCTGGTCGAGTCTAGAAGAGTCTGAATTCCCTTTAAATAGGTCACATCCCTCTTATAGCCTACGATGTGTTCCTTAACCCTTTAATAAGTGAATTAGCCACACACACACACACGCACACACACACACAGACACACACACACACACACACACACACACACGCACACACACACACACACACACACACACACACACATACATACATACATACATACATAGGTTGTAAAATATAACACCTAAGAACAAATGTCATCAAGAGAAATGGTGCGCCGCCATTTTTAAATCCCTGGCCGAGGTAATGTAAACAAACACCCTTGTTCAGGTGTTGGTATTGGTATTATATTTTTATATTTTTGAAGGTGATACAAATTGGGAGTTCAGGAATTGTTGCCTCTTTGTGCCTGGTGTAAGATGAAGCATATCTTGAGAGATATATATTGTTTTTCTGAAGCTTCTATATTCATTCTTATCTCTGTAACATTTGGCTTTGTTTGATCTAAGTATTAATTTTGACCTTTTCATACCGTATTGTGTGTTTGTGGCTACGATAGGCTGAAGAGGACCATGTACCTGTGTGTGTGTGTGTGTGTGTGTGTGTGTGTGTGTGTGTGTGTGTGTGTGTGTGTGTGTGTGTGTGAGTGACAATACTACAGGAGGTCTCTTCCCACACCTATTTCCACAATAGGTATACAACATCTCATTTGCATTCTGTGGTCCTGCCAACTACACAAAGTTTACAAATAAAATATATATCATTTGTCACATTACAACTGAAGCGTCACGTTTGCTTTACATTTAGTTTTGCAGTTATTGTACGTAATAATTCACTTCACAATAATTACATGATATAGATCAGTATATTTTTCATTAGCGTCACGTGAACAAACTCTCCAAATATATGTTTCGTTGTTTCCATTACAACTTAAGTTGGATATTGCATTCCATTTATGAAAAAAGTTGAGCGGAAAAAAATAATTACGAAAAAAGTTGGAGAAAGTATTAATATTATTGCGTGAATTATACAATTAAACTCTCCTAAAACACGTGTCAATATTTACATATTAGTTCAGATGGGATGTAACCTGGTTTTAGTATTTATCTATATGAATATTTTCCTTCCGTAGTAAAAACATAAGAAATATATCCAACCTACTTTATAACACCTTCTTCAGTACCTCATGTAACCTGACCCGACCTGGATTGATCTAACCTGTTCTAATCTAATCTGTATGAACCTGACCTAAACCTAACCTAACCTAAACCAATCTGACTTAACATAATCTGAGTTATACTATACGAACCTAGTCTAATCTAAAACAATCTGACTTAATCTAACCTAGACTGCCTTGACCTAACCTAACCTAACCATATATTAAACACCTCAAAAACACAAATCAACGACAGAAACACTAGTGTCCTCTTCAACTCTTCGAGGATAGAGGTTTACAGTGCTGAGTTATAATGGGGAAAAAACCGAAGCTGCCTTTGATTAATATACCATAAGAAAAAACAAAATGTTTCTCTGGGCTTAATTTCTCAAAACATCATAAAATAAACATTCCCCATAAATAAAATGTAAGAACGTAGAGATAAAATTTAAGCCCAAACATTAAAAAATACAATCCCCCCAAAATGATGTCAAAATTACTCTGTGACTATACCTGTACTCTGAGACAATATTGCCATTGAGAATATTTGTGAATTCAGAACTCAATCAAATGTAGAATTTTGATCATAGGTTTGCTGTTACACTGACCCATTTTTTTTCATTAATAAAGTTTTTTTTATAATTATTTTGTGGCAAATATTAAATCCACCTGTAAAGTTCCACCTATATCGGGTTACCAGTTTTAGCTTCGGTAGTGTTGAATATTTTCTGAGTTGACGTGTGATTTCTGCCTCTATAATGACGTGTGACCTGTGATGTTTGCCTCTGTGTGTTAACCTATAACCTGTGAAATTTGCTTCCCCGTGTTGACCTGTGACCTATGATCTGTTTTATCAGGGGTTTAAGGGGTTATAGTTATCAGGAGAGAGAGAGAGAGAGAGAGAGAGAGAGCACAATCACTGGGTAATCTGGCGCAGCAATATCCTACGGGACAGACTAGATAGATATTTACCAAAAATCGACAAACAAGCTCCCATTGGTGAATCATGTAAACAGACTGTGCAGGTATACAAACAATTGCAAACAGTAAGTCGATGCAACAAGAGCGGTGCGGAGGGTTTGTTTACACTGAGGTCCTGCCATCCCTGTGATGACCAATGAAACAATCATAGACTACGGTATGTCATCAGGGAGGACACAGCACGTAACGTAGCAAGACCTTGTTATTCCAGGTACCGGGAAGCTGGAATCTTCATCTGTGATATTTTATATTTTAATCCTCAAACTAAAGAAAGATGTTTGCTACAATCCCGGATCATGTTCATTGCCTTAAAACAAGAAAAAGAAAAAAAAAAGAAAAAAAAAGACGATTCAGAAGTAATGGACTCGGAGGAAAGTTTCCAACCTTGCTAAAACCGAGTGCTCCCCAGTGCATCAAAGAAACCGAGACCCCTGCTGGACAGAAGTGAGGATAGACTCCCCAAAAAATTAAGTGAGTTCTGTCTTTGCGTCCCTCAGGCCGGAGCTTTGAAGTGCAATGCCCTTGTATTCTCGTTCCCTCTCTAATTGGACCTGATCCATGGGATAATTCTTCTTTAAGAATCTAAGGTTTATTCAAAGGTTTTTCTGTGTCTACAGGGTACTATTTATAGCTTTATTTACTGAGAGAGATTGTTATCGTTGTTTAAAAAAAGTCTGTCCGTTGAATAATGTTACTATCTCTTATATATATATATATATATATATATATATATATATATATATATATATATATATATATATATATATATATATATATATATATACATATATATACGCAAGAACTCTTACACCGTGAACTGTTAAGGTCGAGGAAAGTTCAGGTACTTTCACTAGGCTCAAGTTTTAATGTTTGAAGCTTTTAGAGAAAATTAAAAGCGAGAGAAAGTTTTTATTCATGAGGGTAAAAGTTGGTGAGACTTGTTAAAATGATATGGAGATTATTATTATATGTTGGAGAGAGAGAGAGAGAAAGAGAGAGAAATATATACAAAATAACTGATAGATATACTACAACGAAGAGCAATAAAAACATAAATAAATGGTTTTAAGAAAATAATCTCCATCATCTAAAAAAATTAGATAATCTTTTTATAAATTTTTTTTAATATGGACAGTAAATCTTAACACTCCGTAAAATATCAAACATCAACTATTACAGCAAACTTAGGCGACTCTTGTGTAAAATTCTGCAGGTGATGTCACAGGTGATGTCATTAATTACATCCTTGAAGCAACAACGTCATTTTTACCACCAGCATCTCCCATAAAACGACTAAAATAAAGTTATAAATTGGTAATAAAATATATTTAATTAATTATTTTCACTTGATAACTGAAAATTTCTTCCATTCACAACATTAATTGTCAATACTGTTGTGATCAGTTGTGTCACAGGAACATAGTTATTCTATATACAGTACATGGTCTTAATGTGTGTGTGTGTGTGTGTGTGTGTGTGTGTGTGTGTGTGTGTGTGTGTGTTATAAACCCTTTAACGACGAAAGGATTAACCATCGTTTTCAAAGGCCTAAATCACCATTCTCAACGGATTAAACCATCGCTTTCTAATTATTAAAACATTGTTCTTAAGTATCTAAACCATCTTTCTCAAAAAACAAACCACCATTCTCAAAGGGCAAATTAATAACTTAAAGGGTTAAACCATCGCTATCAAATAATTTGTACATAATCCTCTAAGGGTATTAATCCTCCTCAAAGGATTAACCATCCTCCTTAAAGGTTTAAAACATCCTCATCAAACGGTTAAAACATCCTCATCAAAGGGTTAAAACATCGTGCTCAAAAGGTTAAAACATCCTCATCAAAGGGTTAAAACATCGTGCTCAAAAGGTTAAAACATTCAAACGGTTAAAACATCCTCCTCAAAGGGTTAAAACATCGTGCTCAAAAGGTTAAAACATCCTCATCAAAGGGTTAAAACATTGTCAAAGTATCTAAACCATCTTTCTCAAAAAACAAACCACCATTCTCAAAGGGCAAATTAATAACTTAAAGGGTTAAACCATCGCTATCAAATAATTTGTACATAATCCTCTAAGGGTATTAATCCTCCTCAAAGGTTAAAACATCTTAAAACACCCTTCTTAAGGGCTAAAACATCCTCCTTAAAGGTTTAAAACATCCTCATCAAACGGTTAAAACATCCTCATCAAAGGGTTAAAACATCGTGCTCAAAAGGTTAAAACATCCTCATCAAAGGGTTAAAACATCGTGCTCAAAAGGTTAAAACATCCTCATCAAACGGTTAAAACATCCTCCTCAAAGGGTTAAAACATCGTGCTCAAAAGGTTAAAACATCCTCATCAAAGGGTTAAAACATCGTGCTCAAAAGGTTAAAACATCCTCCTCAAAGGGTTAAAACATCGTACTCAGAGAATTAATGCCCCGGGGTCATCTGACAAATGAGTCTTGGTGAAGGAATAACGCCATCATGTTGAAAAAGACCAAAACATAAGAGGGAAGGAAACTTAGCTGTGTTGAGGAGGTGGATGAAGACATTTGTAGGCTGAGGTATGTAAAGGATGTCTCCCTGGGGCTGTTGTGAACGTATTTGTAAATTAAGAAAGAAAGTAAAAATAAAAATAATAACATTAGTAACACTGGTAATAATAGTAAGGATGATGATAAAATAATAATAACAATCAAAATATTAATAAAAAACATTACTAAAAATAATACCAATAAAAATAACAACCAAAAAATAACAACATTCCAATAATAACACTAATATAATAATTCACCTCAAGTGTAAACAATGAGGTAACACGGGACACCTTTAAGACGTACCCAAGTCTGATGATTTATAACACCTTAGCTCACAGGTACGAGACACCTTAGCGAGTCTCCGTACACTAGCGGAGATTAATGTGTAATCTATATCCCACAGAACAACGGAGGGTAATAATGCAAGGGAGGTTTTTTTTGAGTAAGGATGAAGTGTAATCTTGAGAGAGAGAGAGAGAATTCAAACGATTATTAGAAAAATTATTCTCTCTCTCTCTCTCTCTCTCTTTCCATGCCTCATATTCAGATAGCCAGGTGAAGGAGACTCACCTGTAGATGGGCGTGGTGAGGTGGTCTCTAAACCACAGCAGGAGGAGGATGTCGTCGTCTGGGGGATGGGACACTTCACAGAGGTACAGCAGTGTCTACACTGCCCACTCGTTAATGGGTTGTCACTGCCACCCCATGAGGTACTTTAAAGAGGATAGACAGTGTCGTTAATGGGTTGTCACTGCCACCCCATGAGGTACTTTAAAGAGGATAGACAGTGTCGTTAATGGGTTGTCACTGCCACCCCATGAGGTACTTTAAAGAGGATAGACAGTGTCGTTAATGGGTTGTCACTGCCACCCCATGAGGTACCCCATGAGGTATTTTAAAGAGGATAGACAGTGTCGTTAATGGGTTGTCACTGCCACCCCATGAGGTACTTTAAAGAGGATAGACAGTGTCGTTAATGGGTTGTCACTGTCACCCTGTATACAACTGTAATATGGACACTGTCGTTCTTGTCTTACTGGCCAAATAAATGAGGTAAAACTTGATTATCTTAAAAGAAAATTAGTATAAATTAAATTATTCCGTATATATTCCACTAAAGTTTAATAAAAACTAAATAAATTCAATAATTATCTTCGCTAAACTAATGAAAATAAAGTAAACGTAAAATAAATGTGAAATTTCGAAATTTACCTTCAACACCTTAAAACTTGAGACTTACCCTATTGTCTGAGAATTCCCTTGAAATTGAAAATAATTTTAAAATTTGAATAATTACTTGAAATCTTCTAATTGTCTTAAAAATAAAACATTAACGGAAACTTTAACATTTCTTTAAAACTTAAAAATTACCACGAAACAGAAATTACCTTAAAATTTAAAATTTACACTGAAACTTAAAAATTACAATAAACCTTGAAAAAATTACCATACAATTTTAAAAACATTACCATAAAACTTCAAATATCCTTTAAACTTAAAAAAATCCCTTAAAACGTAAAAAAATAACCCAAAAACATTTACCCTAAACTAAAAATTACAAAATAAAGTTCAGAATCAACCCAGCAAAGTTCACGAAAAAATAAATAAAAAAATAAATAAAATTGAGCTTGACTGAAACTGCATAATTACTCTGGAGTGTAACAGGTGATTCAACCACCCATCTGTTCGGGCTTAACGACCCAATTAAACACCAATAACAGCACGACAGCTTCCCATTAGCGCTCGTGGCCAATAATATATGCGGTACATAACGGTAAAAACTGCCTAATTCAACCTATCCACACTGGCATGTATACAGGAATGGTAGTTACGTGTGGGATACTTAAATGCAATGGTTATTAGGACTACCTGTATGTATACATGTGTACGGTAATGGTAATATGTAATACTTAAGGCTAATGGTTATTTAGACGTAATATATATACATGAATACATTAATGGGCGTCAAGTTCATTGTTGATTATTGTCACGATGCTGAACTATGTATACAACGTTACAGTAATGATAGCTAATGCTGTCTCATAAACGATGCTTAAACACCCTGGTCTTTAAACCACCCGAAGACAACAAAAAACAACAACAATAGTAATAACCATCAATTTCATTTAATTTTCTCTCTTATGAATACATTACGACTCTTCAAGAATCATAAGTTTTCACGAGAGCCTTAAAATTCCATTAAAATCAGACATAATGCACGCAGTAAGCTTACGATATATAGCGCATTATAAGCTGATATATGACTTCATTACACAACGTAAGGCGGGGCTGAATAATGAGCGCTCTTAGGATACACTTGCCCGCGTATATCGCATGGCTGGCCAATGTTTGAAGACAATCAAGTACACGACGACTGGTTTGTCTTCTTTTTCTCAGAGCAGACGTCTACTTAACCTAACCAAAGCTAACGTAACTTAACTAATCAACGTAACATAGAATAGTATAACCAAACATAACCTAAACAAACTAATCTAACGTAAACAAAATAAACCTAACCTATCTTTAAATAACCGACCAAAGCTAAATCTAGCCAATACTACACTAACGACCATACTTAGGTTAGGTTGGGCTAGGCTGGGTTAAGTTAGGTTAAAATATAAACAAACTATACTGTAGAACGTCAATGTGACAACGTTTTCATCCATCACGTATCGTACTTCGTATTAATAAAAAGATTGATGGGTGAAAACATAGAGTAAACTGACGTGCCAAGCTTTTGATTAGGTGGATAAACAAAGCCGCTGTCACCGACCTCCCCAACGCTCGACCAATGAACACACAGGAGACCAATGAGAGTAACGTACCATTGTGTTTATCAGCATTTCAACGGGATTACATTCTAACATTAAAAAATACGTTATTTTTTATTTCACACGGCAATGATAGCACTATAAACGATTAGAAAGACCACATATTCATTAAAATCAATACAGAAGTGTGTAGGAATAGCGGAAATCCGAATAGAATGGATACATATGCTTGATGAAAGGACCGCTCCATTGTGTCCATAATCAGTTTGTGTAGGTATATGTTCACGCCTTTATTTTACGGGTGGCATTTCTGAGCGGAGATGATTTTTTTTATGTGAGAGTAACAAGCTCTTACTCTAATGAACAATAGAGAGGAAGAGGAGAAGAGGGGAGAAGGGGGAAGAGAATGCAATAGAAGGTTGGAAAAAAAAGGGAGAGGGAGATAACGAGAAGGATGAGAAGAGGGACATAAGAGAAAAGTGAGTCAATTGAAATCGTGAGAGAGAGACATTAATAAAAAATACTTAATCCTTATTTTCCCTCTTCCTCTCTCTTTCTCTTCCCAATTACCTACATACTAACAAAATGAGGCAAACAAATTAATCAAATGACTCACACCTCCAAGCTACATAACAAATTCACTCCATTTAACATTATATAGCTCCCACATGTTAAATTATATATTGAAGCATTATAAATCTCGGGCTATATTGTGCACACCGAAAGTTTTTACCCATCCTTCCAAAATAAAATACCGGAAACAATAATGGTATGTGACCGGTTGATTAACTTAATAGCTGAATAATGTCAGTTACTTATTTTATATATTTATATATATACTCCTGTATGTATGTATGTATGTATGTATGTATGTATGTATGTATGTATGTATGTATAACAATTTACAGTATATTACTTAAATTACCTTGACTACAATTATATGTAAGCCCACTGTTTTACCTGACTTTATAACTTATTTTCTTTAACCAAAACGAAAATTTTACCGATATTCCATTAGCTCAATCTAACCAAAGTCAAGAGAGTTTAGAAAGAAATTATATTGATTTAAACTTATTCATATTCATATTTTTGCCTGCGGTTAGTCAGCCCAAGACCCGCCTTTCCTGACCTGACTAGTGGAAAGTTTACAATAATGTTAAGAGGGATAATAACACCCGAACAAGAAAATTAAATTCCTTACTTTGTAATCTTCCCTGAGGCCACCACCCACTGTTTGAGTCCACAAGAGTCGTACCTTAAATTCTTTCCCCTTAACTGGCAGAGGTAGAGTCTCGGCAATCTAGGTACTATATTGACTTCTAATTTTGGGTTGTAAGTTAAGTGAGTCAGTTATATACATTTTCACATCTCCAGTTAGGGGGGAAATGAATGTAAGATCCTCTGAGAATCCTTCTTTGTGTTGTAAGTTAACTGAACCAGTTAGATACGTTCTCACATCTCCAGTTAAGGGAAAAAATTTACGTAAGGTACCCTAGAGAATCCCGGCCTAGACTCCCACCACCACGCTCAACAATGGCGGGGAAAATTAATGGTTCTCAGATTTCCCTAAACGAAGTCGAGCTATTTTCGTCCTGTAGGACAAACAACACCTGGGGCGGAGACCATCCTAGGGTATATGTTTTATAAAAAGTTTGTAAACAGGTGGATGGTGTCTGAGAGAGAGAGAGAGAGAGAGAGAGAGAGAGAGAGAGAGAGAGAGAGAGAGAGAGAGAGAGAGAGATATTAATAAAAAATACTTAATCCTTATTGGCATATCATTAGTAGCGATTAAGACGTGAGAACCTGGATAAACATTACTCTTTGGGAAGCTTTACTGAAAACAAATTTTATACGACATTAAAAAAACCCAATTTTTCGATACACTAAACATATACTTTTATCATACTGTTGTGTCGAAATATATCATCATCATCATCATCAACATCAACGTCATCATCATCGTTATAATTATCATCATCATCATCAACATCAACATCATCATCGTCATCATCATCGTTATAATTATCATCATCATAATCATCATCGTTATAATTATCAACATCATCATTATTTAGTAGTTTTTTGTACATCATTAACGAAAACATTACTGAATATAGAAATTAAAATCGAAGTAAAATTCCACCTTTTTTCAGGGCTGTTTAGTGCGGCTCCAACCCACTGAAGCCTGAGTCCCTTCTCTATACAAGGATGCAGTGTCTTCGGTACTGTACTCAACGACCCTCACATTGCAAACTGTAAAGTCAGGTAGCTAATCATAGGTGGGCGAGAACCAGTGACTCTTAGGACAGGTTGTGAGCATTGTATCCACTCAGTCTCCGCTACCCACACCAACAGTAGGTACAGTCCCTTCGTAGAAATTTTAAGTGGAATCACCAATAACAATATTTTCTCAGTTATGAACTATGTCTTTTGTTAATTTATTTACCACTGGAAGACAAGAAAGAAGATAAATCAACCTGATGTTAAAATTAATAATTATATGGAATTAACATAATGTTAACTGGATTTCTGAAAGAGAATCGTTTTAACAAGCTGGTGTGATATATTCGTAAAATTTAACTGATAGTAACATTAATATTTATAAAATTAAAAAAAAATTCTTACCATCAATTTCGTTTCATTATGTTAGAAATTTCCGTCGAATTTAACATTTATCGAAGTTAAGTGTGCCAATGTTCACCAAAGACACTGCTTTCATTAACATTGATTATAAAGTTGCTGTGTATGTTAATTTATTATGTATGTGTATGTAATGAACTTCTTTAATTTCTAGATCAAGCTAAATTTTCATTATGTTAAGACTTTTGGAAAAATACAGTGCCCTCTGCCATCTTTCATTATCTTTGGCGCTCGTTTTGTTTCGTTCATATCGTGAAGAATTCTGAAAACACGAAGCAAGATACTTAATCTCTCAACTTGCAAAATTCTAAATATTTTCTTCGACAAACTTTCCTCTCGTTTCATTTCATTCGTTTGACCCCCCAAAAAACACGCCAGAGTAAATAAACGTATTTGACATATCGCAAAAACGTGTAACACTCACAGGAATTCGTAACTACGTTCAGGAAAAAAAAAAGAAACACGCCGTGATTTTTCAATATTTCAATGAAGCCCAGAAAAGGCGAGTGTTTACATATTTCAAAAGACCTGTCAAGCCTTGTCTGGAAACATAGTGTGTTCCCCAAAAACTTTACGCCCGGTTTCTCCTCTTCCCGATGGAGTTATTCTCTTGTTTTTCTGCACACTAAATATATATTGGGATGGTTTTCACGTCCCTAAACCAATTTATCATGGCCGGGATCCACCAGTGTCCTCTATTCTATTATATCAGGCTGGTTGTGTTACCGTTGGTGTCATTTGTACAGAGATACAGGGTATATTTGCTAATTCTCTCTCTCTTCCATATTCTACCTTCTCCCGTTCTCTTCTGTTGGATTCTCTTTTTCTATCCCCTTCCTACCCTTCACAAGCGCGCACACACACACACACACACACACACACACACACACAGACTCTCTCTCTCTTCTGTTTTTCACCTCTCCTCTCTTTCCCCGCCTCTCTTCATTATCTACCCCTCTTCCCATTCTATTTCTTCCTTCCCCTGTCTCTCTCCCTACCCCATCTCTCTCTCATCTCTTAACCTTTCTTCTTCTCAGCACCCAGCATCATTATTCTTCATCTCCTAATTTGATAACTCAAGTTTATACTGAACAAAATCTCTCTCTCTCGCTCTCTCTCTCTCTCTCTCTCAGAACACACCGAGACTTTTCTTAACCCCTTTTCTTTTCTCACTCACTCCCACCCCTTTCCCTACACCCCCATAATCCTCCCCACCCTCTCTTTCTCATATTCTTTCTCTCTCTCTTTATTCACCCTCCTTCTCTCCCCCACCCTGTTCCCCGCTCTCTCTATCCCAATATCTATACACTCACAGCTTCTCTCTCTCTCTCTCTCTCTTTCTTTTTATTACTCCCTCTTCTTCTATCTCTCCCTCTTCCTCTATCCCTGTCTTTAAAACCTCACCATCCTATCTCCTCCTCCTTTCCTCCCTCTCTATCTCTCTCTTCCTGTCACCCACTTCCTTCCTTCCCCTACATACCAACACTCCTCTTCTCCCTCTCTCTTATCCCCCTCTTCTCCACTGTCCCTCTTTCTACCTTCCTCCCTCCCTCTCACCACACACTCTCCATCCCTCTCATTACAGTGACTACATCCTCTACCTCCCTTCACCTCTTCCCCTCTCACACACCTCTCCCTCCCTCTCACCACACACCACTCTCCACACCACACTCCCTCCTCTCCTCTCCCTCCCTCTCACACACCTCCCCTCTCTCACCCACACCTCACTCTCCCCCTCTCACCTCCCCTCCCTCTCCCTCACCACCTCTCCTCCCTCTCACCACACTCTCCCTCCCCTCTCCACCACCCCCTCCTCTCCTCTCACCACACTCTCCCTCCCTCTCACCCCTCTCCCCTCCCCTCACACCTCTCCCTCCCTCTCACCACACACTCTCCTCTCTCTCCCACCCACCTCCCTCCCTCTCCCCTCTCCTCCCCTCTCCCTCTCTCCCCCTCACCTCCCTCTCACACACCTCTCCCTCCCCCACACACACCTCCTCCCTCCCACCACACTCCTCCCTCCCTCCCTCCACCACTCTCACCACACCTCCTCCCCCTCTCCTCCCTCACCCACACTCTCCTCCTCCCTCTCCACACTCTCCCTCCCTCTCACCACACACCTCCCTCCTCACACACCACACTCTCCCTCCTTCTCACCACACACTCTCCCTCCCTCTCACCACACACTCTCCCCCCTCCCTCACCTAATATCGTAGAACACAACTAAGTTTCTACTCAACAAACGCGGTCTTGGTTCCCCCTCCTCTCTTGATTGCCCAGCTAACTTTTCATCCCATTTGCAACACGTATACAACCCCGAGGAAATAACCAGATAATCAGAGAGGGTTTCAGCTTCCGGAAACCTCTTCTTGATTCGTTGAGTTATTCCTACACGGGGTTTCACTTATCGGTTTCTAGGTTTCAACACGTGTGGATAATTCCTTTGTGGTTTTTAATTATTTATAAACGATAATTCTGGTGTTGTATTTTCAAACTATCGCAAGGTAAAAATTTTCCCTCGTATCTGGAGATTTAAGAATACACCAAAATAAATGACTAAACCTAAAACGCAAAAATTATGCTGACAATGGCTACACAATCACGCTGAGACTCTACCTTAACTAGATACGTCCACTAATTGGCACCGGAATTACATTAAGACTCTAACAGCTAAGAGATGAATTCAGCGTTCAGAATATTTGTAAAGTCTCATTTCAAGTCATTAAGTTTCTATTCGGCTCAACAATTTATTTACATTTTCTATTACGGTTCATGGACGGACACTAATGATTTGTCTTTATTTAATGTGATTTTATTCTTTTGTTTCGTGTCAGCTGTCGAGATACTGTGATAAATCTATAATGCTTTACTGCTTTAGACACGAACTAAACTTTTTGGATAATGATCACTGCTGGAGTCAGGTTAGTGTGTATACCCAGTGAGGTGGGTAAGCCTTGAGCAGGTCAATATGACGTGAAATTTTGACGAGTTGTGTGTGTGTGTGTGTGTGTGTGTGTGTGTGTGTGTGTGTGTGTGTGTGTGTGTGTGTAAAAGTAGAAAGACTGTACACTGAATATTATATAGAGTTGAGGCAATGGGTCAGTGTGTGTGTGTGTGTGTGTGTGTGTGTGTGTGTGTGTGTGTGTGTGTGTGTGTGTGTGTGTGTGTGTGTGCTTCTACCTGTACTCATTACTGTCATTCTCCTCTCACTTTCTTCACTTGTCTTGCATCAGTTTCTTGGGTCATTTCCTATATCCTTTCCACGTTTCCCTGCACCTCACTCCATCCAAGACAAAAGAAGTCAAATTAGATAGACTTCAGAACGCCAACAAACCAATAACGTCATTTTACATCGATTATTAAGTGAAATGAATATCCTTTAAGATGTTCAACGTAGAAGCGAGTTTGTTTTTCCATAAATATATCGGAGAAATTTGCTCATTTAATTTAAAATCTATTGGATAAAACGAGTCATAATCTTAGTCTGGATTCCAATGGATTTTTGGGTGAGTGTTCGTGACAGTCAGGACGCTTCGGATCCTCTTCCTACACCTACGTTTCCTCTCCTTCTCCTCCTACCTTTTTATCCTCCTCCTCCTCCTACCTTTCCGTCTCCTCCTCCTCCTACGTTTCCGTCTCTTCCTCCTCTTCCTCTTTCTCCTGTCGAACGCTAAGATTGACAATATTCTTCCAGAGTTTTGTTTTCGTCAATAATATTCGAGAAATTCACCAAATTCTTCCCATTTTCGACGATAATATTCGCGAAATTCACCAATCTCGTCTCAGGTTCGTCAATAATTAAGAGATAACGAGATTATTATACTGGAGGAAGAAGGCAATTATCATGAAAAATAGCACCGTAGTTATCATGATAATTATTAGAATATATATATATATATATATATATATATATATATATATATATATATATATATATATATATATATATATATATATATATATATATATATATATATATATATATATTGCATGCTAATTCTAAATACCTTTTATGTATGAAAATTGTGAACGTCTGTGTTGAAATTATTAAAACAACTCACTGAACAAACAACTTCAAAACGTTATTATATCGGTATAAAAACACAAACAAACACAAACAACAGACAAATACTTACAAACAAAACTCAAATATCCACAAACAACATACTATTACATACAAACAGAAGTCAAACACAATCAAAACACAATCACATACAAAAACACAAACATACACAAACACATACAAACAGAACCCAAACACACACACACACACACACACACACACACAAATCCCACTCAAACACACACACAAACATATAATCCCACACAAACAGAAGAAAATAAAATACCAATGGAGAAATTTATTTACCTGGGAATACAAACGTGAAGAAAAAATACCAAATAAAAATTATATTCCTGATAATTTTGTACTCAATTATTATTCTTATAGTCCACAATTACACTGGATGCGAAGCCTTAAGTCCTTTTTTTTTCTTTTTTCTTTTTTTTGCAAATGAGGAGAAATTTGCATGATACAATTATATCGTCTTTCTTACATTTTTGCGCTGGCGTAGGAGTGTGAATCCGTGAGTGTATGAACGTTGGAGTGAGTGTATGATTGTGTGTGTTTATGAATGTGTGACTATATGAATGTATGAGTGTGTGATTGCATGATTGTGGAGTCAGTGAGTGTATGAACAAAGGAGTGTGTGTGAGTGCATGATTGTATGTGTGTGTGTGTGTGTGTGTGTGATTATTTGAGTGAAAACGTGTATGAAAGTGTGAGTGCAAGAAGGTGTGTGTGTGTGTGTGTGTGTGTGTGTGTGTGTGTGTATGATTATTTGAGTGAAAACGTGTATGAAAGTGTGAGTGCAAGAAGGTGTGTGTGTGTGTGTGTGTGTGCGTTGAATGAAGATATGTGTGTGTGAGTGTATGAATGAAGGGGTGTGTGAATGAATGAGTGTGAGTATGATTTAAGGAGAGTGACTGTGTGAGTCTCTGAGTATATGGCTGCATGATTGAAGGATATTCATGTATGTGTGTATGGATGAGTGGAAGTGTATGAAGGAAGGAGTATGTGTGTGCATTGGTCTAAGAATGTATGAGGGTAAATGAATGAGGCTCTAAAATCTATAAGTGAATGAATGGATGAATGAATGAATGAACGAGTACATGTCCTCAGTTCTTTATACAAAATCCCACCCCCCAAAAAATACTAAAATGGCGGAAATCAGTCATCACTTTTATCAATTCTAACCAAGTTATAGATAAACAAAGGCTTTCTCACCAATCTGTTCATTTTTATCATTATTTGTCAAGTTATCGACAAAGAAAAGTTTCCCCCGTCCATTTGTTTACCTCGGAGTATAAAAGATATGGGCCATTATGGTCTCCTAAAAAAAAAATATTCATTGTTGGAACGGAAAGGATTCATAGGGGTTGAGTGTGTAGGTCTTCCTGTGAGAGAGAGAGAGAGAGAGAGAGAGAGAGAGAGAGAGAGAGAGAGAGAGAGAGAGAGAGCCTGTCATTGATAAATCAGGTAAATGAAAATAAGAATAAAGAATTTAATAAAAGCTAAAGATGAATTAGATGACAAATACAAAAGAAAGAAAAAATATTTAAAAACAAACAAGAAGATTTACAGTAAGAGTGAACAAAATAAATAGACATACATTGATTTGCTTATCTTTATGTGTACAGAAGTTTGGGTCAGCATTCACAAATTTATTTACGTGAAAATTATTCATTAACTAGTAAGGTAGAGTCTCAGCGGATTTACGACACCATTTTGGATATAGTATTTATGTTTTTACTCAACTGAAGCATTCACATTCATTCCTTCGTCTCCCCTTACGAGGTCAAGTTAACACACGTACCTTTGAGAATCTGAGTGTCGGAATGTATATATTCACACACACACCTCAACTAACCCTGGTTGTCCAACACACACTCACAGCCTAAGGTTACACACACACACGCACACACACACAGGTCGTCGTTCCAAATCAAATCAACAAACCCAGGCTCTCTAAAAAAGGGATTTCTCCGCTCCACGTCTCTCCAAAGGCAGACCCTCTCCCCGTCCAGTGTGTCCCTATTTACCTTTCTTAAGCGGAATTTACTCACAGAATCTAGTTTCTCCACCAATTATAGCAAAACTTCACAACCAATGGCAACACACCTAACCTAACCTAACCTAACCTAACAATCATATTCCTTCCAACTATTATTTCCGATAGACGGTTCATTTCCGCTCTTATCTGACTTAAGTTGTTAAACAATATATATATATATATATATATATATATATATATATATGTATATATATATATATGTATATATATATACACACACACACACTCTGAATGTCTTGAACAAACATTTCATGTTGCTCTCTTCCTGGTGATTTATAAGAATCTATCCACGTATATATATATATATATATATTTATATATATGTATATATATATATATATTTTTTTTTTTTACTGCCTCAACGTAAATGATAATATTTCAGTGTCTCCAATCACAATAAAGTCAAACAAGGTCACTTACCTTACACTGGATGACTTTTTCAGCGTATGTTTATAGACACACAGATGAGAGGGGAGAGAGAGAGAGAGAGAGAGAGAGAGAGAGAAATTACATGCCGGCTTCAAAAAGCACTGGCAGCAAGGAATTTCACTTAGACATTTTGTGAAATATTTAAACGGAGGCGTCTCATGTGTGTGTGTGTGTGTGTGTGTGTGTGTGTGTGTGTGTGTGTGTGTGGCCCAGGAGGTCAATAGGCCAAGGGGAGTCCGAGGGTTCTCAAAGGCTTCTACGTAAAGGCATCCTCGTAACTGGAGAGATGGGAACGAATATGAGCTGCTTCAGTCTAAGGTACACGACACAAAACAATATCCAAGATGGCATCAAAATTACACTGACTGTAGCTTACTGCCTGGAAATGTATGACAAAACTATAAAAGCTTAACTAAAATGAGTAACAATTATGTAGTTTTTGTGATATATTGAAAACATAAAATTTATATTACAGTATATAGAGTTTACCTGAATCCATTTATTCATTTTAAGATTTGTTTCATAAGGATTATTTTTCTGATTGGTCAACCTTGATGATGACGTCACAACATTAATGTATCCTCACTCGGCTGACGTCATCGTTACTGACGTCACCCACTTGATGCTCTTCGCCATATTTGTATACGTTCTAAAATGCATAACTAAAATATTTACCTTACATTCGGGAGCTTTCATAGCTCTTGTCAATTTTACCTATATTGAAATAATTTCTTTTGCGTAACTGTGAAAATATTAAATAAAGCAAATTTTGTCAGGCAATGTAAAGACTTGAACATGAATGGGAAGTGTGTAAAACATTTTATTGGTGCCTGACTTTTTGGAACACCATAAATCTATCAGTTGTGATTTAGGACCGTTTGACATTTGGTCTTCCGGTATTTGGTGGCATCCAGTTTTCAGTTTATTGAAATTTTATGCACTAACGGTGTCCGGTTTACTGAAATCAGATACTACCATGAACGTAGGAGTTTGTACATGAGTGTATGTTTTAATGTGAGTGTGTGTGTACATTAGTGTATGTTTTTAAGTGTGTGCGTGTGTGTGGGCATAAGTGTATGTCTGTATATCTGTGTACGTATTTGTGTGTAATCAAACTCCAGAACATGACAGGTAGAGACGAGTATCCAGTGACACAATAAACAAAGAACAATCCTGACAGAATCTTTCTTCCCAGCAAGAGTCACGACAATAACAAGGGTGAGGGTGGTGGAAGGTCTCACATTACAAAAGGATATAAATTGGCTATTTTTTGTCATAGGTTCCTTAAGACATGAATAGGGGAGATGGTGGGGAAAATCTAGGGTAATATTTTTTTTTCTTGTCTCTCCTCCATCTTTCTCTTTTTTCTTGCTCAATCTTAGTCTGTCTCTTTTTCTACATATGTGTCTCTGTCTCACCTTCAATCTGTTTCTCTGTCTTTCTTTCTGTTTCTCTCTTAAAATTCAAGTTTTTCTGTCCATCTGTCTGTCTGCCTTTTTCTTTCTTTCTTTCTTTCTTTCTTTCTAGTTTGCTCTCTGTCTCTTCCCCTTAATATTTTATTTTTTCATTCATCAATATTTTTATTATTATTTTTATTGTAGTTTTTATTCTTATTCTATTTTCATTGGGTCTCATAATAATTATCATATTCATCATTATTATCGTCATTATTGTTACCATCATTCACATTACCTTTATCTTCACTATCAACATCATTTGCATTATTATCGTCTTCATTTTGAGTATTACGACTGTAATTGATGTCATTATAGATATTATACTTAACATCATCTTCATCATCATCAATACGATTCAATAATATTCCTTTTAAAAAAATTGTAAATACACTATAAATATTTTACATATCTTTTACAGATAACAGTAAAATGAGCCGATGAGCCTCCCGATATTCCCGCCCTAGATATTTACAAAGAAAAAAAAATATATATATATACTGTATATATTGTAGCAAACTGTGGGAGGGAAAAAATTCACAAAATTTTCAATCGTTTTGGGTTTTGATGTTGCTGACGAAAAAAGGGGGAGGAATTTTTTTAGGGAATATGTGTATAATATTAAAAGAAATGTGGGGAATGATTTTTGGTGCAGAATTCGTTATTATTACTATTAATATTTTTTTTTACATTATTATCTTTACTATTATTATTTTAATGTTCATTTTATTATTATAATTATTCCCAATATTGCGTTATTATTTTATGATTGCTATTATTGATATTCTTATTCTTATTATTAAAAGTAATATTAACATTATGATTATTAATGGTCCCCAAGGAGGTCATCTGGCAGGTCAAACACAAATGACCAAACTTCACAACTGATCAAATTGCGGAAAATTGAATTTAACCCGAAATGACTTAATTGATTGCTCCCATTAACACTCATTAATATTAAAGCGTCAAGTGTGTGTGTGTGTGTGTGTGTGTGTGTGTGTGTGTGTGTGTGTGTTAGATTCAGATATGTTGGTAACTTAAAGACATCCCAAAGGTCATGGAGTCGTTTCCTTAAGGTATTCTTCTTCCATATAAACACAAACCCTTAGGAGTGGCGAGTCATAAAAATAGGCGCTTCAATACGACTGAATCTCCGAGCTGCTGGAACGAGTCTTCCACCTGGTAGAATGAGTCTCTGAACTGTTAAAACGAGTTTTCTAACTACTGGAACGAGACTCAAAACTAGTGGAATGAGTCTGAAATGCAGTGTCGCTTTTGGGTTTGGTACAGTTTCGAACACGAGTGTAAATGAACCTTTGTTCGGAACCGTGATTTATAACATGATATTCTTCTATATCTCTCTATATTTTCTTCTTGATGTTTCTCTTTAATTTACGATAATATATTTCTCTCTCTTTTTCACTTTCTTTCCTTCTTTCTTTCCACATATAAAATCAGACAGACAGACAAACAGACAGACGCCACTAATGACAGCATTACGACCGTTGATAAAGGTAATAACGTTTTACACCATCATGTCTGTCATTTCGGTTATTTTTCTTTCAGTTTTATGTTTGTCTGTCTGTATGTCTGTTTTTTTGTCTGTTTGTCGGTCTATTTGTATTATCTCTCAGGGTTTACGTCTCTCATTGTCTCTCTCTTTGTTGGTTTCTCTCTCTTTCTTTGTCTATTTCTGTCTGTCTGTCTCTTTCGTTCGTTGTCTTTTTTACTGTCCTGATATTTTCTTTTTCTTTCCTATTTTACTTCTCTATTTTTCTCTTTTCTGGTCTATTTCCCTCGTTCTTATTATCTTTTCCTTTTTTTAGTCTCCCTTCATCATTCTCTCTTTCACTTGCTCAGTTCTTTCGTTTCTGTCTGTCCCTTTCTTTGTCAGGTCTGCTTATATCTATCTTTTCGTCTGTCTATTTCTGCTTATCTCAAACTCTCTTTTTACTCTAGCTTTCTCTCTCTGTTTATCATTTCATCATTCCCTCTTTCACTCGCTCATTATTTTTTCGTTTCTCTCTTTCTTTCTTGGTTATTATCTATATTTACTTATCTTTTCGTCTGTCTATCTGTTCATCTCTTTTACCCCTCCCCCCTCTCTCTCTCTCTCTCTCTCTCTCTCTATGATTCAACGACTCACACATCCAGTCTCTTAACCCAGGAGGAGGAGGAGGAGAAAAACCTGAAGGCACCTGTACAGTCATCACTTCGGTCTAATTTTCCAGACGTTCAAAGGAGTATCAGAAGAGTAAATAGACACATCATACGCCCACACGACCTCCTCAGCTCTCGACGGCAAATTCCACAATCCTTCAAGATTTCTCTCGCGCGCCTGAATACATCAAATCTTTCGCGCTAAAAAAAAATTGCCTCCGAACCAAAACACTCCGTCCGAAAATGATGACGGTGGCTTGGATTTAGAATTAAGTCTTCCCATCAAATATTTAAACCATAGTTATTATATTTATTTGGTTATTTGATTTATATAATACTTCAGATGCATTATAATGACGTATAATGGATTTTGAATAGATTTTGATATATTTTGGAGTTATTAAACCAACTAGTACCTTGCGAGAATTCGAACGCCCTAGAAGTGTGTTTGAGCGTGTTGTGTGGGTTATTTATGCAGAGTTGGTCGGCAAACACCTTGTAGAAGTGACGTGATGGATGGCAGGTTGATGGGCAACTTCTGATGGATGAGTGCTGATCGATGTCTGGTGATGGATGACTGGTGATGGGCGAATGCTGATGGATGACTAGTGAAGGGTGACTGATGATGGATGACAAGTAACAGGGCCGCTAGTGAGTGAAGACTTGCTGGTGGAATCCACTCTATCTTTGTTCCTGTAGTAAGAGCAGTAACGGCCATTGTAGTTAGGTCCTCGTCTCTAACAACACAACCATGTAATTTGGGATAAGATCTTACCCATACGTAATTTGTCTCCCCAGGCCAGAACAAATTGGTGTCTCTTTGCCCATTCTCCATGTAATCATCTGAGTTAGCCATGTCAACACTGGCATCACACACTGCTCATATAGTTTAATTTTCTAAAGTAAGTTGTTTTTAATATACCTTCATGAATCAGTTCTCCAAGGGGCACATCATTCCACTGACAGGCAAATTTTGAGTTCGATTGTCTGATCTTTCGTTAACTGACACTAATTTAATCTAAAGAAGAGTATTCGAGGATTTTCTTTATTTCGATACAGTGTTGAGAGTTTGTGGACCTACGGAATATTTCCTTTGTTTTGGTTACGTTTATTATCGTTCCATCCCATTTGTTTGTCTGATGGAGTTATTATTGCCTGTGTCTGTACCTCCGTCAGTAAATTAAATAAGCCTCATTAATATTTCCCAACAAAAGAAAAATGAGGTAGAAAAATTACAAACAAACACATATTTACACACACACACACACAGACACACAGACACACACACACACACAGACACACACACACACACACACACACACACACACACACACACACACCTCTTTACATGGTATATCTCCCTCCATCTCTCCCTAACGAACCCAATTGTTCCTTCAACCTTTTTATTTCTCCTGTCTCTCGCCCGTGGACAGTGTTGGATTAACCTCTTCGGGGCCGAGGGGTCTCTCAGAGCAAAGAAAAACTCGTCAGAACAAAGAAAATCCCGTCAGAACAAAGAAAATCCCGTGACAGAAAATGTAATCCCGTCAGAACAAAGATAATCCCGCCAAAACAAAGAAAATCTCGCCAGAAAAAAGAAAATCCTGTCATAAAGAAAATCCCGCGACAGTAATTATAATCCCGACACAGCAAAACAAATCCCTTCAGAACAAAGAAAATCCCCCAGAACAAAGAAAACACCGTCACAGCAACGAAAATCTCGTGATGACAAAGAAAAAACCCGTCAGAACAAATTAAATCCCATCAGAACAAAGAAAATCCCGTCAGAACAAAGAAAATCCCGTCATAACAAAGAAAAAAACCATCACAACAGAGAGATCCTAACACAATAATGAAAAAAAAATACCACATTAAAGAAAAACCGGTCACAGAATATCCATTAAAAAAAACACAAAAGTGAAACCCACAGTGATAAATAAAACTTCTACGTCACATAAGGATGGTGTAAACTTTTCATGTAGTTTTGGCAATAAAATTAATTGTGGGTCCTAGAGGCCTTTAACTGCCCTTCTGATATAGTGTGGATATAGGGTTGTATTTACTGCCTTTGGTAGAGACCGGTACTGTACTCGACCGCCTTCACTTCCTCAACTGTAAAGGCAGAGTTGATTGAATGATTGATTGATTGATTGGTCGATTGATTAGTTGGTTGGTTGATTGATTGGCTGATTGATTGGCGGATTGATTGATTGGTCGATTGATTGATTGATTGATTAGCTGATTGAGTGATTGGTTGATTGATTGGTTCATTGATTGGTTGATTGATTGATTGATTGGCTGGCTGATTGATTGATTGATTGATTGGTTGATTGAGTGATTGAATGGCTGATTGATTGATTGGTCGATTGATTGATTGGATGCTTGATTGATTGATTAATTGATTGATTAACTGACTGATTGACTGACTGATTGATTGATTGATTGATTGTGGTAATTACATCCTGGCGACGCAACAGCTTAGGTTATATGTCACTGACTTAAAATAAAGACAGGGATCCACTCACACATGTTTCAGAGTGGATTGGGAAATACTTTAGAGGTTTAAAGGCAGGTTAGAGATAATTCTGGCAGGTGAGACATAACGAGAGATAGTTCAAGCAGGTGAGAGATAAGGAGAGATAGTTCAGGCAGGTAAGAGATAACGAGAGGTAGTTCAGGCAGGTGAGAGATAACGAGAGATAGTTTAGGCTGGTGAGAGATAACGAGAGATAGTTCAGGCGGGTGAGAGATAAGGAGAGATAGTTCAGGCGGGTGAGAGATAAGGAGAGATAGTTCAAGCAGGTGAGAGATAAGGAGAGATAGTTCAGGCAGGTGAGAGATAACGAGAGATAGTTCAGGCAGGTGAGAGATAACGAGAGATAGTTCAGGCAGGTGAGAGATAACGAGAGATAGTTCAGGCGAGTGAGAGATAACGAGAGATAGTTCAGGCGGGTGAGACATAACGAGAGATAGTTCAAGCAGGTGAGAGATAACGAGAGATAGTTCAGGCAGGTGAGAGATAACGAGAGATAGTTCAGGCGGGTGAGATAACGAGATAGTTCAGGCGAGTGAGAGATAACGAGAGATAGTTCAGGCGGGTGAGACATAACGAGAGATAGTTCAAGCAGGTGAGAGATAACGAGAGATAGCTCAGGCAGGTGAGAGATAACGAGAAATAATTTAGGCTGGTGAGAGATAACGAGAGATAGTTTAGGCTGGTGAGAGATAACAAGAGATAGTTATGGCCACTATAGTAACAAGACTAACAAGAGCAAGTAGCGTGTCTTACTGTCTCACAAGAAATGATTTGAAATGTAAATTGATTCCCTTTGTAAATTGCCTACGTAATTTGAGGAAAAAGTGTGTCTGTGTGTGTGTGTATGTAAATGTGTGTGTGTGTATGTAAATGTGTGTGTGTGTGTGTGTGTGTGTGTGTGTGTGTGTGTGAAAATGTGTGTGTGTGTGTGTGTGTGTGTAAACTGTGTTTAAATGTGTATGTAGAATAATCACTGCTCAATCAAATACTAATTACTTACTCTCACTCACTTACTTACTCACTCACTCACTTATTCACTCACTCACTCACTCACTCACTTACTCACTCACTCACTCACTCACTCACTCACTCACTCAATCAAGGTTGGTGATCACGACCCTCGACTCCAAATGCTCTACTGTAGGTCTAGGTACACGGTGAGTTGGGGAAAAAAAATACGTGTATAAAATCCGACAAAAACTACCTTTTCCTCAACCACAGGAGCAGGTACAAGTCCCCCGGGTTTATATGTCAAAATACATGCAAAGGAAAAACACACCTGGGTTTTATAACTGTGTTTTGTATCTAAACCAAAAATTGAAGGATAACTGAACAGAAAAGTAAAACAAAGAAAAAAAGATAGCTATATATTGTAAAATAGATACTGCTGTCTGATGATTAAAATATAAGGAATATTGTAAAAAAATTGTCTGTTGATTCGAAAAATAAAGAAAATATATATTATAAAAATTGTTGCCTGTTGGTTAAAGAAATAAAGAAAAATATATACTTTTTGGATGGTGTTTGAGGATAATTTTCGGGATATATAAGAATTTAGGGGGATTATTAGGAGTGATATCGGGGGCTTATGGGGTGATATTAGGGGTTTAAAGGGTGATATCAGGGGCTTATGGAGTGATATAAGGGCTTATGGGGTGATATTAGGGGTTTAAAGGGTGATATCAGGGGCTTATGGGGTGATATTAAGGGTTTAAAGGGTGATATTAAGGGTTTAAGGGTTGTACAAAAGGTCTAAGGGATCATATTAGGAGTTCCAGGTTTACATCAGGAGTTAAAGGATCATATAAGGCTTAACGGGTGACATCATGTTTTTTTTTACATATCATGGATTTAAAGATCATATCAGGGGTTTAAGGGGTCATATCAGGGGTTTAAGGGGTCATATCAGGGGTTTAAGGGGTCATATCAGGGGTTTAAGGGGTCATATCAGGGGTTTAAGGGATCATATCAGGGGTTTAAGGGTCATATCAGGGGTTTAAGGGTCATTCAGGGGTTTAAGGGTCATATCAGGGGTTAAGGGGCATATCAGGGGTTTAAGGGTCATTAGGGGTTAAGGGTCATATCAGGGGTTTAAGGGGTCATATCAGGGGTTTAAGGGATCATATCAGGGGTTTAAGGGGTCATATCCTTCCTCATGTATACATCACCTCCTCCCGTCTCTCCCTAATATACATACACCCCTTACATACATCCTTACCTGCCCATACAATCTCACTTCCCATATCAATTCCACCTCGCTCCTTTTGTTTTGGGTTCACCTTCGCTGCTAATCACAGAAACACACACACACCTAAAAGTCAAGTCCCCGGAAACTTCATGTTCGACTTCCTGATCCGTGAAATGGGAAAAATAAAGAGGGATTGTTTCTTCTTAAGTCTCAGTGAAATTGAAGAGAGTTAGGGAAAAAATTGGAATAATAAGGAACGTACTTGTATGTAATTTTTAGCGAACTTGAAGAGGAGGATGAAATCTAGCTATCAACATAATAAGAAATATGTAAAAAGAGAACGTATTTTTACCCAAGTTATGATAGTTAAGAAAAAAAACAAATTAAGATATTAGGAAAAAGAATAGGAGAGGAACATGGTCATTAAATTCCCTAGATATTGAGGGGGGAGTTGGACAGTTTGTTTACTCTGAGATCCGGATGGCTTCGCGGACCGTAGCATAATCCGAGGAAAATACGCACCGTTCGTGGAGTGTGTGATGGATACCCCTGGCTTCAATTAAGCTTGAGTTTGTTGATAAAATGTTCAACTTGTTGTAATAAAGGGTGGCTGGCCAGAAGGTGAACGTGTGTGGAGTGTGTGTGTTTAGTAGTAGTAGTAGTAGTAGTAGTAGTAGTAGTAGTAGTCATTGAATACCGCATGGAGCCTGGGGGCTTCACTAACTCAACACAGCGAGGGTAGCTACTTTTGTATTAGGATATTTAATTTTAAGGTAATAAAATGGTGGCGAAGGTGTTATAAGATTAGTGTTCGTACTAGTAATTTGAGTCTTGGTTATTGTTTACTAAAATAAAATAAATTCTCGCTTGACGTTTGATTTGGAAACAAAGTATACATTTCAACCTTCCTCCTCTTTTATGTATTGACCCAGTTATTCTATATCTGAAAGGAATGGAATAAAGACCTTAGAGGAAAACAAAAGTAATCTTATTTTCTATTAATTCTTGTTCACAAAAGACTGAAAAAAGGAGTAATCATGATGAACGAATTAATTTGCTATTTCAACTCACAATTGCCTGGGAGGAAGAATCGTTCAGATTAAAAAAAATAATTGAAACTCCTAATTTGTTATAGAATACTTTTTCCTGAATGGATGAAAACTCGTAGAATTGGAAGGTTTAATACATATGGAGAGAGAGAGAGAGAGAGAGATTCAACAACACAGTGTTCATGGTGGTGTTTGTCGACCACAACACAGGCAACAGCAATGTCCAGGTCCCTAGGAGTCAGAAACAATCTTTGAACTATCTAAAGGTGTGTATAAAATATTTTACCATGGACTAACTTCTTTCTATTCTTTTTTATATCTCCTTTCTGTCTTTAATTCCCATTCGTTTTGTTTCTCTATCCTCTTCTCTTTTCTTGCTTCTCTCTCTGTTTCCATTCGGAATTTTTTTTGTCTATCTTTTCTCTCTCTTTATCCGTTACTGTCTTTCACACACACACACACACACACACACACACACACACACACACACACACACACACACACACACACACACACACACCTCAATCATCTCTCTCCTCACATAACTTCCACACACCAACATCATATCTCCCTTTGTTCTTTCATCCTTCTCCATCCTTCATTCTCTCCCCTCTCCCTTTGCCCCCCTGTTTCTCCCTCTCTCACCCTCACCCACTAAAGACAAGTCAACGTTGTTATACCCACGAGACGACTCACACTCCACTACAAGACCTTCACTCAGTTTCTGTATGTAAACACTCTCTCAGCTTCCTCCACTCCTCTTCTGTAATCTCCTCCCTCCCTCCCTACTCCCCCCATCCTTCCTCCTAGTGCTTCCTACCCTACAGTCTCTACGGTCGATCCCCTGAATTCTGTGGTCACATCCTCGCCCTTATGAGGTTCTCTTTGTCATCCATTCGAGTGGGGTTAAACTTTTCCAATTCAGCATAACATTGTGTTGACAGTGACCCGCATCAAGGTAACACACTTTAGATTACAAGTTGTCTTCGTGTGCGAGTATAGAGAAAAAAGAAGTTTGGTGGGTGAGAGGATATAACACTCGTTTCTTATCCCATGAATCACTGGTTCGATCAAGGGATTTTTTTTTTTAAAGGTACCAAACTATAAATGGGTACCGTAACTAGACTGTTGGGGAAGTGAAGGAGGTCGGTTACAGTGCCGGCTACACCGACTCCTTGTTTACCGAAGGATTAGTATTCTGTATGTTGCATCTACACAGTCCCCAATGAGCAGTCTTGCAGATGGGACCCACATTCATGAGAGAGAGGGGGGGAGAGAGAGAGAGAGAGAGAGAGAGCAGATATCTTGAAATACAGTATATCCAGGTTGTTATAATGAAGGTCTGGGGACCTGCTGTACTGCTCGGGAAATTAATGACGCGAGAACAAATATTTCTGGACAGTTCTTGTGTGTGTGTGTGTGTGTGTGTGTGTGTGTGTGTGTGTGTATGTGTGTGTGTGTGTGTGTGTGTGTGTGTGTGTGTGTGTGTGTGTGTGTGTGTGTGTGTGTGTGTGTGTGTTTCAAACTTTCTCACACCGAATTATAAATTTCTTTCCATTTTTAATAAGCATTTTCTATTTATCTCTCTCTCTTTCTCTCCTCCTCTCCAGTTTCCAATCTAACTGTCTATTTGTAGATTTAGTTGTTTATGTATGTATGTATGTATGTATGTATGTATGTATGTATGTATGTATGTGTATGTATGTATGTATGTATGTATGTATGTATGTGTATGTGTATGTATGTATGTATGTATGTATGTATGTTCTTCCAATCTTTCTTTCTTTAGTTATCCACTTTCACTCTTCTCTCTCCACCTATCTATAAACCCATCCATCTTCCTGTCCATTTATCTGTTTATCTGTGTGGCCATCTCTCTATCCCCTCACCATTGCTTCTTTTAAAAGGTGGGTCCTATACTGTAAGGCTGACAAACTATGAGAGGCGGTGCGGATATAGTACACTGTATATAAAACAGAACATGGTTGGTAATACACTCGGTCGCCTTCACTTCCTCAGCCATAAATGTAAATACAGCTGGATGAACTGGGCGAACCCTGGGTGCGAACCAACGACCTCGAAAACTGAAGACGAACACTGTTTCCACTCGACCGTTCTTATTCTATACTCCCACAACGAGGTAACTTCCAGGTAAAACCAGTAATGCCATTCATAGTGTGTTATCTTGAGGCTGGATGCTGTCAACACAATATTATACACAGTTGGAAAAGTTAGCACAGTGGATGGACGACAAAAGATGATCTCTTAAGGGTGAGATGGAGGCCACAGAACACAGGAGGATCGACCGTAGGGTGTCAGGTATTTGGTAAGGCAGAGGTGTGTGGGTCACGCCAAGATTTTTATACTCTCGGTAATTCGTTTTGAAGGGAAGTTATGGCGAGTACTGGATACCAGCTGCTGAGAGAGAAGAGAGAGAGAGAGAGAGAGGAAACACGCCACGCCGGGTCAAATGAGTTTATGATAGATTAGTCAGCGGAACAAAGTCATTTAGGTAGGTCGTGGTACTGCGACGTGAACCATTTTCGATTCCATGTTAACCGTCAGCTGAATGTCGAAGCTTAAGTGAGGCAAATTGGTCTTCAATTCCCAAGCTAATTGATTTAGGGAAGGGAATTAAGCTTTTGATCCCTTGAGATAACAACTTTGTACCTTAATTTAATGGGCTAGTTAGATACATCCTCACATTACCATTTAGGGAAGGAAATCTAACATCAGACATTAGTGAGTTAATTACTTCTCATATCACCAGTTAAGATATTTTTTTTTACCTACGATCAAATCATTCAGATACGTTTTCAAATAACTTACGACAAATATAAATGCTTATTGAACTACCCCGTGAGACTGGGTGAGAAAGATACCATGTTTTAGTGTCACTTGAGGAAAGACCTGCCTGATGGGGTGGGTGAGGCAGGTGATGGTGCTTCCTACCTGGGGGTCGTCACCACCTCCTGTCATCCAGGTGAGTGTGGTGAGAAACTACCTGATGATGCTGACCCCTCTTCCCCTTTTTTCTATTCCTTCTCTTTCTCGTCCTTCCACTTTCACTCTTTCCTCCTTTACACCATTCATCCTTCGCTCTTCCACCTCTCCCTTTTACTCCTACTTCTTCTCCCCAAATTCACCTATTTTCCTTCTGTTCTTTCTTCTCGTTTCCTCTTCATTCTCCTCTTTCATTTTACTTCTCTCCCTTTTTATTCTTCCCATCTTTCTCATTTCTATCCCTCTTCCATCTCCTCTAACTTGCCACTTACTTTTTTTTGTCCTCTCTTTTTCCTCTACCTCCTCTCGTCACGAACTTGTAGGTAGGTGGGAGGCAAGGAGGAAAGGGTTAAGGGGTAGGGGAGGGGTAAGGAGAGCCATTGGAGGTCAAGATGGGGTGAGGGAAGTGGATGGTAAGAGTGGGGAGGGAGGGGTCGAGGTGTTGGTGGGAAGAGTGGGTGGGGGGAAGGAGGTGAGGGCATGGGTTGGGAGAAAGGGGGAATACTTTAAAGTCTCATGTCATCAAGATAAGTGAGAGAGGAACTACCTGACGCAGCTTGACATCGACACTAACAGAAGGTAAGCACGACTCGCCTCACCTACCAGCCAGCGACCCTCTTGAGATAGCCTACTTGGCCAGCTTTGTTCATGAAATTTGGCGCGTCCGGGTAAAATAGCCCATCTAGTTCGTGAAATCTGGCGCGGTTTAAAAATTACCAAATCTTGTTCGCAAAAGTCTAGTGGGTGTTAAAATATTGGACCATCTAGTTCGCGAAATCTGGAGAGTGATAAGAATTGGTTCACTTTCTCTATGAAATACGGACGTGTAAAAAAATAAAATAAAATCAGGCATAAATCTCAGAAAAAAAACCAACACATCGCCGCTATATTTGCTTCACTCTCTTTTACAGGTACTTTAGCGGGCAATGTTCGGTGGATTTGGCATCCTGTGTACCGCCGGCAAGGCCGTGGGCTCGTAACACTCGTCTTGCCCGCGGAGCCCACCGTTTCTGTCTGGATGTTGGTCACACTAGAATAACCTGTTATAGTACATCCTCCTTTCCTCACACAGCCAAACTGTGGAATGCTCTGCCTTCTTCTGTGTTTCTATACTCATGCAATATGTCTCACTTCAAAAAGCTGGTTTTATGGCATCTTCGTGGTGTAGATTAATATAACCTTTCCTCTTCTATTTTTAATTTCTTTTTACTCTTTATTTTCGCCCCCTATAGGCCCCGTTGTGGGTCGATGACCTGTGCCAGGTGGGCTATTACCCGTAAAAAAAAGACAAATCCCAATAAATAAATAAAATCAGACATTCCAATAAATTGAAATATCAGACATCTAAAACAGGCTCAAGTCCTAAAAAAAAAAAAAACATGAATTCCCAAAATCAGAAGACATAAATCTTCCCTAAACAGACATACATCCCCCAGAACAGACATACTGTAAATCAGACCAAAATAAAAGACTTAAATCCCAACAATGAGACACAAACCAATAAAATAAAACTATCAGATAAAAAAAATCACCCAAATCCAAAATAAAAATCAGACATCAATCCCAGCCAACTGGATTAATCTTTGTTTTGTAAATTCGGAAATTCGTCAGGTTATAAATATTCAAGTGATCCTACCCTTGGATAAATACCCTGGAATTAAAGTTTAATTGGCGCTGAAGCAACGCTCTTCATCTGAATTTATTTGCAACGTCCAGGTGCCAAGGGTCGATTGCAATTGCTCCGCGGAACCTTTGTTGAACTTGCAAAGCCCAACGGCGAGGCAACATTGTTCATTTTGTTGTTGTTGTTGTGTCTTGGTGGAGGGAATATCTAGATTACATTTGCGATAGTTTTACAGCAAGAGAAATTGGTTTAATATAAAATCCCTATCTCTCTTTCTGTCTCTATCTTTAACTTTCTCCCTACCTATGTATCTCTCTCGCTTTCTCTCTATCTTTGTATCTCTTTATCGCTTTCTCCTATTGATGGTATTCTTAGATTTATTGTTTTATAGAAAAAAGAAATTAGCTTAGCACAAAATCTTTTTTTCTCACTCTGTCTTTAATGCTACCGATCACGTGAACTGATTTCCTTATACTGTACTACATAAATTGGTCTGACACAAAATCTCTCTCCCTCTCTTTCTCATTAATGATACCAGTTAGACGTGTTGATATTTCTGAACAAAAGAATCTGGTTTGGTACACGAACAAGAGAGAATAAATAACCTAGTAAAAGTGTTCCATAGAGGCAACTGTTGTACTATCGTGGACAAAAGTTCGCTACCTGTAGTGAAACTGAGACGCGGGAATGAGTCTCCGAACTGACTTACCCTGATTGTTATCTGGTGTGGGTGTGCTGTGCGGGTCGATGCTTCAGTTTGGGAAGGATCAGACTTTTATCCACGATAAATACATAATTAGAACAGAGATATGCTTGGTACAAAAGTCAATATAGCAGTGAACAATATGGCTTGTAACATGTTAATAAGTGTGACTTCTAACATGTGTTTTTAATCAACTTTTAACAATCATTTTCAAAATTTCTTCTTATTAATGTTTTCTATAATATTTCTGGCTTTTAACAACTATTATTAAAATTTTCCGTAATATTTCTAGCTTTTAACATCTATTATTAACATTCTCCTGAATATATCTGTGTTTTAACAACTATTGCTACTATTTTTCTCGTTAATTATACTCATAAATTCTATTTTTAAAAACTATTTCATCACCTTCCTCGTTGATTAAATCTCTAAAATATTATTTTTTCAACTTTTTTGTTTCATTCATTCTTTAATTTATTTTTTATTCTGATTTTCCTGGTAACTCCATCTTATAAATATCTACCTTTTTTTAATGAATTTTCTCACCCGTTTCTGTTTAACTCTCATTAACCAACTAAGGGCTCTGACAGACGCTTGGGAAGTGGGGTGGGGGGGTGGGGGGATGAGGGTGGAGAGTTCGGGAGAGTGTGGGGAGTGGGGAGTGGAGAGTGGGGAGTGGGGAGTGGGGAGGAAGGGAGGGTACCCCAGACGCTAAAGAACACGGACATACAAAGAAGAATAAATAAAAGGTGTTTTTTAATCTTCTTTGTCTGTTTCCTCTTCCCTCGTCTCCTCTTGTCTCTTCCCGTTCCAACTTAATTCTTCCCACACCTTCCTTACCTCTCTCCGTTCCTTCTTACCTCCTCCCGTACCCTCTTACCTCTCCCATGTCCCTCTTACTTCATTCCACACCTTCTTCAACCACCCCTATTCCCCTCTTCATTCTTACCACACCTTCTTTATCTGTCTCCCCTCTTACCTCTTCCTGTTCCCTCTTATCTCTTCCCGTCCCCCTCTTACCTCTCCCCGTCCCCTCTTATCTCTTCCCGTCCCTCTTATCTCTCCCGTCCTCTTATCTCTTCCCGTCCCCCACTTCCACCACCTTCCTACCTCTCCCCGTCCTCCTCTTCCCGTCCCCTCTTACCTCTTCCGTCCCTCTTTACTCTCTCCGCCCACTCTTTATTCTTCCTCCCCCCTCGTTTGTGCTGTAGTCGACTGTCCTCCCTCACTTGGGAATCACAGAATCCAAAGACAAAATAACTACACAGAAATGTTTGGCGTTAGAGTTTAGCTTGTGTTTGTCACTCTGTATTCCTCTCTGTCATTCTGTATTCCTCTCTGTCATTCTGTCTTCCTCTCTGTCATTGTCTTCCTCTCTGCCACTCTGTCTTCCTCTCTGCCATTCTGTATTCCTCTCTGTCATTCTGTCTTCCTCTCTGTCACTATGTTCTCCTCTGCCACTCTGTCTTCCTCTCTCATTCTTTCTTCCTCTGCCATTCTGTATCCCTCTCTGCCATTCTGTATTCCTCTCTGCCACCTGTCTTCCTCTCTGCCATTCTTTCTTCCTCTGCCATTCTTGCTTCCCTCTGCCATTCTGTCTACCCTCTGCCATTCTTTCTTCCTCTCTGCCATTCTTTCTTCCTCTCTGCCATTCTTGCTTCCTCTCTGCCATTGTCTTCCTCTCTGACATTCTGTCTTCCTCTCTGTCACCATGTCTTCCTCTCTGCCACCTCTGTCTTCCTCTCTGCCATTCTGTCTTACCCTCTCTGCCATTCTTTCTCCCTGTTCTTCCTCTCTGCCATTCTTGCTTCCTCTCTTGCCATTCTTGCTTCCTCTCTGCCATTGTCTTCCTCTCTGTTCTCTGTCTTCCTCTCTGCCATTCTGTCTTCCTCTGCCATTCTGTCTTCCTCTCTGTCACTATGTCTTCCCTCTCTGCCATTCTGTATTCCTCTGCTCTGTCTCTCTCTCTGCCATTCTGTCTTCCTCTCTGCCATTCTTTCTTCCCTCTCTGCCATTCTTTCTTCCTCTCTGCCATCTGTCTTCCTCTCTGCCATTCTGTCTTCCTCTCTCCATTCTGTCTTCCTCTCTGCCATTCTGTCTTCTCCTCTCTGCCATTCTGTCTTCTCTCTCTGCCATTCTGTCTTCCTCTCTGCCATTCTTGTCTTCCTCTCTGCCATTCTGTCTTTCCTCTCTGCCATTTCTTCTCTCTCTCTGCCATTCTGTCTTCCTCTCTGCCATTCTGTCTTCCTCTCTGCCATTCTGTCTTCCTCTCTGTCACTATGTCTTCCTCTCTCTGCCATTCTGTTTCCTCTTCTCTCTGTCATTCTGTCTTCCTCTCTGCCATTCTGTCTTCCTCTCTGCCATTCTGTCTTCCTCTCTCATTCTTGTCTTCCTCTCTGCCATTCTTGTCTTTCTCTGCTATTCTATCTTCTCTGTCATTCTGTCTTCCCTCTCTACCATTCTTATCTTTCTCTCTGTCATTCTGTCTTCCTCTGTCACTCTGTCTTCTTCTCTGCCACTCTGTCTTCCTCTCTGCCATTCTGTCTTTCTCTCTCTGCTATTCTGTCTTCCTCTCTGCCATTCTGTCTTCCTCTCTGGCCATTCTTTCTTCCTCTCTGCCATTCTGTCTTTCTCTCTCTGCCATTCTGTCTCTCTGCCATTCTGCTTCCCTCTCTGCCATTCTGTCTTCCTCTCTGCCATTCTGTCTTCCTCTCTGCCATTCTGTCTTCCTCTCTGCCATTGTCTTCCTCTCTGCCATTCTGTCTTCCTCTCTGCCATTCTGTCTTCCCCTCTGCCATTCTGTCTTCCTCTGTCACTATGTCTCCTCTCTGCATCTCTGTTTCCCTCTGTCATTCTCTGTCTTCCTCTGTCATTCTGTCTTCCTCTGCCATCTCTGTCTTCTCTCTCTGCCATTCTTTCTGCCATTCTGTCTTCTCTCTGCTATTCTATCTTTCTCTCTGTCATTCTGTCTTCCTCTCTCTCTATTCTCTTGTCTCTCTCTGTCCTTGTCTTCCTCTGCCTTCTCTCTGCTATTCTGTCTCTCTCTGCCATTCTGTCTTCCTCTCTGCCATTCTTTCTTCCTCTCTGCCATTCTGTCTTTCTCTGCCATTCTGTCTTCTCTCTCTGCCATTCTGTCTTCCTCTCTGCCATTCTGTTCTCCCTCTGCCATTCTGCTTCCTTTCTCTGCCATTGTTCCTCTCTCCTATTCTGTCTTCCTCTCTCTGCCACTCTGTCTTCCTCTCTGCCATTCTGTCTTCCTCTCTGCCATTCTGTCTTCCTCTCTGTCACTCTGTTTTCCTCTGTCACTCTGTCTTCTTCTCTGCCACTCTGTCTTCCTCTCTGTCACTCTGTCTTCTTCTCTGCCATTCTGTCTTCCTCTCTGCCATTCTGACTTTTTCTCTGTCATTCTGCCTTTCTGCCATTATGCCTTTTGATCTGCCATTCTGTCTTCCTCTATTCTGACCTTTTTCTCTTCATTCTGCCTTTCTTTTCTGCATATTCTTATTTTTTTCTTTATATATATATATACAGCATAAACGATATATAATAAATATAAACTATCACATTTATTATCAACGTACCGCTGGTTTATAACACAATGACACGCACTATTGACCATATAGAGAACACACACAGAAAGTAATGTACTAAAAATCGATACGCGAGTGTTAAGAATCGTTCAACAAGGCCCACGTCCAAGAATTTATACTGTACTATATAGGGTGTCCCAGAAAATAATATGTCCCTGCTTCCTCCCTGCCTCCCTGAGATACTGTCAGAGGGAAAGAGGGAGGGAGGGAGCAGGCAGGTAGGTAGGGAGGGAGGCAGGGACATTTTTCTGGGACACCCTATATATGTTTATCAGAGGTTAGCAATTTCAGTTATTATTGATGATGGGAGAGGAAATTAAATCATTTGTGTAATTCCGAAGTTTTGAATCACATTGTAAAATATATTGAGTTGTTTATTTATAGCTTGTGTCCAGGTAATAGGGAAGAGTAACTTAGGTAAACAGAGTCTATTTAACTCCAGTAAAGTCTTACCTGACAATTATATCAATATTTCGAAAGTATATCAGGATTTTGTATGGTACTTTTAATGTTATTTTTCCATGCAAAATGAATGGAAAAATCTTACACCTCAGAGTATTTTACAGGTGAGATAGGTCAGGGATTCTGTATGTAATCTTGGTATATGGACTAGTTAAGGCTTGTATACAGTATAGGAAACATGTACTATAATACACTATTGTATATGAAGGGTATATGAGATTATTACAGTAACGTATCTTTACTAATTAATAATTACGCTCTTTAAGACCTTATGAGCACAGTAATACATTATAACATCAACATCAAAGGAACTACATCAGAGAACAAGATCAGAGAGGAACTTTGATGACTCTCACACACTGTTATACAATTGTTATATTACAGTGTGTAGAGTCATTAAAAGTAAACATTATAACTATTTATCGTGAGTTAGATATAAAAATACACATAATTAGTTACCTTAAGCTAAGACTAAAAAATAATCTCCAGAAAATATCTTCCCAATTATATTAAGACTTTACCTTAATAATATGTGTATACTTTTCTACAGGTTAGAGATAAAATCAAGGTAACAAAATATTTCTGTTACATTTCCTCATTAAATTGGTCTCAAGACAATTATCAAGTGAAAGTAACTAATAAGGTAAAGTTCCAGGGTAAGTCTAATGGTATTTTCTGTGTGTTATTTTTATCGTGTTAAGGTAAGACACACACACACACACACACACACACACACACACACATCACGAGTCACCTTAAACCAAGTCACCTTTTCAGCATTTCATAAGAGAAAACATTCAACCTTTTCTTACACTTCAAAGTAAATTAGAGACACAACGGTACAAGGATCTGTTTCAGTCCTACCTGAGGCTGTGTTAAAGAGCCTTCGTACCCTACATATGGACACACCAAGTTAATATTTTCCCTTTAACTTTATCTATCTTGTATTTAAAGCATATAAGAGAGGTTAGGTTATGTTGTTGTTATGTTGTTGTTATGTTATGTTACGTTATGCTAGGTTAGGTTGGAGGTGTTTGATTATTAGGGGAATTAACCAGGGGTGTCTAATCTTCATAAGACCTCCCAAAATATATCGCTCGAATATAAAAAAGCATTGAAACACACAACCTACACACACATACAACCACACCACACTTACACACCTACACCATTCACACATCATACATATACACACCCACACCACACTTATACACCTACACCATTCACACACCATCATATACACCCACACCACAAACAAACATGCACATTAACCCATTCCACTCATACACACACCCACACAACACACACCATTCACATACACCACTCAGACACACACACACACACACGCCCATACCACGCAAATACACCACATACATACACCCATCCCACACAGGCCCAAGTACACTGTGTATAGTACTGTATACAATGCCACAGCTCTTTATCTCTGATGGCAAGAGAGCCGACATACTAAAGCCGTATCCACATTTCGCATCTAGTAGCTAATAAACTTCTATGTACTAAACTAAACAAACAATGTACTGGAAATACTCTATAACATTTAACGCCACAATATCCTGTCCTTTGAGAGCCTGGTAAACACCCTTTGTGACCTCTGCTCTGTAATCTTTTTTGCGCTACCGTTCATAGGATGAGTATAGGGTGCATAATAAACTAGATATTGTCTCCAACGAAATTAAAAACAATTCAATTCACACCCACACATACAACCCATTCCACACACACACACACACACACACACACACACACACACACACACACATTATTGGCATTGTACTGTACAATATGAGTCATGCTGCATGTCAACTGCCAATACCACCCCAGGACAGCCTGATGCCTTTCTTCCCATATCACTAACCAGCTGCCTGTGTAAAACCTTTGAGAGGATGGTTCTTGGCAGACTCTTATACAGAATCACAGAACACATGTCTCCTAACATAAATGGCTTCACCCATGGTAAAGGTGTACATAACTGCATCACTACACTTTAACTGTACGTGGTGATGAAACACACAGATACACCATATTTCTTGACCTAAAATCTGCATTTGATATTGCCAATAGACAACTCATATTGTACGAACTTGCTAAAATCGATAGGAGGTCGGCTGTTACACTGGATAATTGGTTGCCTCACGAACAGAAGGGCTGCTACACGTTTTTGGGTTACGAAATGGAAGCCAAGAGTTGCAGCACGACACCCCCAAGGTGGAGTACCTAGTCCCACTTTGTTCAGTGTACGCATGAATGCACTATTAAAGTCAACCCACAAAAGTCCCACTGAGAATACTAAGGTGTTCAACAAACAAGCTGGTAACCGCAAACTCTACCCCGCCAAGTTTAAGATAGGTAACAACACTTGACTATGCCTCTTATTTTAAATATCTTAAATATCTATGTTTCATCTTCTAATATTCCTACCCATTGTTAACAACTAAGTGACATAACAAAGATAAAATACATCTCTCTTTCCCACCCAAGAGAGACAACAATCAACAATGCACAAGAATAACACAATTAATTATTTTTGTTCTCGTCATAAATAAAAATAAACATACTTGATAAATTATTCACCTCTCCATAATACTAAACAAACTAAACACGAAATAAAGTCCAATGTTAAGTAAAATAATACAACAGGTGTTCACGAGAAAACAAATATCTAATTACTCCACTAAAAACAGCTGTCACGCCACGTAAATATATAACACCTGATGCATCTAATAATTTACAGTAATATGTAGTGTCAGCTTACTTGACTTCCACGCTGACACAATCACAGTAAACAGCGACGACTTGTATCAGACCAAAACAAGTCAGGATGTAAACGTCAGCCAAGAGGGAGGACGTGTGCTTGTATTTCCGTCACTACTGTCAGCAGGATAGAACTGACTGTCTGTCCCGCTACTCTGAGGGTATCAACGAGTGTGTGTGTGTGTGTGTGTGTGTGTCGCTCTAGTCAATGAGACCAGCACAAAGTAATGCGTGTGTTGATATTTGTGAACTACCTTGTGAGCAGTTTGAGTTGTGGTAACCTATTTCTCTGTCTATATTTATAAGTATTGAAATATTATATAATAGGTTCGTGGTACAATAGAACATTACACAGATGTTAAGGTGTATAAGTGTAACTAATAAGTACTTATGTGTACTTACGGAAGTATGTGGTTTAGCAGCTTCCATGGAGGTTTAAGTTCGGTTACGTTATATTAAATACAATAGGTTAGGTTGAGTTAGGTTAGGATTTAGGTTATATTAGTGAAGTCAGGTTAAATTAAGGCAGGCTAAGCTGATTTGGGTTAGGCTAGGTTAGGATAAAATCTTAGGTTAGATTACGATAAAGTTAAATTAGGTTAGGTTAGATTAATTAGATAAGATTACATAAGGAAAAATTACGTTCGAAAATTTCACATATGATAGATAAGATACGAGACATAGTAAAACCAACATGGCCTCAAAATTGCACCAAGACTCGATACATTAACTACATACGTTCACATCTCCCAAGCTACTGAGGGTAGAATTAACTTACGAATCTTCAAGAACTCCGAGTCGGTGGTCAAAATTTAAAGGCCTGTTTCCTGCAACAAACTACCTCGACTATAAATGACTACTGCAGCCAACTTTACTATTAGAGTCTAATAGTTCCACCATTTCCATAAGCTAAAAGTATTATTGTAATATTTATGTCTCTACCTTATAAAATGTCTCACGGTTGAAATAGCTTTTATGGAGAATTAGTTTGAATTCGTATCTTATTATTTTATTATTGATCTTCATCTTTTTCTTCTTATTATTATTATTATTAGCGTACTTATGAAAGTTGTAAATTATAAATTAGTAATTTAAAAAAAAGTATTTCTTCCGTATCTAAACACTGGATTAAGACATCAATAAATATTGTTTGGATAATCCTTCTTATGCTTTTGTATAGATTATAAAAAAGACAAAAAAAAAATTAATATCCGAGTATTACTGACTAACGCTTTCCGACTTATGACGTAACGTTCTTATCCCGCCCAGCAGCAACACAATGACTAATGTACACAATAGCAGTTTGGACAGTGGGCAGAAAAGTGAGCGAAAGAGAGAGAGAAAGAAAGTTTTCTGTCAACGTATGATACATTTTAGTGAGAATTTGAAAGGACATCGGGGGCTGACGGGCGCTTACGTGTATGAGCCGGAAGCCTGGAAAGCAGTAGAGAAACGAGCGTAGAAGAGGAGGTTCGTCGGCTCAAGAACGCTATGTTAGTTTGAGTGTGAGATGATGTCGTTTAGTTGTTTCCTTACTTGTCTATTTCAGTGAGAAGTTGTTTTCATTTTGTGTTGGATCTTCCAGTTTAGTTTTTTTAGATCAAATTAATTATCAGACCTAAAGAATAGTGACAGTTATAAGAGTGCAATGATCGCAGTAGGTTGGGATTCACCACCACACGATACACTTGCACCAGGAAGAGGCATTGATATTCACATTATGTAGTCGTACGTTAGAAGAAGCTTCATAGTAATCCTATTTTAACCTCTCATAATAAAAGGACAAAAAATGAAAAAACCATCTCGAAGAATTTGGTCTATATATAACCGAAAAGAACGAAAGAGGCTTATCTGTGGTGAGGTACGGGTGTGACGTCATGGCAGAAGAGTTTTTGAACATTTTATAATATTTTCCATGGAACTATACTTATGTATATATTATCTTTTGATCTATATACTGTATATGAAAAAAATAATTATGACTGGCCCGCCCCCTTTAGAGAGTGTTATGGTGAATGGGTATTGTGAGTCATTCATTGGCAGACAAAGAGTACATTAACCCGGACTCTGAGAACAAGAACAATGCTTTAGAACTGAAACTCCTGAGGAAAGTTTAGTCTTCTAGACACTTTTAAAAGTCTTAATTTTCTCCTTGCGCTGAGCAGATAATTTTTCTCGGAAGAGCAGCGAGGGTTTTGATGGTCTTCAGAATAACTTAATTTTCTACTGTAAAGAAATTATGGTATTTTTTATTATAGTTATTATTTTTAATTATTGTTTTTTCTGAATATTTCTCCACCACAACGATGCTTTCCCTAACAATAATTGCAACGATCTTTTATTCCAAAATCTCCACCGTCTGGTAGCGTTCAGGGAACCACTACTCGTGTCCTCGTGTCCAAAAAACACTTCGTACATCAGCTGATGGACCAGAGATACAGACGCTAACACTAAATCAAACGTCGTCTTGGATTACTGAAAACGAGTGAAGGCCATGACCGATCAATTATAATCAGTGTTATGTTCCATAATTTTGTGTATCTGTGAAGCAACATTAGTTGTGTTGGTAGATGTATAAAATGAAAACAAGATTAGGTCAAGCAAAAACAGCATTTAATAATCAAAGAGACCTGATAAAAAGGGACATTAATATCTACAAAAGGTTGATACAATGCTAAGTACCATATGGTTTGTAATACGAAATACACTGCTATAAGAAATGCGAGAAATAAGCTACACTGATAAGAAAAAAAATGCTAAAATTGGTAAAAACATCCAAATAAATACCTGAAAATTGCTGATTCAGAAAAAATTAGATATTAAACATTTTATTGATAACTGAAGCAGAGATGTATGGAGATATATTTTTATTTTATCTATTTATTTATTTATTTATTTATTTGTTTTTTTATTTTATTTATTTATTTATTTATTTGCTAAGTAAAGGATGATGATGTTGGGAGGGAATGTTTACATTGCAGTCTTATGTTTTTCTACATAGTTTTACACACTTGGGAAATGTTTCAGGTACAATGTTTTAAGAGTGATTCATCCCCAGTTATTTTTTTTGGCAGTGCTCAAAGGTTGAATAAACAATGAAAAAAATCATCTCTGTCGTCGTTTGCGTGAACCAATTAGAAGCGTCCTCACATCTCCAGTTACGTGGAAAAATTGACTTAAGAATGATAAAAAATCTCACTATGTCGTAGCTAAAATAAATAAGTATTTTAAATGAGCCAGTTACATACACTTACAGTTATAGTAAAATATATTTAAATTTATTAACCATGTAGAATCAATCTTTGTATCGTATAATAAGCGAGCCAATTACATACACTCTCACATTTCCACTTAGGGGAGAAAAAGATCGAACAGGAATTTGAGAATTTTGGGTCGCGAATGAGTAATTGACCACAATGGTAATTCGAGTTGTGTATTTTTGTTCGTTAGTGCGAGAGACAAATTGTTTCTTTTATGCATACCGATACGAGTTGTTTGTATACACTTTATCTGTGAGTGCCGGGAACCTACACAAACGAGGGTATATCATTTTATTATTATTATTATTATTATTATTATTATTATTATTATTATTATTATTATTATTGCCAACTACTACTAGTACTACTACTAATACTAATAACACTACGATTATTACGAGTGGACCATTATTAGTACTAAAACAACTACTAATAATTACAATAAAAGCTAAATAACAATAGTAATAACACGAAACATAACAATAACAAGAAAAATATATGAGCATGGTATATATCTTCCACAAACTGAACACAACACACCTGAGAATTCTTGGTTACGTTTATGATTTAAAACACACGGAAGATAGCGGCTTTACCTGCATTTAGGATGAAATTACACATAAAATTGTACCGTAAACTGCAGTTGTTACCAGCCTAGCGTTAGCACGGCAAGAAATACAAGAGCTCAAGTATTACTGTCTGTGAAGAACGTGGCCAAAGATGCGAGAATAACTTAGATTTTTAAAATTCCGTAAATTAGAAATATTCCTACCATGTAAATTGTTATGTATGTTACGTATTAAAGATGGATACATAGATATTCGTTCGTCAGATTGTCTCTCTAAATGACCTCCTTCAACCACGATTAAGAGACCGATTCATTAAGACTCGTTACTCCAAATTTCCTCTCTTAACTAGTCTGTTTTAAGTTACGACACAACGATGAATTTTAGAGCGTTCGTAGGTGATTTTTTTTCTTTTTTTTTTACAGATACGAGAATCCATTAAACCGGAGCTTCCTTTAAGATTACGAAACAAAGATAAATTTATAAAGGTTCGTACGATAATTTCATTCCTTAACTGGAGACATTTCCTAGTCTGAACTGCAAAGTGAACCGTATATCTCCGACTCATTTAGGCCAAAAACACAACGCTGGCGACCAATATGGCTCCTGAAATGACGCCTAGACTTGACCATAACTGTTAAGGTGAATAGTTAGCATTCAAGATGGTTTTACTGAATTCTGAGAGGGGGGCTCCTGGCCATCCTGAGAGGGGGCTGAGATGACCTGACCATTCTGAGAGGGAGCTGAGATGACCTGACCATCCTGAGAGGGGGCTGAGGTGACCTGACCCTTCTGAGAGCGGGCTGAGATGATCTGTCCAGTCTGAGAGGGAACTGAAATGACCTGGCCATCCTGAGAGGGGGATGAGATGAATGATTATTTGTTATTGAAGTTAAATGGAGGATTAATTACTTTACGTTTTATTTAAATTAATTAACTTGTGTTTAAAGAGTTCACGTGCCGAGTGTTTCAGGGGTTAATTACCTTGTGATTGGGGGATTAATTACCTTGATTAAAAAGATGGTGGCTTGGATTGCAGAGGGATTAAAATATCTGTGTTTTTATTAAGAGGGTTGAAAGTACCATGTGTTTCATTACGGGATTAATTATCTTGTGTTTAATAATGCTAAGGTTAGGTGAATTTTATAATACCTTCCTTCTCCTCCTTCTCTACCTTTAATTTATTTATTTCTTCCATTCTCTCTCTCTCTCCAGGATTCTCTTTCTGTCTTGATCCTCTTTTTTGGTTCCTCTTTCCTCTCTTTTGTCTCATTCGTATATTTCCGTTTCTCTCTTTTCTCTCTTTTTTGGTCTACTGTCATCCTTTGTCTCTCTCTCTTTATATTTCTTTCTCTCTCTCTCTCTCTCTCTCTCTCTCTCTCTCTCTCTCTCTCTCTCTCTCTCTCTCTCTCTTACTGTTTCTACCTGTCTGTCTCTTTTAATGTCTCTTGTCTATGTATATCTCTCTCAATGCTTCTTGTCTGTCTCTCTCTGTGTCTCTTGTCTTTCTATGTCTCTTGTCTCGGTCTATCTCTCTCGATGTCTCTTATCTCTGCCTGTCCCTCATCATCTCTTGTCTCTCTCAATATCTCTCGTCTCTGTCTCAACATCATCGGGTTGACACAGGGACACAGTATAAATAAACCAGCCTAAACAGATCACTACACTCGGGTAAGAGAAGTAATCTAATAAGAGCAGAGTCTTGATGTAATTTGGTCGCCATTTTCTTGCCGTAGCTTTTAAGGCGAGTCTTTTGGATCAACCCCCTGGGAATCGAACCGAGGACCTGTAAGTTGTGAGGAGTATGCGTTACCAAATGAATTCTTGCCTTAAGATCTCATGGTCATGTTATTGGATTGAGAAGGATCGTTTGGCTGAATTTCCACCTTGATTGGGAATCGAACCTTGCATCTCTTCCTTAACCTAACCTAATCTCACCTAATCTAACCTAACCTAACCAATTCATGAATGCTAGAGATATATACAGTATAACTCTAATGACACACTTCATGACCCACACACCTTTTATGAACATTAGCTTTAGGTCCACCCAAAGCCTACCCATAACCCACGGTGGGAAGAGTGGGTAAATCATGGCCCTACGGAGGGGACAGTGAGTACACAGCCCGTTAACAGTATAGATCTATCCTGGTTGGTGTTATCATAAGGTTGATCGTATAACAAGGTAATGGCCGGGGAGAGCCAGTGAGGTGATCCACGCTGAGAACATGAACATCAGGCGACTTGTGGTCTTAACGTCACAAACAGAAGCTTCATACAAGACCACACACGATAACTGTTAGTCCAACCACAGCGTACGTTCGTCTGGCGTAGCTACATTATGTGTCTCATTTCGAGGTGGAGATAAGAGCAAGTGACACTGCTGGCATAACGAGGGGTAATAATTCGTCCATAAATGTGTCATTGTGATGGGGAGGGAATACGGGCGAACGTTCGTCTGGTGTACTTTCAATAAATGAATCACGGTGGAGTGGAGTGTAACGCCAGACGATGTTCTGAGCTTTTGTGGGCTGTGTTCTTCTGTCACACTGTTTAAAAAATATCAAATAGAGGTCATGAGAGACTACAAATGGCATGAACACGACCAGAATAACATCACGATGACACACGGCAAAATTGTATGTGCGTTTTTATTTTGTCCATTTCCAGGAAGGTTTTTGTTAGTGAAGGAAATATGTGAGATCCTTTGTTTATGTTTTTGCTAGACTGTTTATTTTTGTTGTTGTTGTTTACTTGTTGCGACGTGAGGTGTACGTAGCCATTAATGTGATATTGTACACATATACATACATATACACACACGCACATACACCAAACACATACACCCACACATATGTCTCCCTAGTGTGTCCGTCTGTCTCTCCCTTAACCAGCCACAAAAAACAAATTAATACATACACGTTTCCCTCTCTCTAACACACACACACACACACACACACACACACACACACACACACACACGTCTCTCCCACACAGACAGACACACCTCTCTCACATATTCACATAACAGACAGACAGACAGACAGGCCCTCTCACATATTCCACATAACAGACAGACAGACAAGGCAGGCCACCTCTCTCCATATTCACATAACAGACAGACAGACAGACGACACTTCTCTCACATTCACATAACAGACAGACAAGACAGACTAGACACACTTCTCTCACATTCACAACAGACAGACAGACAGACAGACACACCTCTCTCACATATTCACATTACACAGACAAACAGAGACACACCTCTCTCACATATTCACATAACAGACAGACAGACAGACAGACAGACAGACCTCTCTCACATATTCACATAACAGACAGACAGACAGACAGACAGACACAGCTCTCTCACACATTCACATAACAGACAGACAGACAGACAGACAGACCTCTCACATATTCACATAACAAGACAGACAGACAATGAACAGACACACCTCTCTCACATTCACAAAACAGACAGACAGACAGACAGACAGACACTCCCCACACACACATACAAAGTTTTATCAATACACACATTGATTGAACCAATTGCGCCAGGGAATTAATCTTTGTTAATATCAAACTCGATAACAAAGAATAATATAAAACAACGGGATGAAAAGTTTGTGTGACATTTTTCTCACAAATTTCATTATCAAGGAAACATGAAAATTCAATAAAGTAACTGTATTATATGAAGCAAAAGTTACCTGCCTTTTAATTTAACATATTGTGGCTTTTGCAGTTGTGAAATACCTGGGAAAGTATAATTAGTGGTTGTTGAAAAATACAAAAAACAAAGGATAGATAGATGGAGAGAGTGTGTGTGTTAGTGAGAGAATGTTAATAGAGAGATCACCACTTAACACACATTAACAAGAATAATTGCCTCATCTGTTTCTTCAACCTCGTGTCCCTGTCTCTTCTTTCTTCTGTCTCTGTTCCTCATTTATCTTCCTTTACGCTGTCTCTCTCTCTCTCTCTTCGCCCACGTACTGTTTTCCTTGAGAGACTGTTTTGTATCTCTCTTGTTTCTGTGTCCCTCTTTCTTTCTCTATTTATCTATATATTTAAGTCTCTCTCTTTCTCTCTCTCTCTCTCTCTCTCCTCTCTCTTCCCCCTTCTCTCTCTCTATCCTTCTCTCTCTTTCCCCCTTCTCTCTCTTTCTCTCTCTCTCCCTCTCTCTCTCCTTAGCTGCGTGTGTCAGCTCTATCAACGCATTCCCTGACCGACTGAGTGACTGAGATAGAGATTGGCGATGACCGACTAATTAACGAACTGTCTCATGGGCTAATTTACTGACCATCTGACGCGTTAAGACACATTTGAATAAGTTGAGAACGCTAGGATACATTTGGGTACGGAGATACGCCATGACATATTTAGACACGTATTGATATTCTGAGAGACGCTAAGACCAGTCACACACACACACACACACACACACACACACACACACACACACACTGTATACCTGACTTCGTGTTCCCAACCCCATTATCTTACCTTTGAAGAACTGTTAGGACACGCAATGGCAAATTAGAACACGCTAAAACCCATCAATTATAGACATATCAACAACACACGCTACCATATACCCATGTCATACACCATACAAGACAGGGAGTTAAATACGACACATTTCCACCATGCCTTTCAGGACATGGTAGGACACGGTATAGGTATGTCCAAGCTCCCTTTGAGGAGCACCATGTTTTAGGTGTGTTAATAGTCATGATACTTAAGGAAAGGTGATATGTGTTACACCTCTACCTTCTGGTCTGGTCTGGTCTGGTCTGGTCTCCTAGCCTTTAGATTTCAGTGTGAGGTTCTTTTGGGAATCTGTCTGTCTGTCTGTGTGTCTGTCTATTTCTCAATCTGTTTATCTACGTCTTCTTTTTTCTATATTTTTTCTCTCCATTTTTCTGTCTGTTTCTTTTCCTTCTCTTTTATTGTCTTTGTTTATCTCTCTCTATCATATCTCTCACATCACAAATTTAATACCCCGTGACCTCACTTTGACCCTTGTTTCCCTGGATGGTAACCTAACCTAACCTAACGCATCCCACCAGATAGCGTTAAGGTGTTTAATCTAAAGGTGAAATATGCTAGTGGCGAATCTTCAGGCGATCCAATTCTTTCCCAATATCTGACCTGACCTGACCTGACCTCTATTGGAGAGTTTTGTTGTTTTTTCTTTCTTAACTTCTTCAGGTCTTTTACAACATGGCGTAAAGTGTCTGTGGAATCAAGATAAATGCCATTCAACTATGGACTTAAGGAGTGGATTCTATTGGGACGAGACCCTATTATGAAAGGGAACATAAGAACTGAGACCTATTAGAAATGGAGCCTCTTTGGTACTGAAACCTATTAGAGGATTAGAATCTATTATGAAAAGGACATATTACAACTGGGAACTATTAGACGTGTCTATTATCAGCACTGGGGCCCATTAGAACTAGATCCTACAAGCTAATGAGGCCCACCAGATGAATTCCCATGTTACCTGGCGTTGTTACTACCAGCTTGACAAACACCCACAGGTAAATACACCTATATCTCTCACCTTTAATCAATAGACTAAGTACAGGTAATGTAGACAGCCGGACAATGATGAATAACCTCCAATATTACGATGTTAGTAATTAATGAATGATGTATTAACCCGACACTGTAGTTGAATTGTTAACGTGACGAGTTTTTGATTATTGCCACGATTCATAAATAGTGAATTTTAGAGGCCATTAGCGGGTAGAGAGAGAGAGAGAGAGAGAGAGAGAGAGAGAGATTATGAAAATACATGTAGGTACTGTAAATGTGAAATACGCTTGAGGTATTCATTGCAGGGTAGATTTTTATTTTAAAGTGCTGTGTACAGGTGTGTGTGTGTGTGTACAGTACAGTATTTAGACCGTCATCTCCCAGCTAAATGTTTTACCCAGTATTAAATATTTTCTGGTCTTAACTAGCTCCTCCACCTTCCCACCAACACGTTATCCCTGTCTACGCCTCATTATTTTACTTTTTTCAATCCCTCCTCCTACTTTTCTTCTCGTCTTCTTTCTTTCTCCTTTCTTCCATTTTTCCTCTCCTTCTTCTCTCCTTCACTTTTCTCCTCCATTCTTCCCTTGTTTCCTGTTTTCTTTCCTCTATCATCCCTCCTGTCTTTCTTTTCCCCTCCTCCTATTCTCTTGCCTATTTATCTCCCTATCATCTACTATTATTCCTCCCATTATCTTCTCTTCCCTTCCTCCTAATCCTCTCCACTTCCCCTTCTTCACCCCAACCACACCTACTTTCTCCCTCACACCTCTTTCCCCTCTCGTCTTCCCATTACATACCTCCCCACCCCCACCCCCCCCCTTTCTCTCATTACCACCTCCACCTCCCCCTCACCAACCTACCTACCTTCCCATCGCTACCCACCTTCCCCTTCTCCACCTCCCCTTTCTTCACCTTCTCACCCCCTCCATATCACCCCTCTCTTCACCCCTTCACACTCCTCCCCTGTAACCACTTTGGCCATACGACATATTTCCATTAAAGAAAAAAAAAAACTTTCTTAATTTGGGACGATACTTTGTAAAGTTATTTTTGTGAGTTAGCGGAAACGAGAGAAAGTAAAAGTTAGCTCTAAAGACAAGTTATAACATGTCTTAACGTGGTGGTGTCCTGTAATATACATACCCGTGGGCATATTTTGCTTTCCTTTTGGCCTTAAGAGAAAGTAAAGAAAGCAAAGAGAAAAGTTACCCCCCCAAAAAAAAAGAGACAGGTTTTCTAAAGGTATATTATATTTTTATTAAACTACAACTCATGTTACTGTATCTGTTTTTTGTATATTTTGTTTGGATCTAAAGTGGTATAGTTAATTACACCGTGTTTTGTTATAATTACATAGTGTAATAATTAGTTATGGCGAGTACTAGTCTTGTTAGAGTTTATTATTTTCTTGTTATCACTATAGTTTTTTAATCGAGTTAACATTGTGTTTGGTTAGGTTAGGTTAGATTAGATTAGTTTTTTGTACACTAATCAAAAATAAAATGCCAGATGTATTGTGGGCATGTATGTATGTATGTATGTATGTATGTATGTATGTATGTATGTATGTATGAGATAAATAGTGGAAAATATCAGGTTGTGTCGACAAGGGCCACGAGAAGTCTGACTCCCCAGCCGATTGTAAACACTGTGACGTCATAGCGGAAGGTGGAGTGGGGGCTACACCTTTCCAATATTTAAGGAGAGAGAGAGAAAACAAATGAAAGAAGAACAGAGATATACGGAAAACAAATAAAAAAGATACACACGGAAAGCAATTGAGAGAGACAGACAGACAGACAGACAGCCAGACAGAAAGACAGACAGACAGAAAGACAGACAGACAGAAAGACAGACAGACAGAAAGACAGACAGACAGAAAGACAGACAGACAGACAGACAGAAAGACAGACAGACAGAAAGACGAACCGGTAGAACCAGACAGACGAAGACAGACAGACAGACAGACAGACAGACAGAAAGACAGACAGACAGACAGACAGAAAGACAGACAGACAAAGAACCAACTCTACTAAAAAAAAAAGTCGCATACATAAAACATTACACTAAAACAAAAGACATTCAGCACAAAAAAAGCTGACTAAGATTTTTTTTATAGATGCCACGACAATATAAGAGCGGTTTAGCACTTAGACCACAAAAGGTTAATATTTATAGATATTCCGTTATAGGTGAAGGTCTCTGAAAGTCGCCCAAGAAGAATAAAAAAAAAAATCTGAAATATTATCGTGGTTTTTAATTACTATTTTTGATGGACGTTGGTGAGAATGTCTTATGTACGTCTCTTGCATATGACTTTTTTTTGGGGGGGGGGGGGATGGTTCGAATTCTTTCGTTTTACAACCTCGCCTGTTCGAATTTCTTTGATATAAAACGATTTCTGTTCGAATTCCTTCTATTTATATTTTTTCTGATCGAATTCTTTCTATTTACAAGGTTTCTGATCGAATTCCTAATATTTACTATAATTTTCGATGAAATTCCTTATGTGGACGACTTTTGTGTTCGACTTGACGTAGTTCCTCCTCAGTACGACCCATGCCTGTTTGTTTCCTTTGTTTGTACGACTACGCTGTTCGCTTTAAAGGTAACTTTGTCTCTACACCCAAGCAATTCCTGGTCGTTTTCAGCCAATTCCTTCTGTGTAAGACTTTTGTGTTCAAGTTTATTCGAGTTTATTGGGATGGCTTTCTTTCTAGTTGGCGAGAGAGAGAGAGAGAGAGAGAGAGAGAGAGAGAGAGAGCAGCAGATCAAAATTCTAGTTATAATTAAGAAAGTTGTCATTACAATTACAGGGAAATATTATTATATTTTAGGGGATTAATATATTGAAGGGAATTAATTTATGGGAATTATTTCATTTAAGGGAATTATTATTACATTTTAAGGAATTATTATTACATTTAGGGGAATTATCATTACATTTAGGGGAATTATCATTACATTTAGGGGAATTATCATTACATTTAGGGGAATTATCATTACATTTAGGGGAATTATTATTGCATTTTAAGGAATTATTATTATATTTTAAGGAATTATTATTACATTTAAAGGAATTATTATTGCATTTTAAGGAATTATTATTGCATTTTAAGGAATTATTATTACATTTTAGGGAACTAGTAGTACATTTATGTCTTTAAAATCTTGTTTCAGTCTTAATTTTCAGACAGTTTCAACAAGCTGGGTCTTTAAACCAGCGTTCATTAGGTCTCTCTCTGAACGCTGAGCGTAAGTATGAAACATTTTAAAACAGAACGTAAAGGAGTTTTTGTGTGTGTGTGTGTGTGTTTTTAACCTCGATAGATTGATCGTTCGGTACGTAAAGTGAACGATGTATAGTGAATCTCGCTGCGTTTATTTCTCTTTTATCCGGTTTAGTTTTTTTTTTAAACTCCGTCTGGCTGCCATTTTGTATGAGAAAAGTGCGCGCTCTCTCTCTCTCTCTCTCTCTCTCTCTCTCTCTCTCTCTCTCTCTCTCTCTCTCTGTCTGTAAGTTTGTCTATCTATCTATCTATTTGTCTATCTATCTCTTATTCTTTCTCTTTATCATTCTTTCTATCAGCTTTATCCATTTCTTTCTCTCTCTCCCTTTATCATTCTGTTAATCTAATCACACTCTATTTCTCTATCTGTTTCTCCCATTCTCTCTCTATATCTGCTTTCTTCTCTCTTTATGTTTTCCTCTTTCTATTTTATCTTTCTGTGTATCATTCTCTCATTCTCTTTATCGTTCTCTCAGACTGTCTATCATTTTCCCTCACTCTCTCTCTCACTCTACAATTTTTTTCCCTCCCTCTTTTTTCTCTCTCTCTCTCACTTGTGGCACTGGCTGGCACTAAAATTCCTCACAGCTTCTGGCCTTGATAAACACATGATTTTAAAACGGGCAAATCCGGTGCACCTAATAGCGGTGGCATACCCTGTTGATGGTCGTTTGGCGCTCTCCCTTGGCTCTATCATTTGGCACTCCCTGTTATTACTTTACGTTGGCACTCCCATTTAATACTTTCTCTTGGTACTTTCTTGGTACTTATTGTTAACACTCTCAATTAATATATTTTCTGTTGCACGCTTTCACTTGGCACTCTCTGTTGACACTTTCACTTGGCACTCTCTGCTGACACTTTCATTTGACACTCTCTGTTGACACTTTCTTTCACTCCTCACTGCTGGCACTGCTCTCACCCTTCGTTGGGTCGCGGCCATATCTGTTTTATCGGCTTTCAGGATCCATACAATTTTTACACACACACACACACACATACGATTGTAAAGATATTTTTTGTTATATTTTTTTTAGTAACTCTGAATAAAGAAAACGTGTTAACTACTTTCGTTTTCGCTGGTGACCTTGGGGAGATTTTATATATGTACTCTGTATATCTGTATTCACATATAAAAACACATGTACACTACACATTTGAGTTAAATCAGTTAATTGCATCTTTTCTATATATCCCTCAGGTGGGGTGGAAATCCATCTGTTAGGTTAGGTTAGGTATTGAGCCGACTATACGTAGCTTAGTATGTGTCTCCAATTTCAGAGAGAGAGAGAGAGAGAGAGAGCAAATAAAAACAAATTCAGAAAAGGAACTCTGAATATTTTTTTTTCAGTGTGGCTGTATGTTGACACGCGGCGACTGGCTTTTGTCACTCAGCGGGAGGGATGTGGCGGCGAGGAGGGATGTGGCGGTGGGGAGGGATGTGGCGGCGGGGAGGGAGGTGACGGCGGGGAGGAAGGTGACGGCGAGTAGGGATGGTGGACGCCGCTATCTGGCCACACCAAGCGAGTTTCGGCTACTCCAGTGTGTTGGTTGCTTTGTGTAAACATTGACACTAGCTGACGAGTCCAAGCTGGTGCTAGTGAGGGAGTGGTGGAGAGAGGGAGGGAGGGTAAGTAGAGAGGGAGAGTAAATGGGGGAGGGACGGGGGGGTGAAGGAGAGGGAAGGAGGAATGGATGGATGGAAAGAGAGAGAGAGAGAGACGTTCCGGTCATATTACACTGAATCAATAGCTTTTAAAACGTGACTGACAGTGACATCAACCACCACTATTTCTACCACAATTACCAACTACAAAAACAACTATTACCACAACTACTACCACTGACACTACTACTACTACGAACACGATTACTACTATTACTTTTTTTTTTTACGTGGCCTCCAGCCTCCCCCAATAGCCACACCTTCGCTGCCATTTTATTACCTTAATATTAAATATCCTAATACATAAGTAGCTATCCTAGCTGTGTTGAGTTAGTTGAGCCGCAGATCTATGCGGCATTCAGTGACTGTAGCCTCACTCCCACTATACCACTGCCACTGCGAGAATTAATACCCACTGTTCTTACGGGCATAAACGACACACCAAGACCCCCAAACGACACCCAGCTCGACGTACAGGTGGACACACATTGCAATTAACCGATAAATATTTGTTATCAGTCTGTTAATAAAAAAATCGATCAATTACACTTTAACGAATAAAATTAACTGAATTCTACTGAATGTTTTGTGAATGAAATTGGATAGAAATGAAAGAAATAGTTTTGATATAATGTTTGATTTAAGGAAAATAATATTGTCGTTAGTGTGTTATGATTTTCGTCATGGATTAAATGTTATGTTTTGTAAATAATAATAATAAATAATAATAATAATAATAATAATAATAATAATAATAATAATAATAATAATAATAATAATAATAATAATAATAATAATAATAATAATAATAATAATACATACAAGAAACAATATACAAATAACTAATAACTCAAACTGCAGTACGAGTTATTATCAAGGTTAACATAGGCACTGAAATGACAATCCTACGCCTTAAAAACTATAGAGCAACAGATACCCCCCAAAAAACAAAAACCCTCAACTGGATCCCACGATGTAAGAAAAGACTCCAAAAATACCGATTGCTTTAGGGATAGTTGAGACTGAGGAGTGTTAAAGGGTTGAGTAGACAGGTGAGGTTGGGAAAGGTATGTGGAGGGGCTTTTAATCACCTGTGGAGGGTTATGTTATGAGGCTATGGATTTATTTCTCAAGTTTCTTTCTGAACACTTGGCCATCAACACTAAATTTGGTGTATTATCTTGTGATCACTTTGACATGTGTGAAGTATGGTCCCTGTGGTAGTGGTTGTGGTGGTTGGTGGTAGTGGTATTGTAGTTGGTGGTAGTGGTGGTTGGTTGTAGTGGTTGATGGTGGTTGTTGTGTTGTGGTTGGTGGTAGTTTTTTTTGGGGACTAGCCCGCAGGCACAGGTCACTGACCAACATCAGGGCCTGGGGGGCGAAAATGTAATAATAATAATAATGATGATGATGATGATGATGATGATGATGATGATGATGATGACGATGATGATGATGATGATGATGATGATGATGATGATGATGACGATGACGATGACGACGACGACGACGACGACGACGACGACGACGACGACGACGACAACAACAACAATAATAATAATAATAATAATAATAATAATAAAAATAAAAATAAAAATAAAAATAAAAATAAAATAAAAATAATAATAATAATAATAATAAAAATAATAATAATAATAATAATAATAATAATAATAATAATAATAATAATAATAATAATAATAATAATAATAATAATAATAATAATAATAATAATAATAATAATAATAATAATAATAATAATAATAATAATAATAATAATTCATAGTAAATACAATTTATAATAAAAATAATAAATAAAAATTAAATAATAAAATATTAATGAAAATAATAATAACAACACTGTAATAATAATAATACAGAACCATAAAGAAATAAAAAAAAATCAATAGTGAGAAACAATATATATATGTTGTGTTGTCAAAGTAAGAGAAACAATTGAGACCCTATAATTGTGTGTAAATGAAGCAGAAAGTCAGATCAGCAACCTGGGACTTGGTCACAATTTCCGTGATGCCATATAGCAGCAGGGTCTACCATTAGACAATACATTAAGCTTCCAATATCTTCCCAGGCGGTAGTACCTTCCTGTTTAATAGCTGCCCACTACCTACTACCCACAGTGGTAGTAGTAATGGAGGAGCAAGGTAACCGGTTTGTGGTGGAAGGTGGTAGTGGTAGCAGTGGTGGTGGTGTAAGGTAGTGGTGGTATTGCTGTTCCCACTGCTGCTGTTATTGCTATTTTCTCTCACTGCTGTTAAGGAGGAGGAGGAGGAGGAAGACGTGGCTGGCGGAATGCCCACAGAATACACAACTAAGCCCAACAGAAGCAGCTTGCTGTCTTGTTTAGGTAATCCAGGTGGACCGCTAGTGGGCCATGCAAATTGGAAAACTGCAGATTACGAGAACAAGAAAATTGGTTTTTCGGTGGCGTGGCTCTGTGTTGTGTGAGGCAAGACACTTAGCACGACGGAGACTTGAATCTACGAACACACCGTAAATTTCACGGAAGAATAAGTGAGCATAGCTGTTGAGGAGAGTGTAGGATCTTTATGCGAAATATATTCAGTACACCGTGTGTCGAGAGGGAGTGTGCAGTAATGCCAGAATTGTTTCAGTTTAGTTAAAAATCTTATGAGAGGATTGGAGAAAATTTAATAGGCCCATCATAACAAGCCTTTCGTGATGGGCCAGTTTCATAAAGAGATCCTAATATCCGTAGTTTAAGCGAAAAATAGTAACATAATCATTGATATATTTTTATGATTTAAGATAATGGAAGATAATTAAGTTTTAAAACCATTCATGTTTTTTGTTTTGTTTCGTTGAAAATAAGATGGAGAGAAGTTACTTAGTTGGATGCCCCCCCCCCCACACACACAAACAACAGTCGCCAACCTACCACTGATTACTGGCAATTCAACGTTATAAGAAAATCAGCAACAGTTCGTGAGAGAGAGAGAAGGAAAAATTACAGAGTTAATTTGTCGTGGCGGACTGTAATCTGGCATTAGACAAAAGGCAAAGGAATGACGACAACGACAAGAGTAAAGAACGACAACAAAAGCAGTTAAAAGTATAGAGGAAAGTTTGAGGATTATGATGATATAGTTGACACATTTATGGTGTGTGTGTGTGTGTGTGTGTGTGTGTGTGTGTGTGTGTGTGTGTGTCTACGTATGTGTAGTAGTATGTTTGTGTATATGTTCGTGTGCATGTACTGTATGTGTATGTATGCATGTTAGTAATTGCTATTCATTCACAAAATATAATTCACGATAAAAAAAAAATACGGACTCGGTGGAAAATAAACGACCTAATTTTTGACATTTTCCTCGTATTTCGTTATTAATTCCTCTTTATTATCTCCTCCTCCTCTTATTCCTTCTCCTCTTCTCTCCTCACATCATCTCCACGATGTTTTGGAGTACGCAAATCTATATAATACTCCAACACGGACAAAAATAAGAATGAAGGGTAGAAGGAAAATAGAGAAGGAGAGGTGGAGGGGAGTGATAAAAGCTGGCAGAGTACACAACCCTGATGATGGGGAGAGATAATGAAGTATAGAGACAATGGTGTGTAGGAGAGGAGATGATTACCTGCGGAGACAAGGGTAAGAGATATGATTTTTTTTCCTTGTGGGGGGAGATATAGTGTGGGATCTTTACTGGAGAGAGAGACTGCGAGGAGATGAAGAGATGTTGATTTGGAGACGCGGAGTGAGAGAACAATTATCTCTCTCTCTCTTTCTCTCACTGTCTTTCATTTTATCTCTATCTATTTATCTTGGAGAAAACAAGAGAGAAATGTATGCAATCTATACCTTGTTTTTATCTGGTTATTTCCCTCCTATTCTCTCTCATTCTCTCTCTCTCCCTCTCTTTATTGTTCTCTGTCTCTTTCTGTCTCATTATTCAACTTGAGCTGCCCCTCTCTCTCTCTCTCTCTCTTTCTCTGATAAATTATAGACGAAGGTAAAGGTGAAAATAAACAACACTTGAAAGAAACCAGTGCAATAAACGCCGAATAAAGAAAGAGAAAAAACAAACAATAAATAAGTGAAACGAATACGAGCAATAACATAAGATGATAAAAATTAAGAATATAGCCAGAATTAAGAAGAAATACTTACACTCAAAAAGGTAAAAGAATGAAATTACAAAAATATTAAAACTGAAAAAAAAAACGAATTTATTCACTGGTTAATTTAAGTCATAATACAAAGACATGAAAAATATCACCCAAGTGTTAAAGATTTCCGTAAGTTAGGTCAGGAAGGTGTGTAATTGACCCTATGAAACGTAATATAAGAAGACAAATTCCCCTCGAGTATATATAAAAATATTCCATTCGTCAGATCAGGAAGGAACACAACCGTGGAAATATTACAGTAGAGGAAAAAAGAAAGAGAAAAGATAATTCAGGAAAACAAATAATACGGAAAATATGCAAAGAAATATTTTTAAAGTTGGAAAAATTTATACCTAGCGTGACGGCCGTGTGTGTGTGTGTGTGTGTGTGTGTGTGTGTGTGTGTGAGAGAGAGAGAGAGAGAGAGAGAGAGAGAGAGAGAGAGAGAGAGAGATACAACCACGCATCTAAACAAGGAAGGAAGGAAGGAAGAAGATCAAAACAAGACAAAACACCCACCCACCTGGCGATAAGATATGACATATGATAATAGTGAAGGCACTATGAGGCGAGATAAACGAGAGAGATAAGACAAGAGTGATAATCCGCTGACGTAGAAAGAAGGAGAGAAGGAGAGATAAAACCCGCTGAGGGAGATGAAGGAGGAAGATTTATGGAAGGGGAGTTGAGAGGGAGAAAGTAGGAAGGAGCCCTGATAAGTGTGCACCTCGGCGATGGAAATTCTCTCATGAAAAGCGCTGGTGTTAAGAAATGTGTATTGGGTGGGAGAGGGAGAGCGAGGGGTGGGGGAAAGGAGGGTGAGGGGTGGGTGTAAGGTGGGGAGGGTGAGGGGTGGGGAGGGGGGTAAGTTTACGTGTTGTGTGATGGTCGCTGAGAGTCATAATAACACATCAAGTTGAAAATGTGTGGGGAGGTGTGTGTGTGTGTGTGTGTGTGTGTGTGTGTGTGTGTGAGAGAAGTAATGGCGGCTCTCTGTTCTTGACACGGTGAGAGAGAGAGAGAGAGAGAGAGAGAGAGAGAGAGAGAGAGAGAGAGAGAGAGAGAGAGAGAGAGAGAGAGAGAGAGAGAGAGAGAGAGAGAGAGAGAGAGAGAGAGAGAGAGAGACCATTTCTTATACATTACCACGATGAATAGAATAACACAAGAGGCCGTAACGGTGAAGATGAGCCAATTTCCATGTAATTTAGACGAACATTTAGGCTTAAAGAAAGAACCCAGAAATTAACACAGGAGGAAGGCCATATTTTGTAGTTTTTAAAGTCTTAAAAAAAGAAAAATCAACACTAACTTTTTTTTTTGTAGTTTAGCGCAGGTGAGTAACACAAGGATGAGGCCATTTTCTTGCCAATTAGTCTTTATTATTTTGAGTAAAGAAAAAACCATCTGACCTCACCTGTGCCAAGAATCACCTGAGTGGCATCACCCTGGTACCTCCACAACACCCACCTATATACACGTGTTGTACAAAGAGGTTTAACTTACTGAAGGAAAATGGTTAATTGGTTCATTTTACGAACCTATTACAAACAGACACACACACACACACACACATCAAAAACAATACCTTCTCACACAGGAGTAAGATCATTTTTTACACAATGAGAAAGGAAAAAATTACAGTTGAAGGTTCCCATTAGGTAGAAGAAAGGCCATTTTTTGCAATCTAGACCGAACATTTCTTACTGAAGGAGAAAAAAGAAATAGCAAGAAAAGTTGGTTGCTGTGAGAGGAAGATGAAGGTGATGTATGCTCATGTCTGGGGTAAAAAAATAGTGGGTTGAAAATAATAATACGTAGCACCAAACATAAGGAAGATATTCAATTTGTTTATAATAAAAAGCATTATTATATGTTATAATGGGGTACAGTGGTTAGCTGGATACAATACTCACCTGAACAAGACTAAAGAGATGAATGGTGATTTAAAACCATTGTCATTTCAAACACCGAAATACATTATTAAAAAAAAAAGGTGTTGCTAAAATCCGTAATACAACAGATTTTCTTTGATGTAATTTTAATCTCCATAAAAAATCTGCGATGAATGAATGAAAAAAAATGGATATGTAAAGATTGTAAACATGAATAACATACAGTACATCAGTCTGGTCAGGAGAATATAGATTGGGCAGAGTAAACGCCTGGCAATAAAGAGAAAACAGATTGTAGCCAATAGTCGACGAGGTTGAGTTAAGGTGTAGTAGTGTGTGTGTGTGTGTGTGTGTGTGTGTGTGTGTGTGTGATCTAGACACATATTCAGACTGACGCAGGAAGAATGATGGTGGGGTTATATACATATTAAACACTGACACCAAATTGTTGCGATAGATATTAATTTCAATGCAAACTTCAGGAGCTTAGTGTTGGCCAGGAGAGAGAGAGAGAGAGAGAGAGAGAGAGAGAGAGACGAGGAAAAACAGCATCAGACGGGAAAATAATAATAAGGATAACATTTTATTATAAAGAATAACACATTAACAAAGTATTTTTTTTTTTTTACGGGGATTAGCCCACCCGGACACAGGTCACTGACCCACATCGGAGCCTGGGGGGCGAAAATGTAATAATAATAATAATAATAATAATAATAATAATAATAATAATAATAGTCATAATAATTCATAATAAATAAAATTTATGATAAAACAAACAAAAATAAAATAATAAAATAATGATGATAATAATACAGTAACTGTAATAATAATGATAATTTTAATAATAAAGAACTATAAATACAAAAATGAAAAAAAAACATCAAAAGTGAGAAACGATATATGTATGTTGTGTTGTCAATGGTAAGAGAAACAATTGAGACCCTGCAATTGTGTGTAAATGAAGCAGAAAGTCAGATCAGCAACCTGGGACTTGGTCACAATTTTCGTGATGCCATATGGCCATACACAAGTGATTTACATACACACTAAACAACAACAACAACAACAGCAACAACAACAACAACAACAGCAACAACAACAACAACAACAACAACAACAACAACAATAACAAACGCGAATGAAACATAATTCAACATATTTATTGAACAAAATACGTATTTCCCATTTACCAAAACAAAATATATATTGCTCATTCATATCAACATGGTAATTGAGATTTGCAAGTTAGTTTAAAATAATCACAGCTTTATCGACAACAATTCATTCAACCCGAGAATCAATCATACTAATTTGGAAATGATATATATATTTACATTAAAAAATCTGAGTGTTTGTATGTGTGTTTGTGTGTGTAGAGTTTGTTATGTGGGCGGCGATTGTTATGTGGGCGGGTGTTTGTTATGTGGGCGGGTGTTTGTTATGTGGGCGGTGATTGTTATGTGGGCGGGTGTTTATTATGTGGGCGGGTGTTTGTTAGTGTGGTGCGAGTGTGGGCGGGTGCTTGTTATGTGGGCGGGGTGTTTGTTGGTGGGCGGTGATTGTTATGTGGGCAGGTGTTTGTTATGTGGGCGGGTGTTTGTTATGTGGGCGGGTGTTTGTTGTGTGGGCGGGTGTTTGTTATGTGGGCGGCGATTGTTATGTGGGCGGGTGTTTGTTATGTGGGCGGCGATTGTTATGTGGGCGGTGTTTGTTATGTGGGCGGGGTGTTTATGTGGGCGGGTGTTTGTTATGTGGGCGGTGATTGTTATGTGGGCGGGTGTTTGTTATGTGGGCGGTGATTGTTATATGGGCGGGTGTTTGTTATGTGAGCGGTGTTTGTTATGTGAGCAGGTGTTTTGTTATGTGGGCGGGTGTTTGTTATGTGGGGGTGTTTGTTATGTGAGCGGGTGTATGTTATGTGTGGGCGGTATTGTTATGAGGGCGGGTGTTTTTATGTGGGCGGATGTTTGTTATGTGGGCGGTGTTTGTTATGTGGGCGGGTGTTTGTTATGTGGGCGGGTGTTTGTTATGTGGGCGGGTGTTTGTTATGTGGGCGGGTGTTTGTTATGGGCGGGTGTTTTATGTGGGCGGGTGTTTGTTATGTGTGCGGGTGTTTGTTATGTGGGCGGCGATTGATATGTGGGCGGGTGTTTGTTATGTGGGCGGTGATTGATATGTGGGCGGGTGTTTGTTATGTGGGCGGTGATTGATATGTGGGCGGGTGTTTGTTGCGTGGGCGGGGTGATTGTTATGTGGGCGGCGATTGATATGTGGGCGGGTGTTTGTTATGTGGGCGGTGATTGATATGTGGGCGGGTGTTGTTGGGTGTTGCGGGTGTTTGTTATGTGGGCGGGTGTTTGTTATGTGGGCGGTGTTTGTTATGTGGGCGGTGTTTGTTCCACCATTATTCTTTCCATTGTACCATTGTTGTGTTGGAACTGTTGTGTAACTAGCTTTCTATATTGGAATATGAATCACATTATAAAACCAACACACGCGCGCGCCTAAAAAAAACAAAAACACAAGTATACACGCAAACATGTATGTGTGTGTGTGTGTGTGTGTGTGTGTGTGTGTGTTATAAATGTATGTGTGCGTGCTTCTGTGTTAATGTGTGTAAGTGCGTGGGTGTGTGTTATAATGCATGTGTACGTCTTTCTGTGTGAATGTGTGTGTGTGTGTGTGTGTGTGTGTGTGTGTGTGTGTGTGTGTGTGTGCGTGCATCATGAGAGCCTCGTTAACGACCAGAAGAGCAACAACACATTTCTTCACGACATAAATCATCTTTTCTTCTTGTTTTTCCTATATTTATTGTCTCTGTCCCATCTTCCTCTCCTTTGTGAGAGGTGGAAGAGGAAACATCTTACAGATCAGGGAAGGGAGAGAAAAAGTGGTGAAGTAAGAGGAGGAGGAGGAGATAGTGAGGGAGAGAGAAGAAGGAAAAGGAGAAAAAAAGCGTGAGGGAAAGAGGAGGAGGAAAAAATGAGGGATGAGAAGAAAGAGAAAGAATGTAGAAATGGCTACTAAGCTGAGGAAGGAAATGTTAAAGATGAGGAAAGGAAGATAAGAAGAGGAATAAATAAAATAAGAAGAGACTCTAAAAGGAAGAATAAGTATTATTATTGTTATCATTATTATTATTAATTTTTTTTGTAATTGTTATATATATATAAATGGTATGTATGTATGCGGTGTAATGGTCAGCCTCGGTCAGGGTGAAACTATAGGCAAATTTTTTTACGCCATTTGCCTCTGTCAACCTATCAGTAATTGGGAACCTGGATGTTAATCGATTTGCGGATCGTGTTCCGGGGTAATGGTTAGCCAGTGAGGTTAGCGAGTTGTCTGGTCTTCTCGGACTTTTCCTTGACACTGGGTCATGCAGCTCGTTAACCTAGGGTGTGGTTGTTGTGTGGTTGTTGTGTTCTACACCTTAAACAAATTCACGCCTAGGTGGCCCTTGGGCCGGCCATCCTCGTTACACGAGGGGCAACCATTATGTATGTATGTATGTATGTATGTATGTATGTATGTATGTATGTATGTGGTAAACAAAGTCTCACTGTGAATGATTGTTCGAGTTTATGTGATTTTGCATTGTGTTTTAAACTTACAAAATTTCCCAGAATTGTTGAAAACAATCAATGTGTGACGACCCTCATGAAACGCGAAGCAACATGTAAGAGTGAGGTTTTATTTGCACATTTACGGGAATTTTAGAAGGATTTTTAAATTTTGCCAATTTTGCCAAGGATTTAACAATGTTGCGAATTCACACTGAGAGCAAACCCGGAAAGTTAGGTACGTTTAAATAACAGCGCTGAAACTACATGAAATACAGAACGGGTTTTAAATACAAACTTTCTCTCCTCCACTCTCAGGAATTTTGAAACAGGACTGTGTATTTATTATATATTTATGAAGGAGTCAGTAATTACATGTCAGATAAAAGGTATCTATGTTCATGTATGATTTTTCATTATATTCACTTTAATTTCTTTTAACAACAAGGGATTGATCATGACTTCACTGTCGGGTTCATTCTCAGACAATCAGGTGACTTAAGACTCTCATCTATCAATCTATCCATCGATCTATCTCGGCCTGTCTGTCTTTCTGAGTATCACACAGTGCATCATATATATGCAACAATACACACATATTTGTACCAGGATAAGAGGGGTGCCGTGGCCGGGTGGATACAAAGCTCGCTAGCTGTCTTTAATGGTCGCTGGTTTGCATCCGTAACACCACCAGTCGACCGAAATATGTCTGTACAGTATATCTGATTTCAGTTTTGGAAGAGGAATAAGCGGAGTGTAGTACCGGCCACACTGTCCTCTTGTGTACCTAAATTTAGTATACGCACTGTAAGGGATATTCAGATAATAGCCACATTATCTAGACCACGTCGTTAGGCTTATTGAATCTACCGTGTTGTCAACAAAATAAACAGTTCAATGCATAACAAGTCGTAATTAACCTTCAGTAACTAATCAAAAGCTGGGAAAACAATCAAGCTTTTGTTTACACTTGTAATATTAACTCATTCTAGTGTCAAATTGCTGTGTAGGAGGCGAGAACAACAATAACAGCATTTGCAACACTGAACATTCTTTGAAAGGTCATATAACAGAGTATAAACATAATACTTGCCTATGATCCTCTAGCCTGACAGTATTACTAACGATATTTGTAAGATAGATTTAATGACTATTGATAGTATTTCATGGGTTTCTAAGTTAGCTAAATGCCCGTCCTTCTATACTCTCTCTCTCTCTCTCTCCTCGGTGCTAACCCCCTCCGTTTCTCTCTCCATCACATTCCATTAATATCGCCTCCATTACCACCACCAACACCACAACTATTCACTAATACCACTACAATTATCCCCTACCACCACCACCACTACTATCAAAACAAACCATCATGGCATATTATCATCATTACTACGACAACACACTCCCATTACCACCACCAACTCACTATCACCGTAAGCCACTACCACCGTAACCCCACTACCACCATCGTAGCTCACCACAACCATTATCACAACCCACTATCATCACCGTAACCCACCACCATCAGATTACCAACTGACCTCGTCTCCCAAATCAGACAGGTCAAAGGTCACTGTGACGCACCTGGAAAGTTCATATAATAGTCTGCCACAGAGGACAGGCATGTGCGTGCATGTATGTGTGTGTGTGGGGGGGGGAGTCATACCAGGTGAGTGGAAATGAGTGACCCTGTGGAGAATTGTGAATATTTTCGTGTGAGGCGAGAGTCCCTGTGTAAGATTCATGAAACGGAAACAGCGATCATGTTCCCAATGGTTAGTCCGTCAAATCTTTCGTCCACTAACTCAATTTAACACAGGTACACAGGTAGATATAAAATTACGTATCAACATGTCTCACTTATTCATTAATATACAGGTGAGTTTTTAAAGATTCTATTAGGTGTGTGAGTTAACTTCCTATGCATCACTTAGGGTCGCATGTTATTTCTTATGCTCGTCTGTTAATTTTTTCCCCCATACTTGAAGCTGAATGTTCCTGCTTCGTTCTCTCGTGGAAAGCCAGTGAGTGATATGTTGTTAGTGGTTCGTACGTGATGTTTCCCTTTTGGTGTAGCATATGAGGATGTATCTAATAATTTAATTCCTGTTACCTGTCACCACCTTTAACGCCGTGTGACGCATGATAACAGGATTCTCAAATAATCTTTAGGTAATTTTTGTTTATCTTAAAATTACGTATTGAAGAATGATTCTACTTTATGGGAGAGTCTCAGAGATATCTAGAAACCATTTTGGATACCATTATTTAATCTTAAGTTAAATTCATCAGTTAGATACGACCTCACACTTAGGATAATCTGAGTATTAGTTACGTGATTGACTCCATCGTCAGAATATGAAGAAAAATTTTTGGGCCAAAGTTGACAGAAATAAAAAAAGAAATTGCTCCAAGTCAAGGATTCGGAAATTATTTATGAGGCAGCACCTGTGTAAAAAATCATTCGACCTGACGATAATCCACCGACTAGGTGTTGAATAACTGAAGGAAGGAATAATTAGTAAAATTTTAATCAGGAAATTTTATAACTATTAGAGAAGATTGTTGATATTTAATTAATCTTAATTTTTTTATATAGAGGAATATAGACACGTCATTCGCTGTAATTCACTCACTTCTACGGCTACAATAGGTAATTCTCTCTATCTCTTTCTCCTCCCTCATTTCTCTCTCTCTCTCTCTCTCCCCATCTCTCAAAACCATTCTTCCTCCCATCTTAATTCTCTTTTGCCATCTTTAACTCTCTCTTTCTCACACTTTCTTCTTCCCTCACCCTCGCCTTTCCCTCAACTCTCACTTTCTACCCTTAACTTATATCTCTCTCTCTCTCTCACTCCCCCCCTCTCCTAATTCTCTCCATCATCCCTTCCATTCCCTCTCAATTCCTTAATTTTCTCACTCCGTGCCCCCCCCTCTTCTGTCTGTCTCTCTCTCACTCGTCCCACTCTCTCTCTCTCTCTGCCTGTCAATTAGACGTAAGCATCACAGAGGTATGTTAACACAACAATTAAACATATATTTGTCTAGGTCCAATTTTGTCAAAGTATTAGCTTAGTTATTACTGAATTATGCATCTTTAGCTGTGACCATGTCTGTCCGTGTGTCTGTGTCTTTGTGTCTGTCTGTCGGTCTCTGTGTATTTAATCAACCTATGGATGTATGTATTTATCAGTCTGTCTGTCTGTGACTATTATGAGAGAGAGAGAGAGAGAGAGAGAGAGAGAGAGAGAGAGAGAGAGAGAGAACATCTATATCTTTTAACTTTCCATTACACTACTGAAGGAACTTTAGACACATTCTCGTTATACTGTTTTATCCTTAATAACTACCCTGGAGGAAGAGGAGGAAGAAAAGAAGAGGAAGGAGGAGGAAGGAGGAGGAGGAGGAGGAGGAGGAGGACGACGACGAGAAGGAGGAGGAGATATGGTAACTCTCACTCTGTGTGTGTGTGGGGGGATGTTAAGGGAAAGAATGCTGTAGAAGAGGAAGCTGGAACAGAGGAGAGGCCTAAGACAAAGCTTATTACCCCACCCTTCACTGCTCAACCAATTATACGTATCCTCCACCCATCCTGGCGTTCCTCCACCCATCCTGCCGTTCCTCCGCTCATCCTGCCGTCCCTTCTTTCATCATTCCGCCCATCCTGCCGTTCTTCCGTTCATCCATTCGTTCCTCCGTTCATCTACCCGTTCCTCCGCCTAACCCACCCGTTCCTCCGCCTAACCATCCGTTCCTCCGTTCATCTACCCGTTCCTCCACCTAACCACCCGTTCCTCCGTCAAGCCGTCCGTTCCTCCGTTCATCTACCCGTTCCTCCACCTAACCATCCGTTCCTCCGCCTAACCATCCGTTCCTCCGTTCATCTACCCGTTCCTCCGTCAACCCGTCCATTCCTCTACCCGTTCCTCCGCCTAACCATCCGTTCCTCCGTTCACCTACCCGTTCCTCCGCCTAACCAACCGTTCCTCCGTCAAACCATCCGTTCCTTCGTTCATCTACCCGTTCCTCCGCCTAACCAACCGTTCCTCCGTCAAACCATCCGTTCCTTCGTTCATCTACCCGTTCCGCTCGTCCCCACAATACCATACCCAGGAGTTCCTCGGCGGCCAATAAACAACAAGAACTCCTACGCCACTTGTCACAGTTATCGGCAACCAGATATTGTGGGTCGGAACTTCGCTCAATATTCCCCCTCTCTACCTCTTCTTTCACGCCTTCTTTGTTCTTTCTTTCATGTCTTCTTTCTTATTTCACTCACCTTTTATTTACACTTTATTCATTATTTTTTCATTTTTATTCCTTCAGTTTTTGTTAGTTATTTTTTTTTTTACTTTACGTGTCCATATAATTCTCTTTGCTTTAATTCATTTGTATTCTTTTTTTTCATTCACTCTTTCATTTTCTAACATTCTTTACTATTTTTCTTCATCTATTTGGTCTCACTTTTATCACAATTTCTTTCATTGTCGAGAGTACCAATTAGTCTTTGTCAGTCCTGGTGCTGTGGAAGTTAAACCTACGCGTATACGGGAATGGCGTGCTTTGATTGGCTCAGAGAGAGAGAGAGAGAGAGAGAGAGAGAGAGAGAGAGAGAGAGAGAGAGAGAGAGAGAGAGAGAGAGAGAGAGAGCAAAAATTAGCCAATGAAAATAAGCAACAATGTCCCCCTCCTTCCATCATACCAGTGACCTGTGACCTATGACCTATGACCTTCATAACTTGCAACCTATGAACAGGGACTTATAACCTATGAACTGTGACCTCAGTTCATTGACCCGTGAAGCAACGAGAGAGAGAGACTCGACTTCCATATCACTTTATTAGGTACGGTCTATGTAAAGGAGGGAGGGAGGAGAGGAAAGGTGAGAGGAAGAGGAGGAGGAGGAATAAAAAGAGGAGGAGGAGGAAGAGGAGGAAGAGCATAGATAAGGACACAGGAAGAACAAAGAGGATTTACTGTAGGTGTAAATACATAAATCCTAAACAAAAATTCCCATTAATATACTATAAAGATCCCCGTAGTTGTGCCGGAAATGACAGGATTAACTTGAGGTGTTATTGAGTGATAAACCCCCTGTAATCCCCTGGTGCTCTGATTACTGTAATAATACGGACTAAATCCCATTTGGCTGTCTGTTTTGTCTTCCACCTCATCAATAACTGAGCGCGCGCGCGTGTGTGTGTGTGTGTGACATTATCTGTCCACTCTCTCTATATCTCTTTATTTTCCTTATTTCACTAAGAAACATTAAAATGCAGACAGACAGACAGACAGACAGACAGACAGAGACGGACAGACAGACAGACAGACGGACAGACATACACACACAAAACATACGTATATACACACGCCTGTATACATGATATCCATACACAAACATATACACTCCTACTCACACTCTGCCTCCATTGTAAACACTCTTTTCTCTCTACCCCTCTCTCTCACTTATTCACCTATCCTTCCCCTCCCCCTTTCCCTTTCTCCTCCCCATCCCCATCCTTCCTTCATTACTCCCTTTCTCTCCCTCCCTTTATTCCCCTCTTCACTTACTCTCGCCCTCTTCTGCTCACCCCTCTTTCTCTCCCCTTCTGTCTATTTATCATTAAATTAATCATCATCTGTCACACACACAGGTGCAAAAGTGAAACAGGTGTGTGTGTGTGCTTGAAGCTTTGTCTTTATGTTGGACTTAAAAAATGATTATCTGTTTATCTATCTGAGTTTAACGTTCTCCATCTGTCTTTCTGTCTGATTTTAACGTTCTCTTTCTGTCTGTCTGTATCTCACGTGCCATCTCTTCCCCTGAACCACCATCTCTCTGGCGTCTCCTTTATGGCAAGAGATTCGTCAATGGTTCCTGTCGTCTCCAAATGTGTTCCTCTCAACCCCTTCAGAAGTTGGTGGAGGGAGTGTTTTGGAGTCTAGCACGTCCTTCTTCCCTTTGACTGGTGGGGTGAGGGAAGGAGGTGAAGGGGAGAAGGTGGTGTGGGCTGGAGAGAGGCAGGGTTGATGTGGGTAGGGAGATGCAGAGGGGATTGGTTGATGGGGGAGGAGGTAGAGGAGAGTCAGTTTATAGTGTGATGAGAGAAGCAGGAAGGTCAATTTATGGGTTTGGGGAGAGAGGAAGAGGGGGGGAGGAGGAGGGAAGTGAAGAGGAACAGAAGGAAGGAAGGAAGACGTTAATTGGAGGGGATAGTAGGGGGTGGGGGCATTTGGGGGGGCAACGGGGGGGCTAGGAGGAGATGAGGAAGGAGGCAGGGAGGAGGAGGAGGTAAGGGAAGGGGAGATGAGGTAGGGAGGAGGAGGTACGGGTAGGGGAGAGGAGGCAGGGTGGAGGGTGAGGAGGTGAAGAGAGATGTATAAGGAACGTCCTCCATCTTAGTTTTGAAAGGATTTTTGCTGTCTATTTCAAAGTCATAGATGTCCATTGTTACGTCACAGTTAACACACCTCAACCACCATCACTTACTCACCATCTTAATAGTAACACCCCAGCGTCCTTCACCACAATCACTATCGCTAACTAACATCACCCTCTACCACCACAATCCAAAAATTTATCACTATAATCTTACCAATAACACCACCCCCACTGTCAACACCAACATCAATACCACCACCATTATCGCCACTACTCCCTTAGCCATCTCAACCACCATCATCACAAGAATCATCACTACCCCTACCATCACCACCATCACTATATAATAAACTTCTCGGTACTATCAGCTTACTTTCTTTAATCACGTGAGGAAAACAAACATAGCAACTGAGGCAGTATTAAGACCATCCTCCCTCAGGGCGGTACAACCCCAGAGCGATGTGGTCTAGACCCCTAAAGATTCATACGTTAAATTTTCTCCTAAATTGTCGTAGGAGAACGTACCTAGTTTGCGGCAGAGACCAGATTCTCAAAATTTCGTACAAAAGACATTCCTCGTCACTGATGTAGGGATGCACCTGACTGAAATAGAGTAGTGGATGAGTGGAACAAGTTACCAAATATCATCATTAACTCGAATACGCTGGATAGCTTCAAACGTAGGTTGGATGGATATATGAGCAATAGGGGTTGGGTGTAAATGGGACTGCCCAGTATGGGCCAATAGGCCAGCTGCAGTTTCCTCCATTCTTATGTTCTTATAACACAAAGACCGTCGAAAAATAATAATACAATAACGCTAAAATTCTACTTTAATTTGATACGTTCATTTGAGGCAAAGGTAACATAAGGATTTTTTTATTTTTTTTTTTAACTTTGTCCAGAAAACTTTCGATACCATGTTTGTGTGTCGCAGTGAGCCAGGTGGATGTGTCCTCACAATCATCGTGGAAACAATAACAGATCATCATGTTGATGAGTTTTATGTAAAAATAAGAAATTCACACATGTTTTATTTCGGTAAGATGGTTTTAAAATTTATCAAAATTAATTTTAAAAACATAATTATAAAATAATAACACACACACACGCTTTATATATATATATATATATATATATATATATATATATATATATATATATATATATATATATATATATATATATATATATATCGGTATACATACCTATTGAAACAATTTCACTAATTGAAATCATAATTGTATTTTACTCAGATCATTATACCGAATGTGTTTATTTTAAGTAGTGCTCATGCAAATGATCTTAATTATCATATTGGAAATATATAAATTCTATCAAGGTTTAATGTTGGTATTTTTAAGTTCATTTGTATCATTTGTATATAGTTAGTATTTATTTATATATATATATATATATATATATATATATATATATATATATATATATATATATATATATATATATATATATATATATATATTAATGCTGAAACACGAAGTTCCCAAGCGCTTTCGTGTAAGTCACATCATCAGGGGTGAGTACAGACTAAGGAGAAATACTTGAGAAGGCTAATATATACAGTACAGGAGAGCATATACCTGGATCACGCGCACCCACAGTGATTTACTTGCATATATATATATATATATATATATATATATATATATATATATATATATATATATATATATATATATATATATATATATATATATAAAATCAACAACCTCACCAGCCAGGACTCGAACCCTCGACCTAATGCATGGGACCAGGGAACGTTGCCGACCATACCACAAGAGCATTAAAAGCAGTTCTAGATTATGTGATATTTCACACAAAGCCTGTTCATCGTGCTGATGGCGCCGTGACCCTCTCATTGGGAACTGCCCGTGCTGCTTATGTGGATGTCAGTACCATTTTACCGAATCCAGCTGGTATGAAACACGAGGTACCATGTATACTTCATTTTTAGTCCATATAACACGCAGACTTTGAACATATAATCAACGACCTCACCAGCTAGTCCTGGCTGGTGAGGTCGTTGATTATATGTTCAAAGTCCGCGTGTTATATGGACTAAAAATGATATATATATATACATATATATATATATATATATATATATATATATATATATATATATATATATATATATATATATATATATATATATATATATATATATATATATATATATATATATATATAGACACAATATTGTGACTGACAATGTGGTCTATTTTCAAGCTAGACATATGAAGACCCTCATGAAACACTTAAGAGGCAGCCCAAGGCGTCAGTCACATAAGCCTGGGGTAACACACAGGGTGAGAGAGTACAGGTACACTGCGGCCTGAATAATATCTGAACAAGTTCAGATTATACAACAAGCTGGTGAGGAAATAGTTATATACAGTACACTATAACACTGTCTTATACCACTTTGCCACCTCAACTTCAAATTCGAACCAGCCGAGTATTATGATCACTCGGCCACCGCAAAGGGTACAAAACAGAACCAGGCAAGAACCAGCGGAGGAGTGAACCAGGAAGAAGTACAGGACGTTCCCACACCGACTTAGTCTAGAGTCATTAATCCCCACTCAGCCATAATGAGGCTCTTCACCTCTACTGGTTTATTAAAGCTAACAAGATAGAGCCTGCACAACCTTATACGGGGATGAGAGAGAGAGAGAGAGAGAGAGAGAGAGAGAGAGAGAGAGAGAGGCAGGCAGGCACTTTGGTCTGGTGCCTAAGGGAAATAAGTGGATGATGATGATGACCTGCGTCCCCTTGTGTGTGTGTGTGTGTGTGTGTCTGTCTGTCAATATATGTCTGTTTGTTTCTGTCTGTATCTGTCTGTTTATATCTCTATTTGCGCCTCTCTCTTTCTATCTCTCTGTCTGTTCATCTCCTGTCTACACTAAACACACCTGACACTCCTCAACACAATTAATTCGTGATTCAAGGCACAAAATAATTTAACAAAGAGACACAACTTAATAAAACTTGGTGGTAAAAATGAGATAACAAGACAGACGTGAATTGAGAGAGCGTCATCACCAGAAAGGTCGACCAACACTACGACATATGATCCTTTACCGGTGTGGTAAATGTTGTGTTACTACAGAAATCTACAAGAGAATGTTTGGGTTTAATCGTTTTGAGGTGGAAGTCTTACCATCTCTTTCTCACCCTTTTCCCCCTTTGTATTCTCCCTATTCATCCACTATTCCTCACCTTCCCTCTTCCTTCTACGCCCCTCTCGTCGTTGCCCTCACTCTACCTGACGTGGCTCACTTAAGACCAAGCAAGACTGAGTAAGAGTGCCCTTAAGACCAGATGAAATTTCCATACCGAGTGAGAGTTTTTTGAAGATGGAATGAAAGTTCTCTTAAGACCGAGTGACATTTCTCTAAAGACCAAACGAAACTTTCTTTAACGCGGAGAGAGAGTTTCCTTAAGACCAAGTGAAACTCAACAAGAGAAAGTTAGGAGAAAATCCCCACTGCATGATGCGGTTACTTGAGAGAAAGCAGTAGAGTTTCTATGTGGTTGTGAGGCCATTTTTGGAGGCTTGCCTTTCTCTTGGTAGGTATATAGTAGATTGATTGAACAAAGGAAAATATCATGTAGTTTCCGTAGTTGAGGGAGCGAACGCACGTCTGGCGTAGTTTCGAGGGCGTACTACTGAGAGGAAGACGGGCGAGTGATCGTCCGTAGTAATAGTGGCACAAACATATCGTTATCGTAGGTCAGTGAACCATCATTGTGTAGACCACATTTGTCTGAGCTATCTGCTGCCAACTGTGTGTGTGTGTGTGTGTGTTTGCGAGTGTGTGTATTTGTTGTGTTTACATAATTGCTTACATGTCTGTTTGACCTAGAGAATATGTTTATATGAGTGTATGTTGTCAATAAATCTCTATTATCATATTAACACAATTCTTCACGACTTAACAAAATATCCCGAATGAAAACAAAAATAAATCAGAACCCAGCACCAAAGATGAACAAACACAAAGTAAGAAATACAATTAAATAAAACAAGGTCACTACTGTAGGTCCCCAAACCACTTTTCAATAATTCTTTTCCATTTACGAAGGGGGAAAAAATCCACTATTGACAAACTTTTTCTAGACAACTTTTTTTCCCCCCAAAACGGAAGAAATTTATTATTTTTTCTTCACTGTAAGACTTGTTTTCCAGCGATACTTTTTTCCTTTAATTTGAAACTTTCTTGAGAGTAAAAGTTTGCGGCGGCTTTCTGAAATTAAAGTATAATTCAAAAATATTTCTGCTGGGTGGTATTTCATGTTTAGTGCATAAACAAAAATATTAATTGTAATTATTCAGCTCAAAACCCGTCTTTACTGACCTGACTACTGGATGTTTTTGCAATACGAGTCATCTGAATACAGAAAATAACCACCAATTCTAAGTCACCTTTGACAAATTATGATAAAAACAAATACGAATAATTTTGGTATTGTTTCTAAATTTTGGGAAAAATCCTTATTCTAAAAATTAATTCTGAATCCGGTGATAAGTCATCGTCCTCAAGGGGTTAAATCATCGTTCTTAGAGGTTAATTAATTTTACTCAAAAAGATTAAGCTATCATACTCAAGGGGTTATTAAATTATCGTACTCCAGGGTTTAAATCACCATAATTAAAGGGTTAAATGTTCATACTCAAGGGGTTAAATCATCGTACTCAAGGGGTTACATCACACCTAAAGAGTTAAATCATCTTATTCAAATGATTCAGTTGACAAGAAAGACATTTACCATTGTTTCATTAATTACTTTGACCCTTAACTTGATATTATAGTTAATGTAAGTCTAATAAAACTCCTCATTATGTACTAACCATCTTGATCTATAGTTTTATATCACTTTATATTGTTTCATTTCTATTCACTTTATATTTCCAGCAGGTGGGATGGTTGACTATAGTTCAGTACACCATTAGAGAGAGAGAGAGAGAGAGAGAGAGAGAGAGAGAGAGAGAGAGAGAGAGAGAGAGAGAGAGAGAGAGAGAGAGATGATATTGTTGTGGTGTCTAGCTACTCTGCCCCCAAAAGAATATAAAAATTGATTCTGTCGAGGAGAAGTGAATGGGTGAGGGTGGTGAGGACATGGCCGTGGTGGAGGAAAAAAAATATGGATAACGATGTGTGTGCACGTAGAGAGAGAGAGAGAGAGAGAGAGAGAGAGAGAGAGAGAGAGAGAGAGAGAGAGAGAGAGGCTAAATATTTACTTAAGAGGAGTTGAGCAAGAGAGGGTAAATACAACAAATAAAAAAGGGAGATGTAGGTTGTTTACCTTGCAGGGAGGGGGTGAAAGTAGAAACTAGGGGGGAAGGTAGAGACTGGGGGCAGAGATGGGGAGGAGGTAGATAGATACTAGGGCGGTGGAAGGTAGAGATTGATGAGGGGGAAAGTAGAGAGACTGGGGAAGGAAGGGGTAAAGCATAGACGGAGGAGAGGGGAGTAAGAGGCAGAAGAGAGGATGAAATTAGAGACATGGGTGGGGGGTGAGGTAGAGACAGAGAGAAGGGAAAGGTAGACATTGAGGGAGGGGGGGGTAAGGGGGGGAAACTAAACACGACACAGAACAAAGATTTGTTTAGGTGAAGCCTGTCAGAAAATAGAGCCTGGCATGTCCTTGGATGAGAGAGAGAGAGAGAGAGAGAGAGAGAGAGAGAGAGAGAGAGAGAGAGAGAGAGAGAGAGAGAGAGAGAGAGAGAGAGAGAGAGAGAGAGAGAGAGAGAGGAGAGGATGAGAGAGAGAGAGAGAGAGAGAGAGAGAGAGAGAGAGAGAGAGAGAGGTCCCTTCCATTATTTTATCATAATATGCAATGTGGAATAATCTTTTTCAACCAACAAGTTAAATTCCAGTGTTGGTGTTCCTCAGACATGATGAATTAATCGATAAATGTCTTCAATTCCAACTACTGTACTACATTAACAGAAAACAAAATAACATTACTTTCTAGGTTCTCTTTAATTGCAAACTCGAATAATTGTCAACACTCATTCCTTTTCGGTGCTGTGCGAGAGTTTGGGTTAACTGGAGGTATAAGTATTCATGTGGTCTGTCTTCCCGCTTGCATCACTTGTAGCCGTAATGACACGTGCAGTTGACGGCCATGAAATCAAATGAAGTAAACACGCGCCACTTGACTAGACAGTGTTGGCGGACGTATGATCATCTCATGTTGCCACCTACTTAAGATGCGTATCACTCATATGTGAAGATAATCGACGATAGAGCCAAATGTGTCTGAAAAAAACACACACACACACACACACACACACACACACACACACACACACACACACACACACACACACACACTTAACTGCATGGAGGTAAATAACTATTTCTGCAATTTCTATAACACAATATTAAACCACTTGCACCACACCTCTGCACACACTGTAAAGTAATATTGTGGAACATATTATTAATTGTCACCTGTTGCTCCATCTGTCAGAAGAGATTTACTTTTTTAAATACTATTTCGCAGCACTGTATTTAAAATTTGAACTTGACTCACATATTGCAGCAGTCAGGCAGCCTTGGTAACAGGTGTTTCATTTAATCATATACATATGACTGTCGTTTAAAACTTACTACGAAAATACGACAGGTGGAAAAACCTCTCCTCCCCCACACACGCACACACATATTTTTATTGTATATATATATATATATATATATATATATATATATATATATATATATATATATATATATATATATATATATATAAGAAATATCTTTATATATAACTAGCTATTTGAAGATGGAATATAACGATGTGCAAACGTGGATTATAATTACTTACATTACATTACATTAAACACGATTCTGTTGTTGGAAGTCAGAGAACATTGAGGAGGGGCCGCGTGCCCTAACACCATTCTCTTCTTTGTCATCAAAATGCATGAAGAAGACAACATTTGTCCATCCTAGTACACGAGACGCCGTCCAGAGAGAACACAAGAAAACAATCACAACCGTTGATGCAACAGTTAACCGAAGGTGGTCCGTCGCCTTTCAGCAGAAGGTGGTGTTAGCTGAACAAGTCTCGTAGGTGTCCTCAACTAAGGTCTTATAAAAATCAAGTTGAAAAGAAAATTGTAAATGCTGATTTTGGAAAGCCTCAGAATTGATGCTGTTGCTTTCTAGATAAATGTGAAGAGGATGACAGTTTCATGAAGTGTTTGTAAATGACAAATGAAGTCAATATTAATATAACAGGAGGTGTGAACAAACACAACTGCATATTCTGGACTGAGGAAAACCCCAGAGAGTTACACCAGAGAGCTGTACCCTCTGAGAGTCCCGGCGGGCTGAACTGTTGCTGTGGGATGTATTACAGAGTTGTATTTATTTGAAGGAAATAACGTGACAATGACAGTAAACTTTGAACACTACTTGGGTATGTTGTGGAACTTTCTCATTTCTGAATTACAGTATAGAAACATAACACTCAGACACAAGGTTTCAACAAGATGATGCAACGTGTCATACTGCCAGGGATATTATGCAATTTCTAAAGCAAAAGTTTGGTGAGGGGATAATCCCTCGCCTCAGCAATGTGTCATGGCCTCCCTTCTTCCCAGTTCGACCCCACCAGATTTCTTCCTCTGAGGATTATTGAAGAGCGCAGTTTACAAGACACGTGAGGTGAGGATTACTGAAGTCAACACTGCTGTTGATAATGACACACTGAGGGCAAGAATGAACACCGTACTGGTGGCTGTAGGGAGTGTAAACTGTATACAGAAGGATACCTGTTATAGTGTTGCATAATCCCACACTCCTGAGCTGCACTCCACTTTAATATAATTGAAACACGATTTTCTTTTTCTAGATATAAACAAAACCTGTATTTAAATCATTGTGAAACACTAATAAGAAAGAAATTATTGCAACACATACAGTAAGTACAGAAAATGAACACACACACACACACACACACACACACACACACACACACACACGCACACACACACATGCACATACACACAAGGTGGTATCGAACCCAGTCTCTTGGGAGAGACGAACGAATGTAATATGTAATGGTGTTGGACCATCCCTACTTCAGTGGACAAAAATCACATATCACAGGAGTGCCATTGGTGTTTTGACACTAAATACTCGTCCTACACTGAAAATACATGACTTTGATTCCCACCTTGGCTACATACAGTAACTGTAGTTATCTTGTGTTATATTTACCGTAACCACTATGCAATAACTCACCTCGTGGTTGACATAAGCGTCTACTATTCACCGCACCAGAGCTTCACTTAAAATGCACCCTTCTCCTCTCTCTCTCTCTCTCTCCCTCCCAAGTCGTCAATTATTCTGCTGCGTGTCCTCCATTTCCTATTCATTATCTTACATTTCCGTGTGTCCACCTGTTTCTCTTTTTCTTTTCTCTCTCTGTTTCTCCTACGTTCCTTCATGTGTTATTGTGTGTGTGTGTGTGTGTCAGATTATTTTTGTACGTTTTAAATTGTTTTAATATTAGGATAATATTTTTTTACTTTCTTTTCTTTTCACTTTCTTTTCTGGTATTTTTGTGTGTGTTTTTCTTTGTCTCTTAATTTTTCCTTCATTTATTTCTTCATATTTACCTCTCACCCTTCTTTCTCTTTATCCTCCCCACTCTATCTCTTTCGGTTTTATTATTCATTAAATCCCAAATTTTTTCTCTCTCTCCCTCCCTCCCCCCCCTCTCTCTTTATGCACACACACACACACACACAGTATATACATCTTTTTCTCACCCATGTTACATCATTTACTCTCTCTCTCTCTCACTGCTTTACTATAAAAACCCCACAACACTAATTCTCTGTAATCGTTTTTTACGACTTAAATTGTACACAAACCCGCCCTTACCCCTGCCTCGTGCTTATACTTAACCTTAACTTAGCCCTTTCACATGTAAATTCCTGTGTGTGATCTGTATAAGCTGCCAGACTTTCCCCTCTAGACAGTGTACAGACAAAGGCTCTACCATAAACGCAGAGGAAATCTTCACTTTATGTATTTTACTCCGTAGTGTGTGTGTGTGTGTGTGTGTGTGTGTGTGTGTGTGTGTGTGCGCAGTTTCTGGGTCAGAGTTTGTTGTGTTGTTTTTTGCTGGTAAATCGGGATGCGCAGTTGAAAAGTGTGAATGGTCTGGTTTGAGAGAGAGAGAGAGAGAGTACAATGATTTTGTTTTCAAGGAATATTATTTTTTGTTTTGAATGTAATAATAATAATAATAATAATAATAATAATAATAATAATAATAATAATAATAATAATAATAATAATAATAATAATAGTAATAATAGTAATAATAATAATAATAATAATAATAATAATAATAATAATAATAATAATAATAATAATAATAATAATAATAATAATCCTACTACTACTACCAATATTAATAATAATAATAATATTGTAATAACGATAATAAAACGCATAATAATACTACCGGGCAATACTTATAATACTAACAATTTTGAGGAATAAAAGTTAAAAATATTAAAAGCAACAGAACGACCAGCGGCAGGAAACAACCATATTACTGTCAATAGAATAAATGTTCCACTTGGCCTCCTTACCATAGTAGTAGTGGAAGGGCTAACAGTAGACCAAGGTTCCTCACAACAACACAAGTCTGAGTACGAGATCTGTCCCCAACAGTTTATAGTAACGACGACAGGGATTCTACATTACAACATTAACTGAATTAAAATATCATAGATCTTCTCCCGTGGCCACATAAGAAAATGCTTTAGCGTCAACCCCAAGAGCCAAGACACCTGTTAATGATAGCACTCGTCTAGGGGCTTACGACAACACCGGACAAGAAACGGCAAGGTATACTTAACTGTTTGCCTGATGAATTGGTAGTAATTCCTTCCCATTCGTCCACACGTAACCACCAACTTAACTGGATATAGCAGAGTGTATCTTCTAAGTACACACAGTAATAAAAACCTTAGTGTTGGGGTATTAGCTTCACACAGGTCTAGCAGAGTTACAATCCTGAGTGAGAATGATCTGCACTGTGGTTTATCCAGCCAGCCTACGAGCCCTCTAGTTACAGTGGAGCCATCTATCGGTCAGTGTCTTTATCCTAAGACTGGCAACTCAAGATGTAATTGTGAACGCCTTTGGTTGTATTTTCACTCGTTATGTACGCATTACATTCATTCAGGTTTTGTAGGCTCGTTTATCGAAGTTTTCCGACAACAATCATAACAATAATATTACAATTAAAAATAATTCCTCAAATTATAAAAAAATGCATAGATAAACCATTAAATTAATCACAATCTGCAAAAAAAAAAAATAAATAAATAAATATATAAAATAATCATTTAGTACCTAAAAAAAAATTAAGACCACGAAAATCTAAAGAGAATTTAGATAAGGTTTGTGCCTTAAACTCCATTCCCCCTGAAAGACGAGACAGACTATGGCCACCGACTAAACCGATACCAAGATGGGACCTTTGAGGATAAACCAGGCTCGGGTAGAGGCGTTCCTCCCTCCTATCATACCTCAATTCTACATTACAACAGGGATTTTTACTCCCCAGGACCCGGAGTCTTAAACATTCGTAGTTAATTTTGTTCTTAAATGGTGAATGATGGAACGCTTCTATTGGACATTATGTTGCCGCGGGGACACCGTGTTCAGGAGGGGACACTTTGTTGTGGAAAGGGACACCGTGTTCAGGAGGGGACACTTTGTTGTGGAAAGGGACATCGTGTTGTGTATGGGACACCGTATTGTGAAGGAGACATCGTGTTGAGGAGGAGAAACCGTGCTATGGAGGGGACATCGTGCTTGGAAAGGGACATCATCAATTGGAAGAAACACTGTGCTTTAACGAGGACACTGTGTTCTGAAGGGGGAATATCTGGACCTTCAAATTTGTCTCATAATTTAAGTTGGCCAATTAGGTAAGTCATCACATCTCCAGTTAGTTAAGGGAGAGGGGTCATTTGGGAGCGTTTGATCATCCGGCCCCTGTTGTTTATTGTATCACTGTTCACCCGCATAACAACTGAGAGAGAGAGAGAGAGAGAGAGAGAGAGAGAGAATAGTAAAAAAACACAAACGTCTCCTCACATTATAAAAACTCTTCACAGAAAATGGGAACATCACACTACAATATATCGGTCACAAAATAACCCAACATCACTATACGTTATAAAATAGGTCATAGAAAATGTTATGTTTATTCTGAGATATATAGCTGGATCAAATAAAATTTATATCTCATCCACCTGATCAGAGAAAACATTCATATCATCTAAAACTGTGACAGAAGATCAAACAAAACTTGTACGCTATAAGCCAGTCAAAGAAGAATGTGAACTCGAGCAGCTATATCAAAGAAGTCGTGAAATACAAAATCAGCTGAAAGAAAACGTAACCCGAAGCAATAACATGAACTGCTATAAACTAAGATAACATACAACAACATTGGATAAAACAAGTTAACTATGAAATAAAACATGAATTGCATAAGAAGATCAAAGAAAACTTAAATTGGTTGAAATAGCATGAGAAAGGATGAACTATTATGGATAGGGTTGGCAGCACTCACTCTGACTTGGATCGTCAATATACACAGTATATTTTAAAGCCGTGTTGTTCATAAGACTGTCACGAGCTAAACAAATCTTTCAGTCCTTGCCTCAATTTTTTCATACTTTGGCCATGGAGTTAAGCAGGTTAAATTAGGTTAGGTTAGGTTAGGTTAAGTGAGTTTGGGTTGTTAGTTCACTTTAGAATTAGTTAATTAGTTAGATTCTGTTAAATCAAGTTAAGATAGATGAGGTTAATTTATGACACATTAAGTTGGTTTAATTCATATTAAGTATGATTAAGTTATGTTTAAATAGGTGGATTAAAAGCTAAATTAAGTTTACATGAGTTACGTTAAAGTCAGGTTAACTTCAATTAGTCTATGTTGGTTTAACTTATGTTTGCTTAAATTAGTAAAAAAGAAGCATAAGTTTCCTTCAGAATATTAAGAGAAACTCATTAACAGACGTGAGGAAAAAGAGATGAATTTCGGGTACTTGGAGATGCTTATCACCTTCCAATTAATTTTTACACGTCACTCAAGCGCCAAGTCTTCTCATCCGAAATTCTACCCTTTGACTTATGATTCGTAATTAAGACGATGAAAGGTGTGTCTATGTTGAAGTAATGAGGGAAATTTGTTTTATTAAGAGAATTAACTGTTACACGTACTAAAGGAAAATATACGGCATCAGTTTATTGTGAAATATTTGTATTATCATTTTTAGAACTCACAGACAGCCAAAAAAAAAAGTTATGTGTGTGTGTGTGTGTGTGTGTGTGTGTGTGTGTGTGTGTGTGTGTGTGTGTGTGTGTGTGCTCCCCATTTTTCAGTATTTTTTATATTTTCAACCATAATAACCCATATCAGTCAACATTTACCACACACACACACAGTCACCCCAGTCTTTACATGTGATGGCATTATCATAAGGTTAGCAAAAACTAGTCACATATATGCTGGTTTATGACAGATGAGTGAGTATTAGTGAGAGAGAGAGAGAGAGAGAGAGAGAGAGAGAGAGAGAGAGAGAGAGAGAGAGTACAACCGGTAGCAGATCAAATCGGTCCCAGTTCTAATAGACCCTGATCCAACTTAACCTAATCTAACCCAAACAATAAAGATTAAGAACAATCCTAATGGGACCCCCATTCTCATAAGCCCCTAACATAACCATTTGGGTAGGGGCCCATTAGGACTGGGGTCCATTTGAGCAATCACCGTAAAAATAACTGGTAGTATGGCCTGTGGAAGCTCTTTCTGACTAATGGGGAAGGAACATTAAACTCTCTTATACGCCTGGAAAAAATAAACAATATAATCTTCTCTTTTTTTATCTTCTTTTATCCTCTTGCCTTTTTCGCTTACGACTTACGAAAATGGAATGGAAAGCACTTTTATTGTCTCTCATTCATTTTCTCTCTACGATTCGTGGGTAAGGGATATAACACAACCCTCCCCCCTCTCTTCCCAAACCTCTCTCTCTATCTTTCTCTCTCTCTCTCTCACTCCAACATAACCCCTGAGAGAGACTCCCTTCGGCCTACAACACCCTTTATCACCTCGGGCAGTACAAAGCAACATACGTATACTGTATAAATATATTGACCCAAGGAAGTACCGCTACTGTCATTAAGATGCTGTCTGGGCCTCGCTCCTCTGGTAGTAAAATGAACCGTCCGTGTTGTTGGAAGGATATTTTTATTTTATTTATTTTTTCCTTTCTACATCACCAAAGACGAACGATGGTCTGATTGCTGGGCCATTTTAGCTGGAGCTGAATACTGGAGGAGCTGTGGCATGGAAGGATACATATTTTATGCAGATATACATATATACTGCATGTATACTGTGTGCCATAGCCGGGCGAGGGGGTTACTATATATATAGTATATGTATCTATATTTCGTCTGGCTAAAGTCGAGGTACAATGCCAGTTTCATCTCGAGGGGGAAACAGTCACCAAAGAAATTCTGCGCGGCTGTATCTCTCTTTTTAATATTTGAAACTGTATTATATATCACCATTGTATATATTGATGTTCCAAGTGGATAGAAGTTTGGGTTCCTCCCTTGTACTGTACACCAGCCTTTGTGCACTAAACAATAAACCATCGGCTGTTGCTATCGATGGTGGAACAACTCCTGGGGGACCATGTCCTGGAGTTACCCACTATCTACTGATACTAATATTCAGATCAGCTCCTGTATGGCTTCCCTGTAATCATAAAAGAAAAAGGTTTGTATGTATGTATGTATGTATGTATGTATGTACGCAAATATGTTTGAATACACAAGCATGAAAATTATCCTGCGTCTGCGTTCACAGATGTGCCTGTGTACAGTCCCCCTCATTGCCTTTTTTCCTTCTGTCCATATATCACGTCCAGATTTCTCTCTCAATCACCACCTTCCTACCTTTATTACCTAACCTAACCTAACCTAACCAAACACCCGTAAATGGGATGGCATAGAACACCCGGAACGTAAGTCCATTGGAAGAAATAGCGGAAGGAGGAAATGTCCCACTACTTCAACAATGACAGCAACAGGATAGTAACAAAGCACCATCGCTCTGTTGAACGACGAGAAGCAAAAAATAATCTGTGGAGACGATGAATTTCTAACTTACGTTCTTCTTATAGGACATAACGCACAGGTTCAGTGTTGTCCAATTTACGAGTGAGCTCCGAGTTACGAGCGAGTTTTTCCCGAGTTAAGAGCTAGTTTTCCTGAGTTACGAGCTAGATTTTTCAAGTTACGAGTAAGTTTTCCCGAGTTGCCAGCAAGTTTTTCTGAGTTACGAGAGAGTTTTCCCGAGTTACAATGTATAATTTTCCGAGTTGTCTATCTAAGAATAATAATAAAAACAAATACCTACAGTAAATTTTGAATATTTGCAAATTTTTTTAAACCGAAAAAAGAAAATCAATACAGTGATTGATAGATAAGCTGGTCTTATTGTTCATGATATTATAAGATAAATATTTAGCTTTCTATATGTTTACTTAATCAAACTATGGGATATTGTATGAGTAAATTTTCATTCCCTTAATAGAATGTAAATACAGAACGGTAATGACGAACATAATGAGGAGAAAAAGAAGAGGGGAAGAAGAGGAGGAGGACGAAGAGGTGAAAAAGGAGGAGAAGAGGAAAAGGGAAAAAAGAACGAGTGGAGGAAGAGGGGAAGGCGAGGGGAAGAAGATGAAGAGGAGGAAGAGGAAGAGAGGAGAATAAGGAGAGGAGAAAAAGGAAGATGGGAAAAATAAAAAGGAGTGGAAGGAGAGAGCAAAAATAATAGAGTGAAAAGGAATATGAGAAAGAGGAGAACAATAATAATAATGATCATACTAAAGTAAAAGCAACAATAATAACGTAAATTAAAATTATAACAGTAATATGAGTAAAGGGGTAATGATGATGAGGAACAACAACAACAACAACAACAACAACAACAACAACAACAACAACAACAACAATAACAATAACAACAACAACAACAACAACAACAACAACAATAAAAATAACAACAATAATAATAATAATAATAATAATAATAATAATAATAATAAAAATAATAATAATAATAATAATAATAATAGTAATAATAATAATAGTAATAATAATAATAATAATAATAATAATAATAATAATAATAATGCCCACAACATCAGGCAGGGAGTTCAGGGGTGGGAGGGTGCTAATCTTGTGGGTTTCAGAGAGGCTGAAATATACACCGTAATAACCTGTGGGATGCTGCTTGTTGTCATGGCGACATCTGGCTGTTAAGTAACACATAGCAGGGCAGCACAGTGTCATGGACGCTGTTAAGAAGATTAAAACAGTGAAATACTAAGTGCTTGGACCAAATGTGGACTTGTTTCATTTTTTATCTTTTTTTTTAGGTTTTGCGGTGAAATTACGAAGTTAAAAGTTCATTTGCAAAGTTGGTGAATATTCTAGAACTTTATAATTTCGTTGTTTAAATGCACGTTAATTCTTTTTTATTAGTATAACTATTCTAGCCAGAGTTCGTTGTCTATTTGATACATACGGTATAATAATGCACTACATATATTGTTATACGTACAATGTTTTACTGAAAAGCCTCCTACTAAAATGCATTCCACTTCATCAATATTTTTGTATTCAAATATTCGTCAAAGGCTTTTTGCTTTTTGTTAAGCTTAAAGGTGAGGTCTCCGTGGTGGGCCTGCTGCCATTAGGAAATCCTCAGGAACGATGCAAGATCAGTGCAGGTCGATGAAGAAAATCTGGTGACTGTGTGTACTGCAGAGGTGATAACGTGGGTTGGGCGGGTACAGACGTGTGCTGTGCCTCCCAACTGAGCAGCTTGTCTTGCGTTCTGGTTCCTTCTGTCCGGCTTTTATGGTCCGTAATATAAGAGTTTTCGTGATGTGGAGGTCAATTTTACCTTTAAGCATTGAAATATTTTTGTAGGATTATACCATTTCTTGTGTGGTTACGTTAATCCCGAGTTATTGTCTTGGGCGAGGCAGGAGACAACGTTCTCCTGCTTCTCTGATAACTTCTTTCGTTTGGTATGGGGGCACCTCTAGTCCACCCAGCTGTGAATGAGTACCTTACATTACAGCTAGGGAAGTGAAGGCGGGGGTTGACTGCAGAGCCGGCCAGTCTTCCCCCTTTTTGTACCGAAAGCTTAATATTCAGTGTGCTACATCCGCATTGCCCCTACCAGACCGTCGGGCATAATGGAACACCACTTTATACTATTGTCTAATGTATGGTGCGTCGTAGAGACAGTGAGGAGGTGGTGATGGTGGTTCCTTCCCACCTCTGTTGTCATGTTCTTCTGGTGTATCACTAACTTGACCTTGTCGTTTGGTGGGGTGTGGTACATGGAGCAGAGTTTTGATTACGTGTTAGGACGTATCTGATAGTATGTGGTAATATTTGTAGGTATGTAGTAATTATGTAGTTGGTGTCTGGGAGTAGTTGGTAGGTAAGTGGTAGTATGAGGTAGGAAAGTATAAGTATTAAGGAAGTGGTGGGTGTGTGTGTGCGTGTGTGTGTGTGTGTGTGTGTGTGTGTGTGGTAGTCCCTCGTAATATGTGGTAGGACCCCCCACACTTAGCGCTGTTCCAAACGTTGTGCTATCTCTTCTAACCTTGTGAGCTGATATCTTGTTATGGTAGTGAGTTTTGGGAGTGGCCTCGACGGAGTTGTTGGTGCTGTGTTGGTGGTGCTGGCAGTGATTTTGGTGTTGTTGGTGGTGCTGGCAGTGATTTTGGTGTTGTTGGTGCTATGGTGATGATGGTGATAATGCTGGTGCTAAAGTGGTGATGGTGACGTTGGAGGCTTAGCTAAAATTGTCCAGGTATAATATATGGGATAAGTTTGTTTATTCACTGGTGTTGATATCTGTGAGAAGGTCTACGGTGGTTAAATTAATGTACGTAAAATATGTTGATTCTATCCATTCAGACGAGTTTTAGAGGAGGACCACCCCCCACACACACACAAGGTCGTCAGCTCTCCCCGATAATAAGTGATCACTCTCCATTCATCACGCCCTCGGACACCTACGTTTTTCCCTACACATTCATTCACCTCCCTCCTCCCCCTCCCCCCATTCATTTATCTGTCTTTCCCCTCGCTCCCATACATCTGTCCCTACTAGTTCTATCCAATTATCCTCATTTTCACTATTTCATTTCTCTCATTACGATTTCATTCATGCTTTTTTTGTTTTATCTAATATTGTCTTCATTCTCTC